>NC_041387.1:439785753-439792425 GCF_002162155.2 Triticum dicoccoides
CGCCCCAACCCTAGCCGCCGCTAACCAACCCCCACCCGATCCCTCTCCCCGCCCGCGCGTTGCCGGCAGCGGCGCGATCTCCTTCACCCTCGGCTGGAGCGGGGGCCGCTGGCGGCCTCTTCTTCGTCCAAGACGACGGATCCTGGAGGCCGGCGCGGCGGATGGTGCTTGCTGGCGGTGGCGGTGTGGGGCGGCGCAGCCGCTGGCCGGTGGTGGTGCGTCGTCGCGGCGGAGCGCGCGGGCCGGTGGCGGCACGACGTTTCTCCCGTGATGGGGCTCGCTTTGGCCAGATCTGTGCTGCCGGTGGTGGAGGCTGGTGGCGGATGCGCGACAAGGAGCTTGGCAAGGCGGCGGGCTTGGACAGAGCTAACAACAGTGCAGTGGTGTGCTTGGGTGATGGCGGCGTCATCTGGAGGCATTGGAGCGAATCCACGGATAGGCTGGTGGCGGCGGCGCTGCGATGGCTCGGCCAAGATGGGGTCTTGGCGAGCAGCGAGTGGCCGGTCACCTCCGTGCGGTGTGGTGAGTGACGGAGCTCCCCTGGTGGTGTCGTTTGGTGCTTCGTGGAGGAGCGGGTCCGGCCGTCACAAGCCTGGCCTTTGGAGTGGGCGTCGGCGGTTGCGGACGGTTCTGGACCCTACCGAAGGTGGCGGTGGCTGTGACCTCTTGTTCAGGCTAGGAGTTAGTGCGGTGGCTGGGTGCCTCTTGGTCGTGCAGCCGGTCGTCAGTCCTCGGCTTTGCAACTACTTCGGCATAGAGTTGCGGTGGCGGCGGTACGAGGCTAATTGGACGGTGTTGCCCAATTCTAGGAGGTGTGGTGGTGATGTGCGATGCGTGGATGAAAATCTTGCATGGCTTATGTCGGGCCGGCGGCGATGGCACCAGTGGATGTCATCACCTTCTTGGAGGCGTCGCCGAGGCGTGTTCGCCATGACCCTCGCTCTCTTGGAGTTGGTGGTTGTCTCAGGGCGAAAGCCTCAATTCGATGTTGGATCGGCACATTGGCGGCGTCCTCGACGTCGTATCTTTGTTGGGAGCTTTATGTGTGGAGACATGGTTGGGTCCTTATTGCTCTCCCCCGGTGTTCGCCGTTGTCCTCTGTTGGTCCTATGCGGTGCAATGTATGCTCGTCGCTGGTTTCTCCAAGATGGTGTTTTCCTTAGATTGGAGCAAGTCCTGCCTTCCACTTGCCACTTCCTCTTAGACGCTCGGAGTGGATCGTGTGTCGACAAGCAATGTTCTACGGAAGGTGGTGGTCTTTGGAGGCGTCTGGCGTCGGTCGAGACGCGGTGTGTGTGTCGGTTGAGGATAGGCTCTTTTGTGTTGTAGCTTGCTTTGCTGTGTTGTCCGTCCGTGGACTTGGTTGTGAGTGGTATGGTGTGTGCTATGCTCGTTGTTCGCAGCGAGCGGTAGTTTCTTATAATTTCAATTCTGCCTTCTACAAAGCTATGATACGCCTAGGCGTACTCTCGAAAAAAAACTGAAGTAGCTTGTTCCATGTTAAGAAAACAAACTAACAACATCTATTGTTGGGGTGCCCCAAATCGGTCTCAAATGCCCGGGCGGCCCGACCGGTCATGAAATTTCAATCTAAATTGGTACCTCAATCGCCTGGCCTGATGGGCACCCCTCATATCCAGCCCAAATATAGGGCGGATAAGGGGCGCTCGGGTGCGTCCATCACATCGGACCGACCCACGCTGGCTCACCCAACCCCACATATATTCCTCCATATCCGCTCGTCGGATCAAACCGTAACCACTTCACTCTAGTCCCCTCCGCCATCCAAGCTCATCTTCGGCGGCGCCCGGCCGTCTCCGGCATGGCGGGCAGCAGATCCGAGTCCTTCACCTCCAGATCCGTCGACCCCGAGCTCATCCCACGCAACCCCGAGGAGGAGATGGTCGTCCGACTTGCGCTCCGCCGCTCCCGGGAGAAGGCCCATGGACGACAGCGATAGGACTCCTTTCGTCGGGAATCTATTGTGTCCACCCAAATGGCGCATGGATCTGGCGCTAGGGCAGCCGTCGCTGCCTCACCGCCCCCAACTCCTCCGTTGGCGCGCCGAGGCCATAAACGCACCATGGGCATCGTTCGACGCAAACATGGCGCGACATGCCTGCCGTGCAAGGCAGCGGGCGTGGGAGGCGGCGGCTGCCCTCGCGGCGGTGGACGTCGACGAGGCAGAGTCACATTCTCCGGTGCCCCATATGGTGTGCAAGTCCGGGCGTCAAAACCGCGTCGTAGTTGATGTCGCCGGCTCATCCCAGGACGGATCCTGTCAGGACCCCGATCCTAAGTCACACTGATCTAGCATGTAACACATCATATCACTTTGCGGCCTCACGCACGGTATCCCCACGGGTATCACCTTACATGGCCCGGGACCGTTTGCGCCTTTTGGCTCACGTATATGATAGTGTCGTTACCATCCATATGACAGAGAACCCGGCCCGACATGACTAGTCGTCAACCCAAGGTGACACTAACTTAAAGGGACAGGCATACATGACCCATCAATGCACGTGTCGGTCATCAACGTATGAACCCAAGTCGTAGAAAGCTACAAGGACTTAAAGGAACAACGCATGACATTTCCCTGAAGGGACAAACACGGGAGCAAAGAAGGACACATGCCGATCACCCCATGTGTTCCGAAGCAATAGCAAGCTACCATGGCTCAGTGGAAGCACTAGGAGACATTTCCCCATAAGAGAGACTACCAAGAATAAACAACTAGATTGTCGGATCCCACACATACCAAGCATTTCAAAATCATATACACAATATGCCTCGATATGTGCAAATACAACATGGCATCACAACAAAACTCTACGACTCAGAGTATTTATTCATAAGACTTCGAAAAGTCATACATAGTAAAAATTACAATCATGGGTCGCATGACCCAACATACAGAGCATACAGCAACGGAAGCATAACATGTCTGAGTACAGACAACTACAAATGAAAAAGGCTGAGAAGCCTGACTGTCTACAAGACCCTCCCAAGGGTACAAGATTGTAGCTGAGGTAACAAGCTAAACATCGAAGTCCACGCAAAACTACTAGTGAGACCGAAGTCTCTCTGCAAAAACACAAGTTAAGTAAACGTGAGTACAAATGTACCAGCAAGACTTACATCAGAACTAACTACATATGCATCAGTATCAACAAAGGGGGTGGTGGAGTTTAACTGCAGCAAGCCAGCTTTGACTTAGTGGCTATCATGTACTACGACTGCGGGAAACTCTTTTGAGGTGGCACACACGAGTCCACATATTCACCATATCAATACACCACTATGGATCAGCTCCCGTCTCCCTACGAGAAGGCCATCCATAGCACTCATGCTTATTTTGCGCATTTTAGAGTATCCACTTTCACTTGTCTATGAACTGCATAAGCGACCCAGTAGTCCATTACCGCGGATGCAGCTATTCGAATAGACCATGTTAACCCTGCAGGGGTGTACTTCTTCACACATGCTCTCGCCACTTACCGCCATGTACACGTCATGTATCTCGGCAACCTTCAAGCGGAAGCCTGGCGAGGGTGTCGACCACGACCTGACTAACCACACGTCTCTAGTCCAGGTTTATCGCCTATTTAGGTTCCATCTGCAGGGAGTCCAGTCGAGGTTTTTACTACGGCCACAAACGATGTGTGCAGTGTTCCCAAGCCCAGCAAACGGGTGCCACTTAGTACACCGGGCCACGGTGCCTAGTCTGTCCCAAGCCCACCTGGCCGGGTGCTACTTGGTAGACTACTATCACAACCTACAAACACCAGAAACTAGTTGCAACTCCTAGACAGAGATCGGGGCGATTAATCAGTCGAGAGGGGCACTTAAGCATTGCAATGTGTTGTAGTAACTGTCTTGGATCACAAACATAGAACTCAGTTCCTGAGGATGGTTTCAATGAGACAACCCACCATGTACTCCTACATGGCCTCTCACCGCTACCTTTACCCAATCGTGTTCACACACTTAGCTCTCAACAGTAGGACATGATCACTATTGGAGATATGCCCTAGACGCAATCATGTATGATGATATTTCCTATGTGTTTATGAATAAAGATAGTCCTTGGATGTAATCAATGATACTTGTTGGCAAGTATGTGACTTTTCTGTGAGATCTTGTGTTGTATGATACATCCTAAATTGTCCCTAGTCGCAAGTGACGTGTGGGCACGTGTCGGACTAGACTAGCATATGACACGGTGGATGGCTCGGTCTCACTAGCCATGGAGCATTGGATGCTAACCGGATAATATGGACTCAGAAGGATCTGGTCGAATTCGACGTAGTCGAATCCGAGTCAAGATAAGGTCCGAGTCGAACAGACCTAACTATGAGACACAACGATATGTCATCTGTGAGTCTCTAGTACAACATACGTTTGCTTTGGGCCGACCAAACGCTACTCCGTGACTGGGTAGTTACAAAGGTAGGTTTCGGGTTTGTCAAGTCCCATGATGTGAGACATGGTCGAGCAAGATGGGATTTGCCCCTCCGATCAGGAGAGATATACTCTGGGCCCCTCGTGTGATCCGACCAGGATAAGCATGGCCATCCAACAAGGATTATGAGATAATCTAGTTTGTGGTCGGTATCACTGGAACGAGAAAGAGGTCGGGCTAGCACAAGGATGACAGTCTCGCCTTGAGCCCGACAACATATATCGTGAGGCAAAGGGAACAGATGTGTGACACATTGTACATGTTCGCCTAAGCAGCTTCATAGTCTGCTTGGTGGTCGGCATGCCTTGCTAGAGGCCGCTACCAACCATGCAGGTCGGAGGTGATACGAACTGTGACCAAGACGACTTGAACCTAAGGGGTCGCGCGCTTAAGGGAAGGAACCTACGAGGTTCGTTCGGAGGACACTGGTCGGATGTGATCCGAGCTGGACTTGGAACACGACCGAGTAGACTTTGGGCTTTAGGATCCGTGCAAGGCCCAAGTGTTGAGCCCGCGACGGATGCCTATAAATAGTGGAGGTGCAGCACACTTATTCAGTTGATCGCTTCGGCACCGTCATTAGGGCTTTGCATGTGTTGCAACTAGCCACCTCCACTCGCCGCCGGTTGTGTGATTAGACCTAGCAGTCCGCCGCAAGACGTTCCTCTTGCATGCGCGGATACCATTAGAGGCGGTGCACTTGCCGCTCCGACAAACCTGTTTGCGGGATCCGATCGTCTACGTGGGAGACCGAAAAGGAGGAGACGACTCCGGGAACACGAGGCGACTTCGGGAATGCGCTGCCTCAACACGAGGCGTCTAGTGGTAACAATCTGTGATCCATTTCCGGTAGCATGTTCTTGGTTGTTCTGCGCATAGGAAATTTTAATTGCAGTTGACGCACCCTACTGCAGAACCCTACAGTGGTATCAGAGCCTTTGCTATAGAATTTGGATTCAGATCGTATGCATATTAGATATGTGGAGGCGGCAGATGAGATCTTTTGTCATTGATGAGATCGGCTGTGTGCATGGTTGATGAGATCAACTGCACATGGGGATCGATGAGGCTATGTTTTATGATGATCGGAGTCGATGAGGTCGTGACACAACCTACCCCTACCGGTCGGTATCCGCCATCGGGGTGAAACGTAAATCCGAATCGGACTCGCCGTGTGCGTAACGCCTTGTATTTCGTACACGAGCACTCAAACCAGTAGAATGCGATTCTATGCGTAACTTTGTTTTACAGGTTTGATGTGAATAGTATGGCTCATGTGTATGTGATGCATGTGTGTAATTTATACATGGCCTGCGCGTCATGTTTGTCAGCCGGCAGGAGCCAAAGTGTTGTCATTATAATGTATAACGACCTGCGTGTCGACTTGTGACTCTATGTAAAATTCGTTACTAGTTGTAGTAGTTGGATAATAGAGATCAGGTTGGTGGCTTGGCGTCCCGGCGTGACAAACAAGATGGAGTTCCTAGATGATCATCGGAGTCATAGCCGACCTGGAAGAACATCCATGAAGGAGCCATACTATTTCACAATATGTGTTTATTTGTGATTGTTATGCTTCTTTATTTCTATGCATGTTAGAATGGTAGAAAGATCCCTCATGAATATCAAGCGAATTGCCATCCCTGATGTTGCACCTTCGTATGTCAAGTACGTCTAGTAGTGGGCTCATAAAATTGGGGTGCTGCTGGGTGTCCTTGAACTGAAGGGTTCGTGTCGGACATGTTGGGTAACGTAGTAATTTCAAAAAAATTCCTATGCACACGCAAGATCATGGTGATGCATAGCAACTAGAGGGGAGAGTGTGTCCACGTACCCTCGTAGACCGAAAGAGGAAGCGTTAGCACAACGCGGTTGATATAGTCGTACATATTCACGATCCGACCGATCAAGTACCGAACGCATGGCACCTCCGAGTTCAGCACACGTTCAGCTTGATGACATCCCTCGAACTCCGATCCAGCCAAGCTTTGAGGGAGAGTTCCGTCAGCACGACGGCGTGGTGACGATGATGATGTTCTATCGACGCAGGGCTTCATCTAAGCACCACTACGATATTATCGAGGTGGATTATGGTGGAGGGGGGCACCGCACACGGCTAAGAGATCCAAGGGATCAATTGTTGTGTCTATGGGGTGCCCCCCTCCTCCGTATATAAGGGGGGGGGGAGGAGGAGAGGGCCGGCCAAG
>NC_041387.1:439792764-439840785 GCF_002162155.2 Triticum dicoccoides
CCGGTAACCCCCCCGGTACTCCGGTATATGCCCGATACTCCCCGAAACCATTCCGCTGTCTGAACATAGTCGTCCAATATATCAATATTTATGTCTCGACCATTTTGAGACTCCTCTGGGACTCCGAACTACTTTCGGTACATAAAAACACATAAACTCATAATATAACCGTCATCAAACTTTAAGCGTGCGGACCCTACGGGTTCGAGAACTATGTAGACATGACCGAGACATGTCTCCGGTCAATAACCAATAGCGGAACCTGGATGCTCATATTAGCTCCTACATATTCTACGAAGGTCTTTATCGGTCAATCCGCATAACAACATACGTTGTTCCCTTTGTCATCGGTATGTTACTTGCCCGACATTCGATCGTCGGTATCTCAATACCTAGTTCAATCTCGTTACCGGCATGTCTCTTTACTCGTTATGTAATGCATCATCCCGTAACTAACTCATTAGCTACATTGCTTGCAAGGCTTATAGTGATGTGCATTACCGAGAGGGCCGAGAGATACCTCTGCGACAATCGGAGTGACAAATCCTAATCTCAAAATACGTCAACCCAACAAGTACCTTCGGAGACACCTGTAGAGCACCTTTATAATCACCCAGTTACGTTGTGATGTTTGGTAGCACACAAAGTGTTCCTTCGGTAAGCGGGAGTTACATAATCTCATAGTTATAGGAACATGTATAAGTCATGAAGAAAGCAATAGCAATATTCTAAACGATCAAGTGCTAAGCTAACGAAATGGGTCAAGTCAATCACATCATTCTCCTAATGATGTGATCCCACTGATCAAATGGTAACACATATCCATGGTTAGGAAACTCAACCATCTTTGATCAATGAGCTAGTCAAGTAGAGGCATACTAGTGACACTATGTTTGTCTATGTATTCACACACGTATTATGTTTCTGGGTAATACAATTCTAGCATGAATAATAAACATTTATCATGATATGAGGAAATAAATAATAACTTTATTATTTCCTCTAGGGAATATTTCCTTCAGGACACGGACATGCACTACATCAGGTTAACTTGACAAGGCTATCAAAACAGTTTTGGGCCTTGTGGCAAAGAAGGTTGGGAGCCGGGGTATGAGATACCTTCCCGACCGATAGGAGTCGTATAGAGATACGATTAGCAAGGATTTGCTTACTGGATAGGTATGTTGGCTAGTAGTGATGCTAAAGCTCACTAGTCGCATGCGCTAGTCGGATCCTGAATCACTGAGAGTTTGCTAAGGGATGTTGACTTCAGTGGGAGTATTTCTGTTTAGGCTTGAATTACTCTACATAAACACATTGTTTAGTGATTGCATATTTTTCTGTTGTAGATCAATGGCACCACCTGCTCAACCCAACTTTGCATTGAAATCAATTCTGGAAAAGGATAAACTGAATGGAACAAACTTTACCACTGTCGGCGTTTTGGGAATGGGGGTACCCAGACTTGCCTGTCTGTGGCCTACAGCGTGGCTCACCAGCGGCCCAGTACGGCCCGTCTTCATCAACCCAAGTTCAAGACCCTCGCGAGGGGCCAAGCCTCCCGGGGCGGACGACACAAGGCCTCCTCAGGGGCGGCCTCACCAGGCAGGCTCGTGAGGAGGCGGAGAGTTCAAGGCAAGGGGTGCCTCGCGAGGTGCTCATGACGCAAGCCATGACAATCAAGACTAGGCGGGCGCCAGCCTGCGCAGTGTCCTTGTTTCCTCTTTGGTACAAAGGGGGCAAGCGCAGGCGTGGAGTACCGAGGCATCAGGAAAAGGTTTCCATATTGGTGCAACAAGACCAGGACCAGCAGAGCGGCATGACGGAGGTCACCGTGAAGCCCAAGACGGCGTCATCACCAGTGCATTTGGAAGTCGAAGACCACCTTTAGTCAGGATAGCTTGTACTAGCTGTTCCCTTTCAAAATGGCCATTGTTGGCTCCGTTCCCACTCAATATTTGGGAAGAGGACCAGAGCCTCTATAAATAGGGCTAGCCACCACAGTAGCAGGGGATCGAAGGGGATCTCATCTAGAGCCAACAGAGACAGATCGACTCCTCTCCAAGCACACCACCACAAGAGTACCTCTCCTTGCGTGGATGTTCTTCCTGTGTACTGTTCATCATCAGCCCAAGAGGCAATCCACCACACCACACACTGGATTAGAGTATTACACCACAACGGTGGCCCGAACTAGTATAAACCTCATGTCTCTTGTGTTGTTCATCGTGCTAGCTTAGAATCATGGCAAGGTTGTGGGCGCGTTTCGGTAGGGAGAAGATCTTTGTGCGCACCCCAGAGTTCAAACCTTGAGGGTTTTGCCGGAACTCGATATCTGACAACCACCTGGTATAGAAATCTGAGAATTGTTCTCAAGCATGATAAAAAGGAACATGTTCTAGAGGATCCATGTCCAGAGGAACCCACCGATAATGCTAATACCACAACCAGGAATTCCTACCAAAAACTCGTTGATGAATCTAACGAGATCAACTGCCTCATGCTGGCTTGTATGGAGCCTGATTTGCAGCAGCATTTCAAAGATGTTGGGGCTTTCAATATGATCGAGAGTCTCAAGAGCATGTTTCAGGTGCAGGCTAGGACCAAAAGGTTCAACATAAGGCGATCCTTGATGGATTGTAAGCTGAAGGGAGGTGATCCACTAAGCCCGCATGTGATCAAGATGATCGGATACATGCAAGCTTTGGATCGGTTGGGCTTCCCGCTCTTGGATGAGCTGGCTGCTGATGCAGTTCTGGGTTCTCTTCCGCCCAGCTATGGTAAGTTCATCTCGAACTATCATATGCATGACATGGATAAGAAGCTCACTGAATTGCATGGGATGGTCAAAGTGGCAGAGCAGGATATTAAGAAAGACACGCATCAAGTGTTGATGGTGCAGAAATCGATGAAGTTCAAGAAGAGTTGGTCCAAGAAAAAGGCTAAGGCAAAGGGCACGGAGACACTAACCTCCGCCCCTGCGCCGAAGTCTGGACCGGACCCGAAGACCGTTTGCTATCACTACAAGGAGACCGGTCACTGGAAGAGGAACTGTAGCAAGTGGCTTGCAGAGCATGGCAAGAAGGCCGAAAATGCTTCTTCGGGCAAAGGTACACTTGTTGCATATGTTATAGACATTTACCTTGCTGACATACCTAGTAGCTCTTGGGTATTTGATATCGGATCGGTTGTTCATATTTGCAACTCGATGCAGGGGCTGGTAAGAACTAGGCATGTGGCACAAGGGGAAATTGACACCAGGGTCGGCAACAAAGCAAGAGTTGATGTGTTGGAGGTCGGCACGATGCAGCTCCAGCTTCCTTCTGTTTTTATTTTGGAATTGAATATTTGTTATTACATTCCTGCACTTAGTCGGAACACTATTTTCGCCTCATGTTTGATGAGTCAGGGTTATGAATTCAATTTAAAGGACAATGGTTGTTCATTTTATTTGAATGGTATGTTCCACGGCTATGCGCCCATTGTTGATGGGCTTTTTATATTGAATCTAGAATAGGAACCGGCCTATAACGTGAATGTCAAGAGGCATAAGCCTAATGAGATAAATCCGACATATTTTTGGCATTCCAGCTTGGACATATTAGTCTGAAACGCATGAAGAAGCTCCATGATGATGGGATCCTAACTTTGTCTGACTTATGAGTCATTCGAGACATGTGAATCATGCTTGTTCGGCCAGATGACTAAGTATCCTTTCGCAAAGAGTTGCGAGAGGGCGTCCAAGCTGTTGGAACTTATACATAGTGATGTGTGTGGTTCAATGAGCACAACTGCCAGAGGTGGCTATCAATACTTCGTGACTTTTACCGACGACTTGAGTAGATATGGATATATCTATTTGATGAGCACAAGTCAGAAACTTCTGAAAAGTTCAGAGAGTTTCAGAACGAGGTTGAGAATTAGCTCGGCAAGACTATAAAACTTCTACGATCAGATCGTGGTGGTGAGTACATGATCCAGGAGTTTGATGATCATATGAAAAGCCGAGGTATAGTACCTTAGCTCACACCTTCGGGTACGCCACATAGAAACGGCGTGTCAGAATGGAGGAATAGGACCTTGTTGGACATGGTCCGGTCAATGATGAGCAAATTGGATTTACCCTTGTCATTCTGGGATACACTCTAGAAACTGCAGCTTTCACACTTAACAGGGTACCATCAGAATCCGTAGACAAGACACCGCATGAGATGTGGACCGGGAAGAGTCCAAGTTAGTCTTTCTAAAGATTTGGGGTTGTGAAGCATTTGTTACATGACTTGTGTTAGACAAGCTTACACCCAAGTCGGATAAGTGCATATTCATGGGATATCCGAGGGAAACATTGGGATATAGCTTCTACAACCGGGAAGAGAACAAAGTTTTTGTTGCTCGGAACGGGGTTTTCCTTGAGAAAGAGTTTCTCAGTCGGGAGGCCAATGGGAGGATGGTCCGACTCGAAGAAATTCGAGGACCACTAGGGGGCGGCTCGGCTGGTGATGAGATCATACCGGAGTCAGTCAGGGAACCCGTAGTGGAAGCGGTACCAGAAACACGGAGGTCGGAATGATTGCGCAGAGTGCGTGATGTATTGTTGCTAGAAAGCGACGAGCCGACCACATATGCAGAAGCGATGGTGAGCCCAGATTCCGAGGCATGGCTGGAGGCCATGAGATCCAGGTTAAAGTCGATGGATGAGAATCAAGTCTGGGACTTGGTTGATCCGCCGCCTGGCGTAACAGCCATTGGTTGCAAATGGGTCTTTAAGAAGAAAACCGATGTGGATGGAAATGTTCAGATCCACAAAGCTCGGCTTGTCGCTAAGGGTTATGGACAAGCTCAAGGAATTGACTACAACAAGACTTACTCGCCGATAGCGATGCTGAAGTCGATAAGGATCGTACTAGCTATAGCTGCATATTTTGATTACGAGATAAGGCAGATGGATGTCAAGACGGCTTTCCTTCACAGAAATTTAACCGAGGACGTGTATATGATACAGCCCGAGGGTTTTGTCGATCCGACTAGCGCTAGTAAAGTATGCAATCTCAAGAGATCCATTTATGGGTTGAGGCAAGCATCTCGGAGCTGGAATATTCGTTTTGATGAGGTCGCTAGTGGTCTTGGTTTCATCAAAAGCGAAGAGGACGCTTGTTTATACAAGAAGTTAAGTGGGAGCTCGATAGTATTTTTGATCTTGTATGTGGATGACATACTACTGATCGGTAATGATGTTTCGATGTTGAACTCGGTCAAGGAATCATTAAATGGCAAGTTTTTGATGAAGGACCTTGGTGAGGCAGTCTATATTTTAGGCATTAAGATCTATAGAGATAGATCGAGGAGGCTGCTCGGCCTAAGCCAGAGCACGTACATAGATAAAGTGTTGAAGCAGTTCAACATGAGTGAGGCGAAGAAAGGGTTCTTGCCACTCTCACATGGTGTAAGGCTAAGCGAGACTCAGTGTCCTTCGACATCTGATGAGCAAAGCAGGATGAGTAGGATTCCATATGCCTCGGCAATCAGATCTATCATGTATGCCATGATATGTACACAACCTGATGTTGCTTTTGCAATAATCCTAACAAGTAGATACCAGGCCAACCCAGGTGAGAGTCACTAGGCAGTGGTGAAGACTATTTTGAAGTACCTGAAAAGGACTAAAGAGATGTTCCTAGTTTATGGAGGTGAGGAAGAGCTCGTCGTAAGGGGTTACGCCGACGCTAGTTTCCAAACTGACAGAGATAATTGTCGATCACAATCCGGATTCGTGTATGTCATGAACGGAGGAGCAGTGAGCTGGATGAGTTCCAAGCAAGATACAGTGGCCGATTCTACCACAGAAGCCAGATACATTATGGCTTGTGAAGCTCCAAAGGAAGGTGCTTGGATCCGGAATTTTCTGAAAAACCGTTGGACCTTTATTGTGATAATTCTGGTTCCATCGCACAAGCCAAGGAGCCGAGGAATCACCACAATGTCAGACACATAGATCGTAAATATCACCTGATACGAAAGATCGTAAAGAATGGTGATGTAGAGTTATGCAAAATTCACATAGATGCAAATGTTGCAGATCCATTGACTAAACCGCTTCCACAACCCAAGCATGAGAGACTGTTGGAGATATGCCCTAGAGGCAATCATGTATGATGATACTTACTATGTGTTTATGAATAAAGATAGTCCTTGGATGTAATCAATGATACTTGTTGGCAAGTATGTGACTTGTTTGTGAGATCTTGTGTTGTATGATACATTCTAAATTCTCCCTAGTCGCAAGTGACGTGTGGGCACATGTCGGACTAGACTAGCATATGATGCGGTGGATGGCTTGGTCTCACTAGCCATGGAGCATTGGATGCTAACCGGATAATATGGACTCAGAAGGATCTGGTCGGATTCGACTTATGTCGAATCTGAGTCGAGATAAGGTCCGAGTTAGACAGACTCAACTATGAGACACGGCGATATGTCATCTGTGAGTCTCTAGTACAACATATGTTCTATGTCCTAAGACCTGAGCTGACGCATGTACTCGGGATGGTGACAGACTTGCTTTGGACCGACCAAACACTACTCCGTGACTAGGTAGTTACAAAGGTAGGTTTCGGGTTTGTCCAGTCCCATGATGCGAGACATGGTCGAGCAAGATGGGATTTGCCCCTCCAATCAGGAGAGATATACTCTGGGACCCTCGTGTGATCCGACCAGGATAAGCATGGCCATGCAACAAGGATTATGAGATAATCCAGTTTGTGGTCGGTATCACTGGAACGAGAAAGAGGTCGGGCTAGCACAAGGATGACAGTCTCGCCTTGAGCCCGACAACATATATCATGAGGCAAAGGGAACAGAAGTGTGACACATTGTACAGGTTCACCTAACCAGCTTCATAGTTTGCTTGGTGGTTGGCACGCCTTGCTAGAGGCCGCTACCAACCGTGCAGGTCGGAGGTGATCCGAACTGTGACCAAGCCGACTTGAGCCTAAGGAGTCGTGCGCTTAAGGGAAGGAACCTACGAGGTCGGTTCGGAGGACACTGGTCGGATGTGATCTGAGCTGGACCTGGAACGCGACCGAGTAGACGTTGGGCTTTAGGATCCGTCAAGGCCCAAGTGTTGAGCCCGCGACGGATGTCTATAAATAGTGGAGGTGTGGCACACATATTCAGTTGATCGCTTCGGCGCCGATGTTAGGGCTTTGCATGTGTTGCAACTAGCCACCTCCACTCACTGCCGGTTGTGTGATCAGACCTAGCAGTCCACAGCATGACGTTCCTCCTTCACGTGCAGATACCTTTAGAGGCGGTGCACTGGCGCCGCTCCAACGAACCTGTTCACGGGATCCGATCGGCTAAGTGGGAGACTGGCAAGGAGGAGACGACTCTGGGAACGTGAGGCGCCTCCAGGAACACGCCGCCTCAACTCTATTTCCGCTGCATGGCACTGCGTATCTGGTGGTAACATCTGTGATCCATCTCCCGTAGCATGTTCTTGGTTGTTCTGCGCATAGGAAATTTTAATTTGCAGTCGACGCACCGTACCGTAGAACCCTACAATCACAACATTCCAATTCATCCCCGATGAATCAAACCTGACACAACTCTAAGCAATAGCAGGCATGACAAACAAGCACGAATGAGTAGGCACATCATGGCTCAAGCAACTCCTACTCATGCTAGTGGGTTTCAACTATTTACTGTGGCAAAGACAAGTCATGCAAAGGAATGGGGTTCAACTACCACAACATGTAACAGTTAAACCGTTGTTATCCTAATGTAGTAAAAGAGAGCAGGAGCGAGAGAGTGGGATTGTATTAGGGTGATCAAAGAGGGTTTGCTTGCCTGGCACTTCTGAAAATAGTAATAGCTCTTCATCAGTGTCAACGATCACAACGTCGGAACAACGTCCACTGAGAGGGAACAACACCGGCAAACAAAGAAGGAACACAGTTAATGCAATGCAACAATATGATGCATGATCATGACATGTCAATATGCTGTGATTTGAGCTATGCAACCGGCAATAGTTTAAATGAAGTTGATTTGAACGCAAGATTCAAATTCAAACTCCATATAATACATTTCAAATGCCATTTATTTGATTTGTCCAATTCAGTAACTATAAATTGTTCAAACATGCATGAAAATGGTACAGATGGAAAGATTGGATTTTTTTGATCATTTTGCATATATGACTTATTTCATTTGGAGTTACAGATTATTTTCTAAGATTTTTTGAAGTTTAAACCTTTTCTCTGGATTTTTTGGTTATTTTAAAAATAAACTAAATCCAGAAAATGACTTACTATGCTAGCATGACATCAAGATGACGTCAGCAGGTCAACTATGCTATCCGGGTCAAACCGGACCTGTGGGGCCCGCATGTCAGTGTCTAATCTATCTAAAAGAAATAATTAACACTAAACTAATACTAATCCTAAATTAGTTAGGGCCTGGGCCCACATGTCATTGACTCGGGACGGTCATTAGCACTAACCTAAACGGGGTTAGGCCAGCGTTAGGCCGCCTGTGACGAGCCGAGATGCTGGAGGATGTCGGGATCTGTCCTCCGGCGACCATTCGCGTGACAGAGGGCATTTATGCATCGCCGAGGCTCGCACACATCTAGCTATGCAAGCGAGAGGCCGTGGGGTGGCTCGAGGCGATGACGGTGTCAAAGGCAGCGGCGGCCGGAGCTCGGGCTCAGGCGGCCGAGGGCTGCGGTGCGCTAGAAGGCCAACTGAGGGGCTAGGAGGCTCACTGGGAGTGCCCTGAGCACAAGTGCATGCTCGTCTGCAAGATGCAGCACCTGTGGCCACGACGACGACTTGGCCGACGATGGCGAGCTTCGGGCATGGCGGGGATCGATGTTTTCAGCATGAATTCAATGATGGGAGCAGGGGTAAGTGGTCAGGGGCTCACTGCGGGTCGCTTGGTGCAGATGGTGAGGCCGGGGAGGCTCTGGACACGCTGAATCGGGCAGTAGGGATCGCCGGCACCCGAGGTCGAAGACAACGGCGATGGCGGCTTCATAGGCCGTCCGAGCTCATTTTCTTGTTCTTGTTGATGTGCAACGTCATGGTGGAGTCTACGGACACGGTGGGAGGCCAGGAGAGCTCGATGGGCATGGTGGTAGCGGGCGGCGTTGATGGGTGCGCTCGGGTGCGAGCAAAGGAACGTGAGAGGGAGAGAGAGATCCAGAGGAGGGGTAGAGCTCAAGGGAGAGTGAGACCGGGTCAAGGGGGCGGCGTGGTACGCGTGGAGGCGCCCAGGCAGTCGAGGGAGCACGCTGGCAGGGAGGAGCCAATGCGGCTCGTCTCAGCACTGGGCACACAACTGCTTCTACTGGCAGGAGGTAGAAGACAGTGTTGCCCCTAGTGGGTTGGGCTACTTCTGCTAGGTAAGGCCCAGGTAAACTCTTTCTCTCTGTTTCCTCTATTCTAGTTTCTGCTTTCTAATTTTCTTTTCTTTTCTATTTTTTCTCTGTTCTGATTTAGTTTAGGTACTAAACCATTTAAATAAATTCTGGAAATTATGTTGGAGGTTAACTGAATTATTCCAGGGCTCCAGAAATAACTTCAGAATATTTGGACGATTTAAAATAAATATATGATTTAAATGGCTCCAATTCAAATACTTTGTGTTAATTCAAAAATCCAAAAATGACCTCAAAATATGTGCATCATTTTTGGCAGAGGTTTTCACCTTTATCAGAAATCATGAACATTTTTAAAGGCCATTTTGGGTTCATTGAAAATATTGTTAGGTTGAACCTGTTTGATTTGATTTGGTGTTATGGTTTGATCATCCCCCATTTCAAATTCATTTGAATTTACACATGATGCATGCATGATTATGCAACTATTTACAACCAACTTCTAGGGCTGTGACAACTCACCCCCACTAAACAAGAATCTCCTCCCAAGATTCAAGACGCGAGGTAAGAAGACACAGGGGACACAAAGCTAACACGATCTCCACGATTCAGCTGCCCTTCTCGAAGATGTCGATTCATTGCTTCAAATTGATCTTGGCGTCTTTGCTTTCGAGATCTTCATCCAACACGATGACAAAAGGGAAAGGAAAATCTACCGGAATCGATCTTCATGAAGATCGAACAACTCACGATCAACTCACAAGATGAGACGTTGAAACATGTCTTGAGCTAAGACACAAAACACACATCGGGAAGGACGGAAGAAACAAATTGACGAGGCTTTCAAAGTAGCGAGGAAATAATTGCCATGATCCCATAATAGGGCACCTTAGGGAAGGTGGCACATAGAATTATTTCCTTAAGGGGCAAAAAGAATTACTTTTAATACATAGTTCATTGGAACTCTTCATACCATCCTAAGGCAATTTTACCAACGCTCATTTGACGGAGTTCGAGGGAACGACATACTCATGCTAGAATGGATGATGTGGACTACCTTGTTGAAGACAACGTGATGGATGATTTCTGCTTATCATCGAGAAAGGATAGGGCCCAAGGTAAGCCCACTTTTGAAGATGATCCTGGATAACAATAACTGAGAAGGCAAACCATAGTAAAATGGCACAAAGGCGGGTGCAAGCTGGGAGCAAAATGCAAATGCTAGGAATGATTCTAGTAACTGGGGAAAAACTCAATAGTCGAGAGTGATTCCACTATTTGAATGGTTATAGTATAATCAAAGAAACTAGGAGCTCAAGAATCCCTAAGGAACAACTTATAGAATAAGTCACACAAAATCCTCATGGAGAAGGTGGACAAATTGCCCAATCAAGATATTACAATGATAGATCTCCCGGATAAGTGTGTTAGCCATGACATCCACTTATCGGTTCAAAAGACCAATATTATAATTCTTGGGAACATTCCAACCATCACATCTACCTGAGATTCAGATCTGGTTGGGGTCAGGATATTCTAGACTCATCATGTCTGAAAGAAGGATTGTAACACAAATCGAAGAGATGACGTTGCAAAATTCTCAAGAAATGAACTACGATAGCAAGCTCCAGAACATGAGCGGGTTCTGCTACACACATGTGAGCATGCTGTCCCAGACAAGCATGGCCACATAGTAGTCTTATAATAAAACACTACCATTCTGACTGAGAACCATCATTGAAATAACAAAGTCTTGTTCATGTCCATCTCGACCCTTCAGGATTAGCACTTGAACTTCTTATCCTTGAACAAATCAATCAGAGGCTTTGTGTGCTAGGGAATATATATGGAATGAAGATGATCAGTCTATCAAACCATAGAATACTTTGCACATGCATGACTGACTTGGGATGATTCCAGGGGAAGCAAAACAAACTATCCCAGATCCACAGCGGCAACTTGCATCAAATGCACGTGAACTAGAGGAAGTTACTTCTTTCACCAAACATATCCTTCATGAATGGAACACGAAGGCATTGCTTACAAAGTTTCCAACACTATCTTAATGTCCAACAAAATCATGGAGAAGATAGGGATGTTGTCGATGGGATCAACAACAATTCGTCCAAATCTCCATGTAAATGGAATTCCACGATTATGTGAACAAGGTGATAGCATTGGTCAGACCCAAAAGATATAATGGTGTATGCTCGAGGGAAAAAACACGAGTAAGACAACATTACAAACATTGTTGGTTCTGGTTTGATTTGATGATAACCCATACTCAAATCAAGGATTGGATAAGACAATAGAGCCAACAATTGATCATGAGGATCAATCGATTAAGATACCATCTTTCTTGAACTAACACACAAACACAAGGATATCCCTTTGGAAATGAACTAAGTCAGATAAAGCTTTATCTTCCAACTCTCTGGGTTATTGTTTAGCATATCCAACTAGTTCAGCGGTATCCAACACAGATTCTAGGAGAAGGGGTGGTTTATAAGAAAACCAACTTGATCACGAGCTCAACATAACAGTCAGGGGACAACCTGGTGATACTTTCGAGAAGATATTCGGAAAATCACGAACCACCGATATGTTACTAAGCTCGAGAGCGATCTTGCTTTCGAGGCAAGATGATGTGATCAAATAAGCAAGGATTGACACAATCCTAACTCGTTGATCGAGGTGTGCACCAGGAAAGATGGACTAGGTAGCACAATCTATCTTAGAATGATGATTCGATAACCAACATGCTAAAAAAGAAGTTATCGCTCATTAACTACCAAGCAACAAAGTTGCTAGGAGTATTGATTTCACACACCACGATTCACTTGTCGGCATTCCGGTTGCCATAACACGGGTACCGAGAAATGGACAATGATAGCGAGAAGTATCATTGCGTCAAGAATTCATAAGAGGTGGTGCAATTCCTATGATATTCTTGTCAAAAGAGGTAATACTCCAGGGTAGAACAGAACAAAAGTTGAATTGGCGTTTTGATCTGCGGAATACAACTACTTTGACCAGTCCAAGAAATGGATGAGGTGCTGGGGTTTGTTTCTCCTAATCATTCTGGAATAGAATGGCTTGACGGACCAAGAGAGTAAAATGCATCAATGAACGAATGCACAACTACTCTGAACTATCAACTAAGAGATGAGGGTCGGAATACAGCTACAAAGGAAATAACTCAAAAGAACACATGATTTTCTGAGTTGTGAATGCATGGATTAGCATGTCGAACAAGTTCAACATATTTCTTCTGGATAACCCATGCAGAAAGTTAGGTTTGGCAGAGTCACAGTATAGAATCGAGAACTCATCGAGAGCACTCTGGTTGTGATCTTTCGGTTCAACGAGGAATTTCTGCCATAAGCAGTTCATGGTATTCGGAAGAAGGAAATACCACGGATCTCGAGGACTATGCCAAAGGTTACTAATATCCTAAAGGAACTAGCAAACACTATCAACATGAATGAGTAGAGTGAATCTCTGGTTCAAAACCCAGGAATAGAAGGCCTACTAACTAAATGGCATCACGTGATGCTTTCGAGAATGACGGCCAGAATCATCACACTGGGAACACAAAACATGGCCAGATTACTAGGTGATTCTCTAAGACACCTAGGGTCATAATA
The DNA here is from genome assembly GCF_002162155.2 of Triticum dicoccoides. Lineage (NCBI taxonomy): Eukaryota > Viridiplantae > Streptophyta > Magnoliopsida > Poales > Poaceae > Triticum > Triticum dicoccoides. Next base: position 439,805,791 of record NC_041387.1, read on the forward strand.
ATAGATCCAATATATATATCGAGGCAATAAAGTACCTCAACGCACTAGTTAGTGTGGTTAATCTAGCCCAAAGGAACATCAGGAACAGAAAGAAGGAAGTTGCAAATGCATCAGACTATTTAGAAACCTGGGATAACTCGGACAACATAATGTCTGTCATTGCTAAAAAAAGATTTAGAAACATCCTACAAAATGGTGGCATAACCACTTAACATCACAATATCAAGGTTCTGAGACCAACTGATGATACACGGAAGTAGTAGGAACTGAACTGAGGCCTAAATCCATCAATCCTATGAGTCTACGGATTAGTAACACGTGATCCTGATAGAAAGATGAGAAGCCTAGTCCTTAATCACCGTAGAAAAGGAAAGGGTGACTTAGATCAGAAGGACATAAGGTAAAGGAGTAAAAAGAGCCTTATGTTCCCTTCCACAATCAGTTCCCTTATATAGCTAAATCATTTCTAGACTCGACTTCAACCAATTTGGCTTGGTAATCCTACAGGAAATCAGGCTCTGATACCAAAGCTGCCAGGACCCCGATCCTAAGTGACACTGATCTAGCATGTAACACATCATATCACTTTGTGGCCTCACACACGATATCCCCATGGGTGCCACCTTACCTGGCCCGGGACCATTTGCCTTTTGTCTCATGTATATGATAGTGTCTCTAGCATCCATATGACAGAGAACCCGGGCCGACATGACTAGTCATAAACCCAAGGTGGCACTAACTTATAGGGACATGCATACATGACCCAGCAATGCACGTGTCGGTCATCAACGTATGAACCCAAATCATAGCAAGCTACAAGGACTTAAAGGAACAACGCGTGACATTTCCACGAAGGGACAGACACAGGAGCAAAGAAGGACACATGCCGATCATCCCATGTGTTCCGGAGAAGTAGCAAGCTACCATGGCTCAGTGGAAGCACTAGGAGACATTTCCCCATAAGAAAGGCTACCAAGAATAAACAACTAGATTGTCGGATCCCACACATATCAAACATTTCAAAGTCATACACACAATATGCTCGATATGTGCAAATACAACATGGCATCACAACAAAACTCTACGACTCAGAGTATTTATTCAGAAGGCTCCGAAGGTCATACATGGTAAAAATTACAATCATGGGTCACATGACCCAACATACAGAGCATACAACAACGGAAGCATAACATGTCTGAGTACACACAACTACAAATGAAAAAGGCTAAGAAGCCTGACTATATACAAGTCCCTCCCAAGGGTACAAGATCGTAGCTGAGATAACAAGCTAAACGTCGAAGTCCACACAGAACTACTAATGAGACCGAAGTCTCTCTCCAAAACATAAGTTAAGCAAACGTGAGTACAAATGTACCCAGTAAGACTTACATCAGAACTAACTACATATGCATCAGTATCAACAAAGGGTTGGTGGAGTTTAACTGCGGCAAGCCAACTTTGACTCAGTGGCTATCATGTACTATGGCTGCTGATAACTCTTTTGAGCTAGCGCACACGAGTCCACATATTCACCATATCAATACACCACTATGGATCTACTCCCGTCTCCCTACGAGAAGGCCATCCATAGCACCCATGCTTATTTTGCACATCTTAGAGTATCCACTTTCACTTGTCTATGAATTGCATAAGCAACCCAGTAGTCCATTACCGCGGATGCGGCTATTCGAATAGATCATGTTAACCCTGCAGGGGTGTACTTCTTCACACACGCTCTCACCACTTACCACCATGTACACGTCATGTATCTCGGCAACCTTCAAGCGGAAGCCTGGCAAGGGTGTCGGCCACGACCTGACTAACCACACAAGTCTCTAGTCCAGGTTTATCGCCTATTCAGGTTCCATCAGCAGGGAGTCCAGCCGAGGTTTCCACTACGGCCACAAATGATGTGTGTAGGGTTCCCAAGCCCACCAAACGGGTGCCACTTGGTACACCGGGCCATGGTGCCTAGTCTGTCCCAAGCCCACTATCGGATGTGGGGTTCCGGCAGACCCTTAAGGTTCGAACTCTGGGGTGCGCACGAAGATCTCTCCCCTATCGATCTACGCCTGATCGTCTCGTGAGATCTAAGCTGAAAATGATGAACGACACGAGGGACACGAAATTTATACTGGTTCGGGCCACCGTTGTGGTGTAATACCCTACTCCAGTGTGTGGTGTGGTGGATTGCCTCTGGGGCTAATGATGAACAGTACAAGGGAAGAACAGCCTCGCGAGAGGTGTTCTTGAGCTGATGCGATGAACTGCTTGGGTGAGTTCGATCGCCTCTCTCTCACTGATGAGCACTCGATCTGTCCCCCCTCTGTCTGTGGTGGCTAGTCCTATTTATAGAGGCCCTGGTCCTCTTCCCAAATATTGAGCGGGAAGGGCGCCAACAACGGCCATTTTGAAGGGGAACATCTATTACAAGTTATCCTGACTAAAGTTGGTCTTCGGCTGCCAAAAGCACTGGCGATGACGCTTTCTTGGGCTCCACGGTGACCTCCATCCTGCCGCTCCGCTGGTCTTGGTCTCGTTGCAATGAAATGGCAACCTTTGCCTGATGCCTCGATACCCCGCGCCTGTGCTTGCCCCCTTTGCACCAAAGAGGAAACAAGGACACTACGCAGGCCGGCACCCGCCTGGCGCTCGCCTGGTCTTGATCGTCATGGCTTGCGTCATGAGCACCTCGCGAGGTACCCTTCCTTGATCTCTCCGCCTCCTTGCGAGCCTGCCCGACGAGGCTGTTCCTGAGGAAGCCTTGCGTCGTCCGCCCCGCGAGGCTTGGCCCCTCGCGAGGGTCTTGAGTCTTGTGCTGATGAAGATGGGCCGTACTGGGCCACCACTTGAGCCACGCTGCAGGCCGCAGGCAGGCAAGTCTGGGGACCCCGTTCCCAGAATGCCGGCAGTAGCCCCTGGGCCCAAGGCGCGCTCGGACATGGCTTAGCGGAGAAGCGAAGGGGCAAGTGCGCAGTGCCGCGGGCCCCATCAGCCTGCGGCCCTGGGCGCCGCGTGGCGGTTGATTGGACGTGGGCATCTCTACTTCCCCACGCTGACTCGGCAACCGCTCGACTTGACAAGTCCCTACATGCTGCAAATGGGTCATGATTACCTGTGATCGTGGAGGCCGACGGTTGGCTTCCTTCCGGTTATAAATGCAGGAAGGCGCAAGCCTCCGCTATACATCTCCCTCCTTGCCTCCTTCTTTCTCCCCATCCCAGCTACTTGCCATCTCCCATGGCGCCGCCAAAGAGGTTCTCGGCCGCAGAGAAGGGGAGGGCTCATTGGGAAGGGCCTCACTCTCCCCCGGCCAAGCGCGGTCGAGGTCGTCCACGTAAGCATCATGTGTCTCCCGTAGTGGCTTCCTGCGGTCGAACAGGTGATCCCCTGCGTGGCGATGGGCTCCTGGTTGTCGGGGGAAGGCGCGCCGTGACTGCACGGCCTCCCAGGCCGCGCTTTCGCTCGGCGGAGGTGCTGCTGGAGTTCAACGTGTGGTCGGCGGACCCGACTAGCACCTGGCTTCAGCTTCCTCGCTTCTTTGCAGGTGAACTTCCGGCCGGCGCTCCGGGCGGCCTCTGGCTTCAAGCGGACGGTTGCTGCAGCAGGGCCTCCTGGGCTTCGCTGGAGGTCTCCGTTGCCGGGAATTTGGCCCTGACCCGCGGCTGGCAAACATTTGCCCGCGCGGGTGGCCTAAACCAGCGGTGCATCCTGCACTTCAAGTTCGATGGCGATGCCACCCTCTACATGAGGGTGTTCGGATAAGACAGGCGCCGCGCTGGGTGCTGTCCCGAAGACGATGACCGCGGCCGGGGACCCAGCCCAGGTGATGATCGGGATGAAGATGACGCCATGCACGCGGTCGGTGGCGCTCGTGGCTCACCAAGCTTCGGCGGCTCTCCTTCCGACAGTAGCTCCTCCAGCGGTGGCCGCGACCAGCCTCCGCACCGTCGCGCCCGCCTTGAGGGAGGTAGCGGGCCAGTCCGCCGTCGTGCCTCGATGAAGGCGAGGAGGAGTCTGACTGAGCTCCGGAGGCAGTACGAGCCCTCGCCACGAGTTGATGCCGAGCAAGTCATGCCTATTTTGTTTTGCTCCCTTCCATGCGCAAAGAGAAAGTAGTGTAGGGCCCCATGGGGGCGCGTTGGACTGTTGCTATTAATTACCATGTTGTTTCCACTATTTCTGTGCTGTGTTTTTGTGCCGCATGCCTGCATGCAGGAATTACTTAGCTCGAGGGGACTTGCCGCAGTCTTCGCTTCCCGAGGCTGAGGCCTCACTGTGCGCTCCATGTCCTGCAAGGATTAGTGAGGAGTGGTAACTTTCGGTCTTGGTCGCAGAGGCGACTGACTCAGGTCTTGTATTCGTGTCGCGATGCCCGTGGGGCACGAACTGGGAGGGGTGCTCCCGTAGTGGACTTGGATAGGAAAACCTCGCACGATTGGGGCAGAAAACACTCGCGAGGGTGCCCGCGTAGCCCCCTCGCGAGACTTGCGTGAGAGAAAATGAGGCAAGCAGGTGAAAAAGACAGAGAGCCACAAGTCAAGGACGACAACAAATTCCAATAAAACTTCAAATAAGGATAAACAAGCCAACTGCAGAAAGCAAATGAAAAGGTCGCGTCCGGCACCTAATCTAGTCTTCGACGTCTTCTCACTAGCGCGGAGCTAAGTGCTGCCAATGGGCGTGGGCGGGAGCCCCCGAGGCCCGACGGCAGCTCTCTGGAGACTCCTGGGCGTGTACAACCCCAACTCATTATTACGTGAGAGTGTCACGGGCGGCGAGCTTCATAGGCATTAGCCTTCTTCACAGGCTCCGGGCCTTTCTCAGGGAAATGAGCTTCACAGGCGTTGGCCTTCTTCACAGGCACCGGGCATTTTTTGGTTTGTCTAGTTTCACAGGTGCCGGGCCTTCTTTACAGGCTCTAGGCCTTTTTTGGTTCGTTTAGCTTCACAGGCGTCGGGCCTTCTTTACAGGCTCTGGGCCTTTCTTCAAGGGTAGAATTTCCAGAGGTGTTGAATGTTCCAGGCGTTCGGGATGGGCACCCCTTCCTTAGTCTCCAAGCATGCGGCGCCGGGCCTAGAGACATGAACAACCTTGAACGGGCCCTCCCACATGGGTGAGAGCTTGTGCAGCCCCTCCCTGGAGAGCACCCGTCTGAGCATGAGGTCACCTACCTCGAGGGTCCTGGGGCGGATGATGCGGCAATGGTACCGCCACAGTGCTTGCTGGTATCTCGTAGCCTGAAGCGCAGCCTCCTGACGGCGTTCCTCCCCAAGCACGAGGTCCATCCCCCGCATGGCGTCCTGCTGTGCTTCGTCAAAAGCCAGGACCCGCGCGGAGCGATGCCTGACCTCGTGAGGAAGGACTGCCTCAGCACCATACACTACAAAAAAATACACCTCTGTGATGATACGTGTTTGTCACAGTAGGTCGTGTTTTCTGTCATGCATGTACATCCATGACGATTTTATGACAGAATCAAGATAGTCATACCTGTGCTGTCGTAGAAGTGTTCCATGACATTACCAAAATTATCAGCACGGAAGTGTCCACTTCCATGACGATAAATTGCGCGTCACAGAAGTGCTGTCGTCAAGGGTGACCAACACGTGGCATCCACCGTAACGGAGCGCCGTTAAGCTATTGGGTCGGGTTTTGGATCCGATAACCCATTAACAGCCCCGACCAATGGGAAATTTCCACGTGTAAAATTCTTATTGGCCGGACGAAACACGTCAGCTCGTCAGTGGGTCAGATAGGCGCCTATGATATGTCGACACATGCCACGACCCACCACTGGTCCATTTAGCTTACAAAGCCGGCCCGTTTGACTTGGTCAAAAGTTAACAGGCTGGCCCATGAAAAACCTGTTAACGGTCTCTTCACAAATAGCCCATTTTACGGCCCGTTAATTCACGGCCCATTAGGCACTAAAGGAAATCGGCCCAACAACGTCATGTGGGCCATCAAATATAACACCAACCCATTTCACTTTCGGCCCATGTATGGCCCACGACGTCTTTCGGCCCATATGAGGCCTTCGTATCTTTCGGCCCTTTACATGACCACAGTGACTCTAGCCCATAATGATCAGTAGTTTCCTTTGTACCCGTTAACGGCCCGTGATTTACATGGGCCGTTTCCAGCCCGTGTTAGCTTTCGGCCTATTGACGGCCCATACGTTCTTAGGCTCCTTTTCGGCCCTTGATTACTTCCGGCCCGTTACTGGCCTGTTCCCCTAATGGGCCAAATTCGGCCCATGGCAAGAGTCGGCCCGTTACTGGCATGTTCCCCAAATGGGCCAAATTCGGCCCATGGCAAGAGTCGGCCCGTTACTGGCCTGTTACCCTAATGGGCCAAATTCGACCCATGGCAAGAGTCGGCCCGTTTCTGGCCAACCTGTCCTATATTCTGGCCCATTAACGACCTGTTATGCCTGTGACAAAATTAAGCTTTTGCAGTCCTACGGCCTATTAACGGCCCGTTACCGTGCTGGGCCGATACCAATTACGCCTGATTACGGCCCATGTAGATCCATTTATCCGACGGCCCGAGGCCCACTGATTACAGGCCCATTTATCAATGGCGCGAGGCCCACCGATTACAGGCCCAATTATCAACGGCCCGAGGCCCATAGATTACATGCCCATTTATCGACGGCCCGTAGGAGACCCATCGATCCTACGTCCCATATATGGCCCATGGTAGTTGCGGCCACTAGCAAACAAGGGAAAAAGAAGACTAGGAAATAAATAAGGCCGAAACTAATGCTAGGCTATTAAGGTGATTGCACAGATTACATCCACTCGGCATCAAAGATCGCCACCAGTGCAAATATAGGGAACACCCTACACTATACAAAATTGGCTTGCTGTTTTCTTCAGCCGGTGGCTGCATGTTAAGAATAAATTTTGTATCGCACCAAAACAAATTACAACTATATAACAAAAGGAAGGTTGGCATAAAACTTAACAGTCTAGCAGATGAATGCACCACCAGAAGTTCAGAAGCTCGGTTCATTTGACTTGACTGTTATGTTTTCATGATGTATTGTCCAATGGAGCACCATAACCCTCGCCTTCATTTCCCCTAGGCTCCTGAACAACATAGAAAATGTCTGATAGTTTGGTTTCTAAACTATGCATATCTTGATGAAATTGAGCAATTGTTTTCCTTGTTTCACAAAGGGCCTCTGTTAGGGAATGGACTTGTGTCTGGAGCGCAGATACAACATTGCTTTGAGCTTGCATATCTTGATCACGAGGCAGTTTGGACGATATTGCCTTAACAACCAACCTAGTATTACGCAGGAACGTGCTTTTGGCACTGTTAGTGGATAGGTGCTGACCCACTGCAGCAAGAGCTGACATTGCGGTTATAGTTGCCTTGCCACCTTTAGAAGGTGGTGGTTCCACCATTTTTTCCATAGCTCGCTAAAAAGTTGAGGTTTTACATTAGTAGTACCAGAACAGAAGATATTAAGGAGGCAGCAAAACCAAACAAAATAGCTTTGGTCTATATACATAACTTATTCTGGTGAACCCATGTAAAATATTAGTTGTATTTTATTGCAAAGTACATAATAAAACCAGGTCCAAACATATGACCATGTACCATCGCTAATGTATTGTCTATTTATTCACATTGTATTGTGGGCTAAGGATAAAGAGACAAAGTTTATAATATGGTAAGCATAGTATGACATCATTCATATCACAAAACAACTGAGAACAGACAAACATGCAATTATAACATTGTGTGGGCAAGTCCGGCACGGAACTAGATTACTGGTCAAGATCAAAGGAACATCACTCCTCTCTTTTAAACCTTGTAAGGTGCAATGATACACTAAGACAATTGTGTATAAAATTGAAAAGAGTAATAGACATTGGCTGCAAACCATGCAGTTCAAGGCACAAGTTAGAGTAAGTAGTAGTTAAAAGGCATGAGGATTAAGGACTTACAACAGCGACTTTGACTGGTGTAGTCATGCCCTTCTTCTTGCTAGTGTGACAGTCCTTGAAGATTTCCACAACATTTGGTTCAGGTACTTTTTGGTCCTTGCGGGCTTTCCTCTGCATTTCGAACAAGTCAATAGAGATCTGATAATATGGTACAGCGAAAAGAGTGAAACATCAGCTAATTACAAGAGCCTTGCAGTGTGCAATATAGCTACAAGATCCTGTCGTCTGTTGAAATTTCACTTTCGTACGGTTGGCCTTGTTCTTTGAACAGTTCACCTACAAGAAGATAGATTTGTGTGGCACATGCGTAAATAGGACTTCAACATGTGATCTAATCACATATATATAATGTACCTGATACTTCGGATCAGACCAGTGTTTAACAAGGCCCCTCTAGTCTTCATCCGATATATTTTCCACTGGAGATGTTTGGGAAAGTTCACTGTTAGCCTTGCCTTCAAAGTGAGTTTTCCTCAAGTTATACCGATACTGTCGCAGAGCAGACTTGAAAACATGGGTGCAAGCTTGTCTGGTTGCATCATCTTGGCTATCCAACTTGAACCTCATCTGTTGAAAATTATGGGAGTCTCATTATCAGCAACCTAGAAAGTATGGGACAGAGCAAGACGATATTACTAGTTTCCATACATAACCATACTTACAAATAAATGGTTGAGGAAGGTGTTGAACTAGGTTTCGTATTTGTCATTCCTGTACTGAATCCATGTTGGGAGGATACGTACATGACACCTAACGGCAACCGCTGCCTCTGGTACTAACTTGGCTGACTCTGTAGCATCACGTGGCCTTTTTAAACCTGCCTCAAAATGGATCTCCATTCTTCCTCCTCTAGATTTAGTTAACCTATTGAGCATTATCCCTGATGTTTGTTTCCTCTTGCGCCTAGGTGCTAGTCCAACAACGAACATAGGAAGTGTTAGTGTACATCAAACTGTGAGACTACATATAAAGAAGCATGCAACTGTAACTTGACTCCAGCAACTACCTTCTTGCTGTTGAAGCTCACAAGGTTCATCTGATATTGCCAACTCGTCTTGTGTCAAGAGTGCTTGGGAAGTAGTGTCAGGTGGCAAGGGAGCTTGGGAACATACTGCTAGCTCAGTTGACGCACGAGTAAGTCGTGTAGCTGGTAGTATTGTGGTAGGTGTTGCAAGAACTAGGGCTGTCTCTGCTTGTCTGGTGGCAGCTATTTTTTTCTGTTTGGCTTTTTTTGCAGCTCGTGTAGCATGGGATGCCGTGTTTGTAGAATTTTCCGCTGGACTTTCACCTTCTATTGCACCATCAGTACTAGCAGAATCTGCAGGATTCATCCACTTCTCATTCCCTGCCATTCTGTGTTTATTCCTCTTTCTCTGTGCCATGTTAAGTCAAGCCGACAAGAAAAACGAATAACAATTTAGTTCTTCAGAACAAATTGATGCGTGATCCAGACAAACTGAACTTTGATGTTAGACAACCACATGATAGGAGGATGTAATATGTATGAAAATAGGACGGAAGAGATAACCAGAACTATGATGTGTAAACTAAGAAGAAGATATTTCACCAAATTAGAAGCAATGCAATGGAAGGTAGACACCATATGAAAGATGCTACAAATATCGCTCTGCCAAGTTAACAGTGTCTCAGCATAAATGGCGTTTAAACAAATGTGAAGCAGTACAAGAAATAAATCATATGCAAGATGCAAACAACATCACACTACCATGTTAGAGGTCTCTCGTCATTAGTGCCATTGCATATTCACAGCATTGCATATTCACAGCTTATGATGTGTAAACTAAGGAGAAGGCATTTCAACAAATTAGAAGCAATGAAAGCTAGACACCATATAAAAGATGCAATGAATATCACTCTACCAAGTTAAAACTGTCTCATCATAAGTGTCATTTCAACAAATTAGTAGTACAAGCTAGAAAAGAATGTGAGATGTAACTTATATCACACTCCGAAGTCAAACGTGTCTTATGATAAGTGATTGTTGCAGGTTACACAACAGTAGTAATTTGATGTAAGAACATGGTGTGATAGACAGATGTTGTATGTTCTAGAAACAGGAACACATGTCTTATTCAAGTATAATGTGTAAAGTAAGCAGATGGAATTCAACAAAATTAGAAGCAATACAAGCTAGACATCACACATAACATGCAACAACATATAACAGTGCCAAGTTAGAGGGAGCACCAGTGATGCTGCACTAGGGGAGACGTGCTCATCATAAACATAGCTTTGTTGAGTGTCTATGCATGTGTTGTCTTGGAAATCATCTTGGGGGTGTGGAGGAGTTGAAACTGTAGAGGCCCTCCGTTCGGAAGGAGCACCTTTATCCGCTGCCTTGCTAACTTCCTTCCGCTTTATTGATTTTGAATTGTCAAGTAAAACCTACAAGAAAAAGCAATAAAATTCTCTCTTCAAAACTCATTCATGCATGATACTGACAATCACTACTTTGATGTAAGGCAAACACATGATACCAGGATGGAATATGTACGAAAAACAGGATGGCATGGCATGTTTAGAACTGTTTGTGTAAACTAAACAGAAACCATTCCAGCAAATAAGAAGCAATGCAAGATAGACACCACATGAAAGATGCAACCAATATGACTCTGCCAAGTTAAAAGTGTCCCATCATAAATGGAATTTCAACAAATTAGAAGCAGCGCATGCTATAAATCATATGAAAGATGCAACTAATATCGCACTGCATATACTAAAGGTGTCTCGTCATATTGATTGATGCGGGATACAAAAAAACAATAGTTTTATGTAAGGACATGCTTAATAGACAGATGTACTATGTACTAAATACAGGAAGGCATGCCACATTAACAGGTATAATGTCACAGTTACAGGAGTATAAACTAAGCAGACTAGCACATGCAGTTTAACCAGATTGGAAGAATTACAATCTAGACACCATATGCAACATGCAACCACATATCACGCTGCCAAGTTAGAGCAAGCACGTGCGATGCTAGTGTAGGGGAAATGCTGTAATCAACTACAGAGCTACGTTCACTATCTTCATCTAGCATTTCTGTTTCTTGAGAATCATGTCGGGCTGCATTCTTTAAATGAGGAGTAGTCCCCTTGCCTGCCTGCCTCATCATAAGTGATTGATGAGGGATACACAAGAACATTAGTTTGATGTAAGAACATGGTTAATACACAGATGTACTAGTATGTACCAAAAACAGAAAGGCATGTCATATTCAGAGGTATAATGTGTAAGCTAAGCAGATGCAATTTAACCAAAATGGAAGCAATACAAGCTAGACATCCGGCTGGAGTGGTGAACATGATCATCTAGGACCTGAGATCCTGGTGGGAGGCGGGCTGCTTCGCCACCATCGCGGCTTTTTAGTTGGCTTCCAGGTGATGCCTGCCTTTGCTGGGCTTGTCACTGGCTCGGCCAGTGCCCTGACTAGCTATTTGTCTTCTGGTGCTCACGGGATGGTGGTTCATGTAAAAAATATCTTTCCTTATCTTAATAAAGACCAACTTCGGCCTTTCGAATACAAGCTAGACACCATATGGAACATGCAACCACATATGACACCGTGAAGTTAAAGCAAGCACCTGGGATGGTGGTTCATTGCGAGCAAGGTCATCAACTCCAGAGCAACGTTTACCGTCTCCATCTGTAACACTGCACCCTTTAAAGCGCTGTAACGTGCCGCGCCTAGCCGCGTAGAAAGCTGGCACGACTTGTCTCTTTTCTTTTTCGCTTCGCTTTCGGCAGACTCTGAAATACCCTTGCATAAAAGCACAATAGTGAGAGTATGGGTGAAGTGTGTGCAGAACTAGTGCACTGTAAAAGTAGCAGATAGCAGGTGGCTGAAAAATAAATGACAGGAGACATATGATAGCTCTACAACATTGCATGGCAAACAAAATTAGATTCTACTCCGTATGATTTTGTAATATATGAGCACAGGAAATGCAGGTACTCCTCCAGCACACCACCACATGTGGTCATATCTAAGATAACAGTCGACTGAAAATAAATAGGTCAGTCGATTTTTTTAATGAACCGTCCGATCTATAAGGAACAGGCAGATGGCCTTCGTCTACCTCCCACCAGTCACTGTTGATGATCTTTCTCGAACCGCCAGCGACCACCGGCCTAGACCCGTGCCTCCGCCGCCCTGCCCTCCCATCGACCTCACACCACCGCCGTGCTTGGCAGCGCCCCCAAGCCATCCCTTTAATCCCGGCCGACCTCCAGATCGGGCGCCAGTAGCTCTAGGCCGCACACGCCCCTAAGATAAACACCAAGGCGCTGCTTCCCCGGCGTAATAGTCGTACTAGAACCTGTTATGCCGGGGAATGCTTCCGTTAATTGGGAATCAACTGGCCAGAAATTGAAATTCAGGGGGGGCAACGAACCTCTAGCTAAGGTGAAATAGTACTAGGAACATCTAGTATCAAGAAGAAGCGGTCAACTAGTGTCTTTTGTGGGATGAATACCGTGCAAGCAGAGACGTAAGATTTGCACGAATAAGGGAAGAGGAGTACCTTCTTTGGTTGCCGGTGTGGTCACCTCCACATGTCGCACCGATCTTCTTCTTTTTACCGGAGAAACCGATGTTCTGGAGGGTGCAGGCTTGGACGAACCCATGGCCAAATTGGTGACTGTGTTGCCGTGGCCGTATGTCGGCGGAGGGGAAGCAGATCCGAGGCGGCGAAGGACGGCGTAGCAGGAACAACTCTGGTGCGGTGGAGGGTGGCGAAGTTGGAGCGGCAGCGGTGAGGCGCAGGACGGCGTGGTTGAACTGGCTCGAGTATGGATGGCTCGGCCTCGGCTTCAACTACTAGCCATGGAGGGCGTTGCAGTTGAGGTTGCGGTGGACGACGACGTTGGGGTATCGGCTCCGGCGTGATGGAGGAGGGCGGAGGTTGATGGGTGGGATGGGGTGGCGGACGGAGGACGCCGGGGTTTCGCGGCTGGTGGAGAGGTAGTTTTGGCACCCACGGAGTACGAATGGGGAATCGGACGGGTGGGGGGAACCATGTTTTGGTCTGGGACGCGCTTGTTTTTGGCTTTTTTGAACAGAAGATGGGACGCGCTTGTTTGAAATTTGGGGAAAGTACAAACTTTGCCCCCTCTTAAATTTTGGACCTACTACGGGTCGGGGGTAGGGTGGTAATCCCAGGTGTCCCAAATAGTGGGCGGGAGCGATTTTGGCCGCGCGCATGTGTGCTTAGGCGGCCATTGTGTATGAATGTTTTTCGGAGGTGGTTGCGTGGCGTCTAGATGAAGCTACAAACCTACCCCGGTTTAGACCTTTGGACGTCGGGCCGGTAGGTTTCACGGGTCGGAGTTATTAGAAAAGTAATTTCCTTGTACTACCAAACATTGGTCTCACGCGGTTTCGGGCGAGTAGAGGCTCTTTTGGCGATTCGTTCGAAATTTTGAAACACAAGCATTCACGTTTAGAGTACTCTTGAACTATGAGGATTGACCTAAATAGACAACGTTATATTTGACCTTGTATGTTTGAAAACCTCATTAAATTATCCGCTTATTTTTGAAATTTTGACACTTGAAAATCCTATAACTACGATTATTTTGGAATGGAGGAGCTAAATTTGAATCTATTTTGTACACGACTACATATGCTATTATGTACAAAATCAGAGCAAAGATTGGTGCCCCCATAATTTAGGTATGGTTTACAAATGCCATGATATCAAATTCAAATAATTGAATGGACTTCATGTTGAGTTCGATTTTTTTTAAACCACCTTAAGTTGAATTCAAATGTATGCTAGTTCATAGGTAGCTATTTATAAATGTCCATTGTGTAACTTGCGTATGTATAATGTGCTTTACACACACAACATGAACTATACTCACGTTTATATTCGATTGCTAAAGCGATGCATTGTATGGAGTTCAAAATACTAACTATGTGGATCAATTGTGTCGAATAATAACATAGACATGCTCAAATTCGATAGAATCTAGATGTCTGATGGATCAATGACCGCTCCTTACGCGAATTGCAAATATCATGATCCCATCCTAATATTTGGATACAATTTATATCTTTAATCAATGTGTGGAGTAGTCTTTTACGTGTAGTTTCACTCTCCATCGGTGGTCTCTCACACATGCTCACACACTCTCTCCCAAGGTGTCTTTCTCGCACACATGCTCTAGATATAACCCTCCCTCCCTCTCGTAACCATTTACAACTGTTTTCACTAACCTTTATCACAAGCACTCTTCCTCTCGCAAACATACACATGCACAATCCTAATCGACCCTTTCTATATACATGGACCTGCCTACGTGTCTCATGTACGCACATTATCTTTACGCCTGTCTCTCACACATTATCTCACACCTCTCTTCCTAATCGACGAGTATGATTCTAGCAGAGCATTCTGTAGGATGCCCCTTAAAGTTAGGTTGGATGAATAGTAATATCAGAGATAAAGGGGTTACCTTAGTCCGAGAACCTAGGGTTACAAATCCTAGCTGGCTTTGTCAATGGACACAGAGTCCTTCACAATTCTGCTATCTTTGTCTTGTACGACTAGTCATCCATGGGTCTTCCTAAATGTGTCATGGGCCGACCAATGTGGTGCAGGACGGAACCGAACGAAGGGCCTCACCTCGACCCACCGAACCTCACGCGGTGACACACCCTATGCCCCCACGTCTCATTATCTTCTCACACCCACACATACCAACACAAACACCACACACACAGAAAATTTCTCCTGGTGCCTCTATTCCCTCCCCCCTTGCATATACACACTCAAGGGAATGGAATCTCTTGTCGTGACGTCATATTCATCTCTCTCTCTCTAGACCACACTCTCATTTCTCGTGCTATCTCTCCCACGCCCCCTGTCGGCCCCTCCGTCCATGCCTCTCTCGAATACGTAATACACACACATACCTCTCTAGGCCCCACCAAATGCATCAACTACACATTCACACATGTTACATCACGTACCCCATTGATCTAAAAAGCCCTCTCTTCACGTTTATTTCACATACAACATTCCTTTTGAATAAAGTGTGGCCAAAAAATTATTTTAGAGTTTCTACATATATACAACATTACAAAGTTATATGGAGGAGTACGAACGCTAATTTGCATTGCATGGTGCCCACAATGATATTTATTCTACACTGTGAATTTGTATATTTTTATACTATATACAAAGTTAGTCATAATAAAGAGATACGAAGAGCATCTCTCTCTCCATCGCATACCCCCCTGTACGCCCCTTTCACGTATGCACACAAAACTATCTCCAGGTCCTCTAAAAGTAAGCCCCAAGAAAATTCACACGTGTTTCATCTTTCTCTCGCGATATATGCAATGACGATCATTGTATTTGAAGTGAAAGCACGATACATACATTGGACTTCATAATCCACTCACTACGGTCACCATTTACGTTTAGTGGTTATTATATAGTCACGGGCTCGCTGTACAACTTTGTATTTTCTCATGACATGACTAGTTGACCAGTTAAACGCTCCACGTGTCACCTCTAGTGTTGCATCACATTATCTCACTACCGTTGTGCCCACCTGTCGACTTGTATGTACTCTACATCTACACTATTATAAAATACATGAAATACACTCTTCTAAAAACAGAGTTGGTGATGATGGTGTGCCTGCCATCCTGCAATATAGGTCGTCCGATTTATATCTGACGGATAGGAAAGAAACTATGGCAATTTTGCAAAAAGGTACCCACACACCTCTCCACATTTGCAAATAAGCCCTTCCCTCGTTCATCCTTTTCTCTCACAAGATAAACAAGTCATACAAATGCATCTTGATGTTACGTGCAACTCACGGGCATCTTGCTAGTAAGAATGAAAACAAATGACAAAAAAATATTTTGACGGTGGTCCGAAGTCATGACCGCGGGCACAACGGACAAGATGGCCTTGTATTGGTATGCTGAGCCGTCTGTTTTAACACACATGAGCTGGTGTGGTAATTATACACACACGCACGCATGCACATGAACTGCATCCAGGCAACACTCACACAAACACATGCACCCACACACGCTCGCAACACTCACACGTACACACGCAGCCACGCACGCACGCAACACTCACACGCACACACGCACGCATGCATGCACACACCAGTACACCACAGGACCAACACACACTCTCACGCTCAAGTGCTCAACCTACACGTGCATGCACACACATCAGGCCCTGACAGACACATACACAACCAGGTGATTCCCACGCACGGGTTGGAGCCATGTCGCGCCTGCGTAAATTTGTGTTTATCTGACCTTTTCCCTATGCGAACTGACATGTGGGACCCACAAGGAACATGGTCAATTTAACTAGTCAACATGGCGCCACGCAGACTATTTGGCCGGTCAACAGAGTGCAATCCGATGCTGAACTGTGAGCAAGTGACCGGATAATCACCGCAAAACGTATATAGTGACCGTAATCAGCTTATTCTGAAGTTCGGTGACCGTATTACGCTTTTCCCTCTAAAGGCCCTCCAAAACTACATCTCTACATGTTCTCACATGTTACATCTAACAACTATGCAATACAACACTACTACTACACTCTAACACAATAAATCATATGTGTTTTTAGTTTTACTAGATATCATATTGTTACTTATAATTATTCAGTTTGCATACATTAAAATTGCCTTTGAAATGTATGGCCAGTATCATCTACCGCGCGGGAAAAATCCCGCCCTTTCCTGTTTAATCGGGTTTGTATCGATGGATCGTGCGAAACAGCAAAACTATAGTACTATACAGTACAAGTGACAGTTCACTAGGCCGTCATGTCGTCTACTCCTCCGTCGTAAGAGTGGAGTGCTCGCTTTCATAAATCTTCTAGTCCCTTTCGCCGACATGTGGGACATCAAGCTACCGGGTCCACGTGCCATACCGAAATACAGTGCAGAGCAGCCGGGGTGAAGCACCCCAGTCATGGCGCCGGCGTAGTAATGAGCAATGAGGCGTCAAATCACAAAGCTGCACCTTTCCCATAGTTAAGTTGGAGGGACGAAGTAATAATGCTAAAAAAAGAAGTTGGAGGGACGAAGCAACCATCATTTCACTCGTTGTTGAATCCGCTTCTCCCTCATCTTCTTCAACTTAACCACATGTTGCTTCTGTCGTTGTTCTGCCTCATGTGGGACGCGGATCAGTTTGGTAAAGCACTGACACGTGGGACCACATGTTAGCAAACCGCCAGGACAACATCCTCCGAAAATAAGAAACCTCCCCCGCCATCCGCGCTGCAAAATCACCTCCTTTTTACTAATCTTTGATTCTATGATTTTTAGATCAATATAATTGAGATTTTTATAGATAGCACACACGAGCAAAACCAAGTGGTACAGTTAAGGGCATCCACAATGTGTAGCCAAATGTGAAAATATCTTTTGGCATCATGGGAACCATTGTGGACGGTGTTGCCAAAGCCAAAAAGATGGAATCGAAGCTCCCTGATTGATTGATTGAAGGAATAGAAAAATGCAACATCTCTCCTCTTTCTCCCATGCTTGGACGCATGTAGTACAGTATAGAGCATAGAGTCTACTCCCCTGTCCCTTCTATCACAAATCACAAAGCAGTGAGGCGTCAAATCACAAAGCATGGATGAAGCAACCATCATTTCACTCTTCGCTGACTCTGCTTCTCCATCGTCTTCTTCGAGAAACCATCTCACCGCACTAGTACTCCTAGTAGTAGTACTAGTAAAGGACTTCCTGGATGCAAATAAGGCGGTTGTCTCGGCTTGCAGGCGGCACTTGCTGGTCTCCCTCAATGGTGTTCTCCGTCGAACGCACTTCGCCAAACCACAAAAAAATCGTCGACGTCACCGCAATGGGCAAGGAATTCAAATATAGTTACTACCTCCATTTTTTTTACACAAGGCCAGTATATCAAAATTACAATTTGCACAGGGCCACTAACACTAATGGAGGAAAAATTGATGGGATTAGCAACCAAGGACATGAATATCCCCTGCATGCATGCGGAAGTGAGAAGTTTCGTTTGCATGGTGCTGCATTAATCAAGCGATGAGGAGTGAGATGGTTAGCTCTTTGGTCTTTCGAGAAAAAAATACGCATTAATTGACACGTGAAACGAGGATTTGTATCGATTAAATCCTGCGAAGGAAAACTCCGCCTTTCTTTTTTAACACTAGTACTCCTAGCACGTACGTACTTATCCTGTTTGGGTCTAGGCCTTGCATTGCCAAACTTCACCACACATTTTTGCCAAGCTTGCCTAAAGTTTTCAAAATGAGAAGGAGGTACACTTGCGCACGGCTGTGCGGTCGCACCGCACCCTCACACGGTCGCTCCTGCACGCCGCGGTCGCACCGCACCCTCACACAGTCGCTCCTGCACGCCACAAACCCAACCAAGGGAATGCACCCTCACTGACACGTGGTGTCGCATGTGAACAAACCAAACTCAGACATCCTATCGCTGACAAATATTTTTTGTTCATAGAGTATGTTTATCCAACCGCATGTTGGGGAGTATCTGTACGGCCCGTGCGGTGGTCTGTTGGGGAAGAAGAAGAGGTGAGGAAGAAGGAAAGAAGGGTTAGGAGACGTAGGATATTCATCCAACCACCTGAAATGGTAGACTGACCCAAGTCAGGCGACTTACATAACAAAATAGTATGTTTTTACACAGCAAAAGATCCATAAAAACAACAACATAAAGAAAAACTATCACTGCTCGCGGAAAGTGTTGTGGAATTGTCACGTCAGATGTCCTCGTGAAAGGACTTAGTTGTGGAGCCATCACAACTAGGAAGCTTGAAGGGGTTAATCGGGACAAAGGACATGAGAGGGTTTATACTAGTTCGGCCCCTTACGGTGAAGGTAAGGCCTACGTCTAGTTGGGTTGGTATTTATGTTTCGATGACCAGGTAGCAAGATACGCTATGCCTGGTTCTCGATGAGTTATTTCTTGCCCTAAGCCGCCAGCAGGTCATCCCCTTATATACACGGGTTGACGCCCTGTGGCCTACAGAGTCCCGACCGGCTTATAACAGTGTCCGGCTCGGTGACTAGTTAAAACTACCTTATGATACAAGTCATGCCATTATGGCGGTTTATTACAACGGGCCTTAAGTCGCCTGTGGGCTTAAGCCCCCTATTGAACCACCGTCTTCATGCTTGGTCTTGAGCTTGAGTCTTATTTGCGTAACCCGGCCCCTCCTGGGCGGCTTACACAAATAGTTATATCCCCAACATTAGGCCCCAGATTGATTTGAACCTGTTCATGTCAATCTTAAAATACCTTTAAAGAATAAATTTTCAGTCTTCCGACTGTGCAGAAGGTTTTATTTAACCCGCCATGACATCATCTTCTGGATCCGTGTTAACCCGGCGTGATGTCATCCTCTCTTATATTCCTTTTCTAATCCATCGTATCCTTCAACGGATCTCTGCTTTATTGACTGTTCCGAAAATCGAGGCGTCGGGGCCGCTGGATAATAACTCTTATCTCCTCGTTTCCCGCGTCATCTCAGTTATCCTCTCCCTATAAATAGGCGTGACTTAGGTCTTCCAATCTTCCCTCTTTCAGTCGTCTTCTTCCTCCTGGTTCCTCTCGAGCTCCGCCGCCGCCGCCGTCGAACCCCTCGTCTTCACCGACTCAGGCCGCTGCATCAACCTGACTCTGACCAAAAATCGACAGCGAACCTCCGCAGCTCGTCCCCATCCGTGAGTTCCTCTCCTTCCCTTTCTTAGATCTATATTGGAACTTTGTTGAGTTCGTCAGTGTTCATCACCGCCCGACGCAAACCCTCGCTAGTTTTTACCTCCAATGCCCTGTTTAGATCGTAAAAACCACGTAGAACTGCTGCGGCAATTGTTTGTGTTTATCTTGCATAGAAACAGATCTCATTTCCCTTGTTTGGAAACCCTCTTCGAGTGTATGAACTTCTCTGCCCTGTTTTTAGGTCTAGAAATTTTACTTTTCAGAGCAATAATTTGATCCCGAATAATAGCTGTCATCTGTGAAACTTGTTTTTATCACCCGGAAAACTTCTTCTGGTAAATGCCCTTAAACACAACTGTCGAGGTATCCGGCTTAAATAAATGACACAGAACCTTAGTTGCTCCTCATGACCTGAAGATTTTTGAACTACTCTTGATACTTGTAGCGGCTTAAATATTGTTGCACAGTCATCCTTATATCATTAGGCCCCTCCTTAAGCCGCCACCTTGAATAATTAGGATTTTTCTCCCTGGTTAAAATTGAACCGGATCTTCTTATTTTGTCATAGGCCAACTGCTGTCATGGCTCCTAAGGCGGCCAAGGCCCCTGTAGCCTGCAATTGGGTCCCATCCTTAGTTACCAAGAGTAAACTGGCTGAGTTCGTGAAATCTGGCCACCTGCCAAAAAGGGAGGTCATGTCTTATCGTGTCCCTGACCCGTCTGAAGAGAAGCCTCAACCCAAAGAAGGGGAGGTGATAGTTTTTATGGATCACATGAGCCGGGGATTTGCCCCTCCCGGCTCAAAATTCTTCAGGGAAGTTTTGAATTTCTTTGACCTTAGACCTCAAGACATCGAACCCAATTCCGTGTCAAATATTTGCAATTTCCAAGTCTTCTGCGAGGTGTACCTGGGAGAGGAGCCAAGTCTGCTATTGTTCAGGGAACTTTTCTATATGAACCGGCAAAATGAACGTGCCAACGGGCCCAGTCTTGAGCTTGGCGGCATCTCGATCCAACGACGGAGAGACTGCCTTTTTCCTTATGCTGAGCTGCCGAGTCACCCAAAATCTTGGAACCAAATGTGGTTCTACTGTTAGGACACTTCTCCGGCTAATGAGAAGCCTCTGCCCGGCTTTCGCGCCCTGGGCCTTGAGTCCAACCATCCGCTACCAGACAAACTGACAGCCGTTGAACGTCTGCCTCTCAATCCCACCATCAAGAAGATCAAAGCTCTCTTGGGAAACGGTTTAAACGACATCGATCTGGTCCGAGTCCGGGTCACTTGGCGAGTACTTCCATTAAGCCGCCGTTCCGGCTTAATGTGTACTTATATAGGCGAAAAGGATAACCCGTTACGCCATAGTCCCGACGACTTACCAGATGACGTGGTGGATGCTACGACCCAGTCGCTGCTGAAGGAGGGCACTGTGACGAGTAATGCCTTCGGCTTACTTCCCTTTTGCAAGAATAACCCGACCCCTGCAGTAAGTTATCAATCGTAATAAATACTTTTTGCTATATTATACCCTTTTTGGTACTCATAATTCCTTATCCTTTTCCACAGGCCGATGATAACTTCTGGAAGGTCAAATATGACCATGAGGCTGCCAAACAAGCCAGGACAACCAAAAAAGCTGAAAGGAAAGCCGCCAAGGCGGGAACCTCAAAGAAGAAGAAACCCAGCGCCTCCGACTTACTCAAATTGGATGATAGTTCTTCGGATGATGAAGAGGTAATATTTAAATTTTCTTAATTCCCTTGTTATTACCTGTCTGACATTCTATCCCTTCAGGAGGATACGGGGAACAGTCAAGCAGCCAATGAAGAGGTAATTATAATCTCCTCTGACTCAGAGCCTTTGCCAAAGCAAAAGATCCGAAGGGTGACCCAGAAAGTAAGATTTTCACATGCTCTTGCTTATCAAGATCCTCAATTTCTTTTGAAGCAACAACAGCTTGAGAACTGGAGGCAGACCCGGAACAATAAGGATGCGGAACTCTCCTCCGGCTTACCTGATGTAACCCGGAAGCGTCGGACTGAGGTTATCTCCGATTTATTTTCTGTTTTACCTTTAGCGGGCTTAATTAATCATCCTCTCAATTCGCCTGACTCCAACTATCAGGATACCTCTCCTTCTTCCGGTGAATCCATGCAGTCAAACATGCCGGCTTTCAAAACTGCTCCCGGGTAATGTAACCTTATGTACCTTGAACTTTACTTTACTCATGCTTGCGTATTCATCCTCTTGCCTTTGTTAACAGCATGCAAGTGAAACCCAGCAAGAGGGCGAAGAAGAATAAGCCGTCCCAAGACCCGATTGTAACTGAACCGGTGATTAATGCGTCTGCTCCAGATAGCTCTACCCATCAGCTGCCGCCTGATCCGGCTTCTGATATTCCAGTTCCAACCTTTGATCCGTCTGCTGAGGATACTCTCAACACAAATGACCCAGAGACTCCTAGCCTGGTCAAGACAAATGAACCAGAAGTTGAGATTGTGAGGTCTCAGTTTGTTGAACCAGTGTGGCCTACCGTCCTTGCCAAATGTTCCGCCAAGGAAGAACTTGTCGAACGCCAAAAAGCCAAGCAGGACATTACTGATTACACTCACTTAAGCATTGGTGATATAGTCTCGGGCTATCTGAATCAAGTGCATAATAGCCGTGACCTGGAAATTGACATGGTAAAACAAATACAACACAAATCTGAGTATAACTTATACTTTTTACCTGAGTCTTACATACTATACTAGCCCCCAAGTCTACCGCTTATGAAGAAATATGCTGTAGACTTAGAAATCTGCTTTACTTATTAATTGAGCCGGTTCAAAGAGAATATATTTAACCCGGTTATAACATGATAGTTGTAAATTTGCAATATACATTAGTCCCCAAGTGTCAAGTATCTTTACTTGTAAAGTGCTTGAGACTTAATATGTGTGACCCGGTATGATAAGTTTAAAATTCTTCAACATACATTAGCCCCCAAGTGCCAAGTACCTTTACTTGCAAAGTGCTTGGGACTTGAATGTTACCTTACTATAATCCTAACCATAACCTGGTGTGAATGCAGGCCACCATAAGTCAGTTTGAATCGGAGATTGCTGTCCTGAAGAGTCGTCTGGAAACTCAAGAACTTGAGACTCAGAAGGCTAACTCCAAATTTGAATTCAGTGTCTCTGAAAATGAGAAGCTGAAGAAGATTTCTGAGTCGGAGAAGAAAGCTTGGGCTAATGATAAGGCTTCACTGGTGACTCGGGCCGAGACATCAGAAGCATCTCTTGCAGAGGCAACAACCGAGCTGTCCGACTTAAAACGACAGATATCTCAAATGGTCTCAGCCATCTTCGGTAAGTTACTGTGCAAAACCTCAAACATTGTAACCTTTCAATGACTATTGTAATAATTACTTCCGGCTGACTATTATATTTGTGTACATACAGGCCCCAGGAGTACCAACCTTAAACAAAACATGCTGATCAAGCTTAAAGCAGTTTATACCTTAGTGGAACAGCTGTACTCCGGGTCACAACGTGCTTTGTCTGTTGTAGCCTTATCAAGCCCTCCTCCCCGCCTTCTGCAAGACGTGTTGAAGAGCCTCGCTTTCCTGCCTCAACGGATCCAAGACTTAAGGCGGGCGTCCTCAAGAGCCGGGGCCGTAGCCGCATTGAGCTAGGCTAAAGCATGGCTCCCAGAACTAGACCCGGCCGACCTTGCCCTTGGATACCCAAGTCTGAAGGAAGATGACACTGTATTTGACGACCATGATTTCACCGCCTGCGTCAAAGCCATATGTCCCGTGGCAACCCTTATTGGAAACGACACTGACCTTAGCAAGTATGCGCCGGCTTATGACAGTGAAAACCGGAGAATTCCAAACACTCCATATGATCAAATCAGCCTGATCCCTCCAATTCGTAAGCATACTTTTGCCCCTGAAGTGGACCCAGCCGGTTTAATAGATGATGAAGCTGAGTTTGAAGCTTTGAGCGGCATTGACTGGGCCTCGTCAACTTTTCAGGACAAAACAGCCGACGGAGAAGCGGAGAAGGGTAACCCGGAGACTTCAAACCCGCCGAAGGAGTGAATCGCCAGGTGTTTTGCAAAAAACAATGCTTCATTTATTCAGACTCGGGGAGTCTTGTAATAGGGTAGAAAAAACTTTCCAATGTTTGTCATGCCTTCGCGTATGTTCCTAGCGCTTTAACACTTTTGTAAGCTGCCACTGCTATATATTTCTGACTTTGATTTCCTTGGCGTGTTAATTTTGCTTGCCTTATTCTGCACATAAAACAAGCAAAATTCCCTTGGCAGTTTATCGCGTCTGGGGTCACGGAAAGTATTGATAACCCGGAACACAAACCAAAAAACATCATAAATAGACTGGTTTATGACTATACTTTGCTAAGCATAAGCATAATAGCATACCTGCGATCCTTGGATAATCTTTCCTGCTGACTTGATGCTCACCTGGTACTTAACAACCTGGTGTGACCAATATTAAACCGGAAAGACAAAAAACATCTCATAATGTTTTCACAAGCCTCAGGATAGTCAAAATAATTTACAGGCTTCTGATTCGAATACAATCAGTAAACCATTCCAAAGGGGTTAAGCTAAGATTCGGATACGATCATATAGCCCCCAGTGGCTTGGCGATGCCGATCAAATGGGTATCGACAGCTATGTTCTCTTTGGTTTGAATACGACCTATGTTTGAACAGGAAGCCCCCAAATGACCATAAGATTTGTTTAATGACGCTGATTCGTATATGATCCACGTCAGACCCAAATGGGTTAAGCTATGATTCAAATATGATCAAGAAGCCCCCAAGTGGGTTTGGCAGTATGCCGATCAAGCGGGTATTGATAGCTATGTTCTCTTTGGTTCGGATACGACCTATGTTTGAACAGGAAGCCCCCAAGTGATCATGGCTAGATTCAGATATGATCATAAGCCGGTCCAAAGGGAAAGCCGGATTCACATATGATCAGCTCCCTGTTGGTAGTGTCCATCACCTGATAAAGAAGACATAAAAACATTCTTTATGGGAAAAAAAGACAGAGGTCCTGCTTTATTGCTTTATATAATATATACATCATCAAAAGTATATACATCCTAAGAGCCGGTGGCTTAAGTATAGTAAGGCTGAAGGTGGGCTATGTTCCACGGCCGGCGGGTCTCTTCCTCTGACTTATGTGAGCCTTTGTGCTCTCGAATATCAATGAGGTAATATGATCCGTTGTTCAGATTCTTGCTGACCACAAAGGGTCCTTCCCAAGGCGGAGATAGCTTGTGTATGTCAGATTGATCCTGAATGAGCCGGAGCACCAAATCACCTTCCTGAAAGGTTCTGCTCTTGACCCGGCGGCTCTGATAACGGCGCAGGTCTTGCTGGTAAATCACCGAGCGGGCCATTGCCAAGTCTCGCTCCTCATCCAACAAGTCCAGTGCCTCCTGACGAGCCTTTTCGTTGTCCGCCTCAGCATAAGCCGCCACACGGGGTGAGTCATGTCGGATGTCACTTGGTAGAACTGCCTTTGCTCCATAGACCATGAAAAAAGGTGTATAACCCGTAGACCTGTTAGGCGTAGTGTTGATGCTCCATAGTACAGAGGGTAACTCCTCCACCCAACAACCCAGTGTCCGTTTTAAGGGGACTAAGAGCCGGGGTTTAATACCCTTCAGTATCTCTTGATTAGCTCTTTCTGCTTGACCATTGGATTGAGGATGAGCAACGGCTGAAACATCAAGCCGGATATGTTCTCGCTGACAGAACTCTTCCATGGCTCCCTTGGAAAGGTTAGTACCATTATCAGTTATAATGCTATGCGGGAAACCAAAGCGAAAGATCACCTTTTTCATGAACTGAACCGCTATGGCCGCATCACACTTACTAACTGGCTCCGCCTCAACCCACTTTGTAAACTTATCCACCGCCACTAGGAGATGTGTCTTTTTATCCTTAGACCTTTTGAAAGGTCCAACCATGTCAAGCCCCCAGACTGCGAACGGCCAGGTAATCGGGATCATCCTCAATTCCTGAGCCGGCACATGAGTACGTCATGAGAACTTATGACAACCGTCACATTTACTGACCAAATCCTCCGCATCAGCATGAGCCGTGAGCCAGTAGAAACCATGACGGAAAGCCTTGGCCACAAGAGATTTTGAGCCGGCATGATGACCATAATCTCCTTCATGAATCTCATGAAGTATCTCTTGTCCCTCTCCAGGTGACACACAATGTTGAAACGCCCCTGTCACACTGCAATGATGCAACTCACCATTAACAATCATCATGGATTTGGATCGTCTGACAATTTGTCTTGCCAAAGTTTCATCCTCCGATAACTCTCCCCGGGTCATATAGGCCAAATATGGCACGCTCCAATCCGGCATGACATGAAGAGCCGCCACCAGCTGTGCCTCCGGGTCTGGCACCGCTAGTTCTTCCTCGGTAGGCACCTTGACAGAAGGGTTATGCAAAACATCAAGAAAGGTGTTAGGTGGCACTGGCTTACGTTGAGATCCCAGCCGGCTTAAAGCATCAGCCGCCTCATTCTTCCTTCGATCAATGTGCTCCACTTGATAACCCTTGAAATGTCCAGCCACAACATCTACTTCCCGATGGTAAGCCGCCATAAGGGGATCTTTAGAATCCCACTTGCCTGAGACCTGTTGAGCCACGAGATCTGAGTCGCCCAAACACCTTACCCGGCTCAAATTCATCTCCTTGGCCATCCGGAGACCATGGAGCAAGGCCTCGTATTCAGCTGCATTGTTAGTACAAGGAAACATGAGCCGGAGCACATAGCGAAATTTGTCACCTCGAGGGGAAGTTAAAACAACGCCAGCCCCTGAGCCTTCTAACTGCCTGGACCCATCAAAGTGAATAGTCCAATACGTATTATCCGGCTTCTCCTTAGGTTCCTGCAACTCTGTCCAATCATCGATAAAATCGACCAAGGCTTGAGATTTGATAGCAGTACGAGGCATATACTTCAAACCATAGGGCCCAAGCTCAATAGCCCACTTAGCGATCCGCCCTGTGGCCTCCCTATTTTGAATGATGTCTCCCAGAGGGGCTGAACTTACTACCGTTATAGGATGACTTTGGAAGTACTGCTTCAGCTTCCGGTTTGCCATGAACACACCATAAACAAGTTTCTGCCAATGTGGATACCTTTGCTTAGACTCAATGAGCACCTCACTGATATAATAAACCGGTCGTTGAACCGGATGCTCCTTGCCAGCTTCCTTACGCTCCACCACGATGGCCACACTGACCGCTCGTGAATTAGCAGCCACGTACAACAGCAACGACTCTCTGTCAATGGGAGCCGCAAGAACCGGTGGCTCAGACAACTGTCTCTTCAAATCTTCAAAGGCAGTGTTAGCAGCGTCACTCCAGACGAATGTGTCTGTTTTCTTCATCATCTGATATAGCGGAAAGGCCTTCTCCCCTAACCGGCTTATGAACCGGCTTAAAGCGGCAACACGACCCGCCAAGCGCTGAACATCATTGATACACGCCGGCTTAGCCAGAGAGGTAATCGCCGTGATTTTCTCCGGATTAGCTTCAATGCCTCTGTTTGATACCAGAAAACCCAAGAGCTTGCCCGCAAGTACACCAAAAACACACTTGGCCGGGTTAAGCATCATCTTGTAAACCCGGAGATTGTCAAAGGTCTCTCTCAAGTCAGATATCAAGGTTTCCTTTTCTTTGGATTTCACCACGATGTCATCCACATAAGCATGAACATTACACCCAATTTGATCGTGCAAACAGTTCTGTACACATTGCTGATAAGTCGCCTGGGCACTCTTGAGTCCAAATGACATACATACATAACAGAAGGCCCCAAATGGAGTGATGAAAGTTGTCTTCTCCTGGTCCTTAACTGCCATCTTGATCTGATGATAACCAGAGTAAGCATCCAAGAAGCTCAAACGTTCACAACCCGCTGTAGCATCAATGATTTGATCAATACGGGGGAGAGCAAAGGGATCAGCCGGACAAGCCTTGTTTAAGTCTGTGTAATCAACACACATCCGCCAAGTGCCGTTCTTATTGAGCACTAACACCGGTTTAGCCAACCACTCCGGGTGCTAAACTTCAACAGTAAATCCGGCCGCTAAGAGCCGGACGACCTCTTCCCCAATAGCTTTCCGTCTCTCTTCGTTGAACCGTCGGAGAAACTGCCTGACCGGCTTATACTTTGGATCAATATTGAGAGTGTGCTCAGCGAGTTCCCTCGGTACACCCGGCATGTCAGAAGGTTTCCATGCAAAGATGTCCCGGTTCTCATGGATGAACTCGATGAGCGCGCTTTCCTATTTAGGATCCAAATTGGCACTGATACTGAACTGGTTAGAGGCATCTCCTGGGGTAAATTCAACAAGCTTTGTCTCAGCGGCCGATTTAAACTTCAACACCGGGTCATGCTTAGTAGTTGGTTTTTTGAGGGAGGTCATATCCGCCGGGTCAACATTGTCTTGATAAAATTTAAGCTCCTCCGTGGCACAGGCAGTCTCAGCGTAAGCCGCGTCGCCTTCTTCACATTCCAAGGCCACCTTCCGACTCCCATGCACAGTGATGGTGCCCTTGTAACCCGACATCTTGAGTTGTAAGTAAACGTAACACGGCTGTGCCATGAACTTAGCATAAGCCGGTCGCCCAAACAAAGCGTGATATGGACTCCTGATTTTGACCACTTCAAACGTCAATTTCTCAGCCCTGGAATCATACTCATCTCGAAAGGCCACCTCCAATTCAATCTTGCCAACTGGGTAAGCCGACTTGCCTGGAACCACCCCATGGAAAACTGTGTTGGATGTTCTCAGATACTTCTCAGTCAACCCCATGCGCTGGAAAGTATCATAATAGAGGATATTGCTGCTGCTACCTCCGTCCATGAGTACCTTAGTGAATTTATATCCACCAACCTGGGGTGCTACCACCAAGGCTAACTGACCCGGATTATCGACTCGTGGAGGGTGATCTTCTCTGCTCCATATGATGGGTTGCTCTGACCATCTCAAATAACGAGGAATTGCCGGCTCAACCAAATTTATGGCCCTCTTAAGAACCTTCTGGTCACGTTTGCATAAGCTAGTGGTAAACACATGGTACTGCCCACCACTCAACTGTTTCGGATGGCTCTGATAACCCGACTGCTGCTGCTGTTGTCCTCCCTGACCAGACTGCTGCTGATTATTTCCACCCGACTGTCCCTAAAAACCGGAATTTGAACCACCGCCTGGGCCATGAAAGCCGCCAGCCCCTGAACCACTGCCAGATCCATGGCCACCATCAAAGGTATTGGAATTTTTAAACGCCTTCATGATTGTGCAATCTTTCCACAGGTGTGTAGCGGGGTGCTCCCGGGTGCCGTGTTTCGGGCAGGGCTCATTGAGTAGCTGCTCAAGAGATGGGCCTGACCCGCCGGATCGAGGCCACTTACCCTTACGTCTCTGATTGTTACCCTGTGTATTAGCGTTGGCTACAAGCTCCGGGTTGCCGTCCGCCTTACGCTTATTGCCGCTTTGATTCACCGGGTTGTGCTGTTGACCCTTTCCATTGTCGTTCCTTTTTCCCTTCCCCGTCTTCTCATCATCGGACGTGGGATCCTTGGTACTATCAGAATCGGCATATTTGACTAAAGCCGCCATTAGCGTGCCCATATCCCTGCAGTCATGCTTAAGGCGCCCCAGTTTCTGCCTCAGCGGCTCAAAGCTACAATTTTTCTCCAACATGAGGACTGCAGAGCCGACATCCATCTTATCAGATGAATGAATTATCTCCTTGACCCGGCATACCCAATGGGTGGTGGATTCACCCTCCCCCTGCTTACAATTCGTCAAGTCCACGATTGACATAGATTGCTTACAGGTATCCTTGAAGTTCTGGATAAAACGGGCCTTTAACTCCTCCCATGAACCAATGGAATTGGGCGGTAAACTTCTTAACCAAGACCGGGCCGTTCCATCTAACATCATGGTGAAATATTTAGCCATTGCCGCGTCACTGACTTCCAACAGCTCCATGGCCATCTCATAACTCTCAATCCAGGCTCCAGGCTGTAAGTCGGCCGTGTAATTCGGCACCTTTCGAGGTCCCTTGATGTCCCACGGTGGGAGCCAACTGTCGTGGAATTGTCACGTCAGATGTCCTCGTGAAAGGACTTAGTTGTGGAGCCATCGCAACTAGGAAGCCTGAAGGGGTTAATCGGGACAAAGGACACGAGAGGGTTTATACTAGTTCGGCCCCTTACGGTGAAGGTAAGGCCTACGTCTAGTTGGATTGGTATTGATGTTTCGATGACCAGGGAGCGAGATACACTATGCCCGGTTCTCGATGAGTTGTTTCTTGCCCTAAGCCGCCAGCAGGTCATACCCTTATATACACGGGTTGACGCCCTGTGGCCTACAGAGTCCCGGCCGGCTTATAACAGTGTCCGGCTCGGTGACTAGTTAAAACTACCTTATGATACAAGTCATGCCATTACGGCGGTTTATTACAACGGGCCTTAAGTCGCCTATGGGCTTAAGCCCCCTATTGAACCGCCGTCTTCATGCTTGGTCTTGAGCTTGAGTCTTATTTGCGTAACCCGGCCCCTCCTGGGTGGCTTACACAAATAGTTATATCCCCAACAGAAAGAGACGACCTCATCGTCTTTGGCTGCCGGCGCGAACCAGCCGTCGCTGTCGACGTGTGTCTCCGCACCGTGGTTGTCCTCGGCCTCCAGCTACTCGTTCAAGCGGAGCGTGCGGGCACTCTGCACGGACGAGAGCACAGCCCGGTTCAAGTTGAGGACATCCGGTTCCGCCTGCAGGAGGGCCTTGATGGCAGCGGCATCCGCGCGCTCCGCGTCGAGTCGAGCCTCCGCCGCCCGGTTCAAGTCCAGGACTTCCGGTTTCGCCTACAGGACTTGATGAGAGCGGCATCCGCGCGCTCTGCATCGAGTCAAGCCTCTGCCGCCCGGTTCATGTCCAGGACGTCCGGTTCTGCCTACAGGAGGGCCTCGATGGCAGCGGCATCCGTGCGCTCTGCCTCAAGTTGAGCCTTCGCCGCCCGGTTCACATCCATGACATCCGGTTCCGCCTACAGGAGAGCCTCGATGGCAGCGGCATGCGCGTGCTCCGTGTCAAGTTGAGCCTATGCCTCCTGGTCCTCCTTTAGTATCGCCATGTTGAACCGCTGGTCCGCCTGCACCATGGGGGACTCGGACGCCGGCACGAAGTCGACGTCCATCGTCTCATACCCATCGGGGGCCTTCTGCACCGTGACATCCGCAGTGAACATTGGACCGGCTTCCTCCTCCTCATAGCTTGGCTCCAGAGAACTCGGGGATTGGCCCACCGCAAAGCGAGCTTGGGAACGGAGGTCTATGGCGCCGACCGCTGCCGCGATTTCTGCGTGGCGCTCCGGCGTCAGCATCTTGTAGTAAGTGATCTTGCGGCGCACCATGGCTTTCCGGCGAACTAGGGGACGCTTGTTGCGGGCTAGGGGATCAAAAGGTGGGGGAATGGGCTGGAGATTTGGTGTCGTTTTAGGGCAGTGGCCGGCGTAGGCCGAGCAGCGAAGGTATCTGGTGTGAATAGTGGTTCCGGTGACGACTGGTCAATCGGTTTTGACAGTACATCGCTCTTGTCGCGTTCGCGTTGCAGCCCAGCACGCTGGACCCTCCACGTCGCTCACCGAATGGAACACGCTTCGTCTTGCGTTTTCGCTCGCTTGTGGGACCGCAGTTGAGAGCAAACCGACATCCCTCCCCCTCCCTCGCCCACGTCATTTATTATACCACCACTGCCTCCGTTTTATGCAGAGTAAATAAAAATAGAGGGAGTATACTACGGATGAGGATCCCCTGACGTGGCCGAACCCACTGAGTAACTGACATGCGGGGCCTAGCAAGCATGGGGTCCGCCAGTAAGTGACCTAAAGGGAGTGTAAGGCAGGGATACCTACGTCAGAGGATCCACTTCCACTATACTACTTTGAACAAAGGTTAGAGTAATAATATATGACATGCAACTTACACAAATGTTAGAGTAATAATATATGACATGCAACTTACACAAAGCATACATGGTCTAATGCGTTTTTCGAGGCTAACTTTGACCAAATGTTAGAGTAATAATATATGACATGCAACTTACACAAAGCATACGGTCAATTTCGTATGTGAAAGGAGTTTCCAATGATATAATTTTCACATTATACATCTCATGTACTCCCTCCGTCTAGGTGTGTAAGTCATCTTACGAAAACCAAATAATCCCAAAACACGTAGGCGCGGTGCATTAACTTCTACCTCGTTTCTTGTTTCTTAACATATCAACCAATAAGAGATGAGGGTGTGCATGCTTTTAATGACCTGAGACTATCAAACACGACATGTAGTGGTTAGTTCATTGCATGCAATACTATTAATTAGCAAATAAACATTAATGTCTCTTGTTTTCCCCTCCTCCCTGGTCACGGTGCACAGCCTAAGATGACTTACTCACCTAGACGAAGGGAATACTATTAATCTTGTCAATAGTCAAATTGGAAACCATCTCGAGTGCAAATCTAGGAGTACGTATGAATCTAACAATATTGATTGGGCGTTGTTGAATGTTGATACCTTTTTTTTATCATAGTAGAGATACTTTGACTACACATAAAACTTATATGTAAAGTAGAAAGGATAGGAGGGAGTATATTGTATGTTCAAAAACGAAACGAACATTGAATACCCTTTATATATGATTTGCGGATGCTATGATCACTGGTTCAAAATTTTGAATCCGCCTTAGGTATCACGTGCCCCCACTCGTTCCCTCTCGATTTCATCTCGGGGTCTGAAGATGTATTGAAAGAGGACTAGGGTGGGTACATGGGAATGATACTCGGCGGAATGTTCAAATGAGGCATGCGGGAGGATGGATTCGACTGGAGGGCGACATGATCGATGGAGAAGAGGGTTGGAGAGGAATGAGAAATAAGCAAATGCCACATGATTACACTTGAATGGCTCAAATAAACAATAACTTGTCTCGCTTGGCCTACATAGTGAAAGGCCTAATGCGCAACGTGGAGCACTGACGCTCGAATATGGCCGGTAAAACAGGGAAACCGACATGTGGGGCACACCCGTCAGGACGATGTAGCGCAGACTAGTCCAATGGAGGAGCTGGCCCATGACTTCCTCGCCACTGACAACCGTTCATGTGGGTCGTTGGGGCCAACAACGGGGCACAGCTCCAGCACCGCCTCTGGACACGGCGACCGCGGTGAGCGACACGCTCATATCATCGATAGACACGGTCGGTTTCAGTGTGCCGAG
Source organism: Triticum dicoccoides (assembly GCF_002162155.2). Classification (NCBI taxonomy): domain Eukaryota; kingdom Viridiplantae; phylum Streptophyta; class Magnoliopsida; order Poales; family Poaceae; genus Triticum; species Triticum dicoccoides. The sequence goes on from NC_041387.1 coordinate 439,838,840, forward strand.
GGTGGCGTTAGTGCTGTGGCACGACCAGCGATATGTTTGGTTTGTGCCCAAGGTTGCCCCATCAAAGCATTGGGTAGCCAAAATTTTGGTTGAGGTATTGGTTGCCCATGATTTGGCCGACATTGGCAAGAAAAATGAACTAGAGTTGGCTAGAGTTCATTGGCATGCCAAAGAAATGGCAACCATCCAAACAAAGACCAATCTTTGGGTCATGACCAAATTTTTTGTTGATTTATTGGTTGCCCATGATTGGCTGACATTGGCAAGAAAAATGAACTAGAGTTGGCTAGAGTTCATTGGCATGCCAAAAAAATGGCAACCATCCAAACAAAGACTAATCTTTGGGTCATGACCAAAATTTTGGTAAGGTGCACTTTGGCCACAATCCAAACACACCCCAACACCCGGCTCGTCGAGGATGCACGGGGCGCCGCGACGCGTCCGCGGAGTGGTGTAGCACGGCCAACTGCATCCTCTGGACCTGAGACCATGCCGGGTCGTCTTGCTTTTTCAATGACATGCGGGGATCGCATTTGAGCAAAGGGCATCTCCAACGTTGCCACGACCGCAGCTGACTACCCTGGCACACCAAAGCCCTCGTCCCTCGCGCTGTCGCACATTGCGTTCCCAGCCGGCGCCAGCTACCCGCATTCATGCCGTCCATTCGTATGTCGTCGTTAACAGGCTCGGTGCCCGAGGAACCAACTCTGGTGACTTAATGACGCACCCGGACGCTTGGCCTCACCGGAATGCGCTACTTAAAGCGGCAACGCCCAGCTAACCTCCACACCATAGCGCATCGTCCTCCTACCTGGCACCACATCCGCCATGACCGCAAGTGCGAATGCTCTGCGGGAGAGCTTGTCTTCGGGGATGAAGCTCGAGGTCGCCGCCCTTGCTCAAGTTGCCTCTCGCGATGCAATAGCGGCGTAGCCGGACGCGGACGCGACCGCACAAGCGGTGGCCACGCTGGCGGCCGATGATGGGAGCACCGTCAACCACGCGTCCTAATTGCCGCCGTCCAACGTCCGGCACCGCCGAGGTCGGGGACTCCTCCGAGGATGAGTAGGGCATGGGAGGCGGCAGGGCATGGTGTGCCAACTGGCCGGTTCGTATCCCTTGTTCTACTCTTCCTCGCCGGAGACCGCACCTTCACTTCACGGGTCTTGAACCCCACCCCCGTACATAGAGATCGCAGATGGAGGACATCGGTTGCCGCCATAGAATAGGTTTAGGGTCGAGTTTCTTTTATATTTCTATCCTATAAAAGTTCGAAATGTAATGAAAATATGTCGTATTTGCATTAATCTCGGCCGGTGTATATGAACTTTCACAATAATATACATATTGTAGGAGTACTAGCAAGATGCCCGCGTGTTGCATGGAAGATCAAGATCTTGTGGGAGAAAAGGATGAACGAGGGAAAGCCTTATCTGCAAATGTGGAGAGGAGTGCGGGTAAATTGTCATAATTTTCTTCCTATCCGTTAGATATAGATCGGACGACCTATACTGCAGGATGATAGGCACACCATCATCACCAACTCTGCTTTTTATTGAACCGAGACAAATCTAAAAAACCCAACTAAGCCAACCTCCCAGCATATCGAGCGGTAAAAGACCCGGCCGCGCCGTTTTTGTCGGGATTACCGGATTACTAGTAGTAGTATCTATGGATCGCGCGAAGCAACTTTTTTTTTTGAGGGGGCGAAGCACCTAGTTTAAAAGGAAAAAAGGCGGTACACTCACAGCACTCCTGTCGCGGTCGCGTTGCACCCCACACATGTTCGGTCCTGCACACGGCTCACGCAAACGGAATGCGCTTCGGCTTGCCTCTTCACTGACACGTGGGACTGCACTTGGAGAAACCGACCATGCGCCAAACTCTCCCCGCCCACCGCGCAAAAATCCTCCCCCCCACACAAAAATTCCCCCCAAATCTGATTC
>NC_041387.1:439841274-439849878 GCF_002162155.2 Triticum dicoccoides
CCTCCTCCACTCCATTAGCTCCGCCAAAGCCGCCCTCCCCTCCGCGCCAATACGTCGGTGCCGTGGTTCGTTGAGGGGACGCACGGCGATCCTCTCGCTCCCACAGTATGCTCTCGTAGACTGCCATCCTCTAGCCGCACCGCCACCTCTGGCTACGTTCTTGTGGAGGCGCACGGCGGTCAGTGCCTTCACCGCTGGCGACGTTCGTGTAGAGACGCACCGCGGTCAGCTTCTCCCACGGTACGCGCATTCTAGACTGAGGCCCCGTTCATGTCGGTGAATGTTAGCTGATAGACGCTGTTAATCTCACTGTTTGCCGAAGTAGTTTATTGTCAATATGCTCTGCTTAAGAAGCTTCCTTGCCCTATTCTGCACTCAATCTGCTTAGCTGAGATGGCATGCCAAGGCCGATTAGTTGCTAAAATATCCTGCCATATATTTATTGTGACGTAGATTGCCATGGTCTAGTAGCAAATCTGTTAGGTGAAATAGCTCTACACCGTTTTATACTCGATCTTTGTTGCTGCGATGGCCTTCGAAAGTTTGATGGCTGTGTGCTTGGCCTCATTGACTGCTGAAATAGCCTGCCATAATTTAGCACTCAAATCTGTTTGCTGAATTAGCTTCACATATACTTCATTACTTAGATCTACTCGTCCAAATATCTTGCCATAGCTTTAGACATCGACCTAGGTATTTTTTTCTAGACTTCATAAAAAAGCATATATGTTTTTCCTGTAATATCTAGTAGAAGAACTAATTTGTATGTCTAATAGATGGACATGACTTGGATAACTTCTGCTCGAAGATTTTCCACTGCATATGTCGAGGGGGTTGAAAACTTCATGAACTTTATCAGAGCTGAGTACGGTGGTCCGAAATCAGATGTGCTCTGCCCGTGTAGCAGTTGTATGAATTGAGTTACAAGACCCCAGTCAACTGTGCAAAATCATCTACACTTGTATGGGATGTCGATCACATATACTAGGTGGGTTCATCATGGTGAAGCTGTGAATGTCAATGTTATTGACTACGTGGAAGCAACAGATCACCATATTGATCTACCTGATGCTCAGGTGGAAGAGGAGGAGGAGGTGGTGGTGGCGGAGCCAGTGAGTTTGACCAACATTGAAACAATGCTACGAAATGCTCGTGCATTCCGTGAACTTTCACCTGCAGAAGAAAAATGGTGGGCCCCATGTTGGAACAATGCAACGTTGCTGTCACCCCAGGAAATAAGCTGTCAGTATTCTCAGCTATGGTCACCTTTCTTCAGCTGAAGACATCTGAGCGGATGACCAACAAATCATTCAATGGGATGTTGGCTGCTTTCCGCAAATCTTTCCTAGATGCGTCTGATCTGCCACACACCTACAATAAAATGAAGAATTTCCTTCGTGAAGTTGGAATTGGATATGATATGATCCATGTTTGTAAGAATAATTGTGTTCTGTTCCGGAAGGATTATGCCAACTTAAGTGAATGCCCGAAATGCAAATCATCAAGATGGAAAGATGGCGATGTTGTGAAGAGGGTTCCTCATAATGTTCTGAGACATTTTCCAATTACACCAAGATTGCAGAGGTTGTTTCATGATGCCGAAACAAGAGAGAATGTACTGTGGCATTCTAGGAACCAGGAGTACAGAGATCAGAATGTAATGAGCCATCCATCTCATGGTAGTGAGTGGAAAAGCTTCAATGATAAACACAAAGAGTTTGCTGCTGACCTGAGAAACATTAGACTTGGCTTAGCTTCAGATGGATTTAACCCATTTGGCCACCAGAGCGCCACATATAGCATGTGGCCAGAGCTTGTTATCCCTTACAACATGCCTCCAAATGTCTGCACCAAAGAATCAAACTACATGATGGCCTTGCTCATCCCAGGTCCAAAAAGTCCTGGAAAGGATTTTGATTTGTTCATGGAGCCTCTTGTGAAGGAACTTCAACAGCTATGGAAGGGTGTTCTCACTCGAGACCTATATAACAGCCCACCAGCTGATTTCTTTCTGCGTGATGTTGTAATTTGGTGCATCCATGATTATCCGGCTTTGGGCACTATGTCAGGGCGAACGACACATGGTTACAATGCATGTGTTCGCTGTGACAGGAATCCGCTGTCATACACAATACTTAGCAAGATCTGTTACATTGGACACCGCCGTTTCCTTGCCAAGGACAAGCCGCATCCTAGAAAATACCGAAGACATGTGTTCAATGCAAAGCATGAAAACCGTGATGCGCCAAAGAGGCTCACCGCCGATGAGTTGCAAGTGGAATTAGAGAAGGTCGGGCATATTACACCAGGAAACATCCTGGTAATGGTAGCGGGAAAAGGAAGCATGGCACGGTAGAAGAGAGATTATTGTTTAACCGCAGGTCCACTTTGTGGGACTTGGAGTATTGGAAAGATTTGGATCTGCGGCATAATCTTGATGTGATGCACATCGAGAAAAATATATGTGACAACATTATCGGCACACTTCTTAACATTGAAGGCAAGACGAAAGATACCTTAAAATCTAGGATTGATTTGACACACCTGGGTATCAGAAAGGATTTGCAGGTGCAAGATGAAGGTAAACCACGGGATATGGCACCAGATGTGTACGTCTTGGACAAGGTAAAAAGAAAAGAATTCTGCGAGGTCCTGTCACGTGTGAGATTCCCACATGGATTTGCTTCCAACCCTGAAAGGAGAGTCAATGCAGATGGAAACAAGGTACAAGGGCTGAAAACTCGTGACTGTCACGTCCTACTTCAAAGGGTTTTACCTATTATCCTTAGAGGATTGGGCCGCCCTGACTTATACAGAGCAGTTGCAGAGTTGGGACAATTCTTCAGGGAACTCTGCAGTAGAAATATCAGGATAGATGCTTTGGAGCGTCTTAGAGACAAGATACCAACTATCCTATGCGACCTTGAGAAGATATATCCTCTAGCCTTCTTTGATGTGATGGTGCATTTGGCTGTTCATCTACCTAATGAGGCACTACTTAGAGGTCCTGTACAGTATGGCTAGATGTACCCTATTGAAAGGCGGCTAGGCACTTTCAAGGGCTATGTTAGGAACAGAGATAGACCCGAGGGTTCCATTGCAGAGGCCTACATTGCTACAGAAGCATTGACATTCTACTCAAAATACATTGAAACAACTGATCAGCTTAGCAAAGAGGTGGGTGAAGACAATCCTGGGCTCAATGTTTTTGATTATTCTGTTCGAGTTACAGGGAAGAGTCGACAAGAGGACAAACCTAAAGATTTGGACAAAATGGTTTGGTATGTGTTGAATAACTGTCCTGAGATACTACCTTATATCAAGTAAGTGCGGTACTGCAGCTTATACATCGTAATCTACTAAACTTGCAGCACATTCTTACATATTTAGATGTTTGACGCGATCACTATGTTGTGCAGCATCTACAAAGAGGAGTTACTGCCGCAAAATCCAAGAAACATTGACAAACTGGTTATGGCAGGATTTGCGAAATGGTTCAAGAACCATGTGAGCTTTTGAAGTGCACTGTCAATTTTTTTAATATATTGAGTACATAAGATGATCAGCTTGTCTATTTTCTAACCATAGGTTAAGAAGATGCAGGAGGATGGGCAGGCAGTTGATGATGCCCTTTACTCACTAGCAGTGGGTCCTGATACTCGGGTAAGACATTATGAATCTTGCATTGTTGGAGATGTGCGCTACAACACCCTTGCACGAGACGAAGGCAGGAAGACACAAAACAGTGCCATCAAGAGCATGGATACATATGACAAAGAGATAACTGAAATGTATGCTAACATAACAGACATTGTTCAGTTGCAGTATATCTCGAGTTTCGAGGATCATCGTTGTGTGGTTCTGTTGTGCTGTCATTGGTATAACCTGTTTTCCAGGATCGCAAAACCCAGAGCTGATGATTATTTCAAATCCATCAATGTCAAGGCGGCATACCAGACCAATGAGCCTTTTATTTTGGCAAATCAAGCAACACAAATATTTTTCTTGGAAGACACATTTGCACGTACCGATGACTGGATAGTATTGCAAAGGTTTGAGCAGAGGAATTCGTTTAATGAAGTTGCACAACAAGATGATGCTTACATTGCTCCTGATGTACAAGATAACACAGATGTTCCTAATATCTTTGAGAACCATCACGTCAATGACGCCGGCGAAAAGATTGCCTGTCGTGCTGTGGACATACAAGAGTTGATCAAGAAGAAGCCAACGTTCGAGGACGTTGAGGACGAAGAAGAAGATGACACCATGGGGAATTACGATTTAGACTGATACACATAGCAAAGATGTTGACGCTGCTGCTGCGGATGATGATTACATTGCTTTTGTCGTATTTGCCTGTCAGAAGACGTTTTTTATCTACTATGTGAAATTGTGTTTGCTATGACAATTGAAACCTGATGAACATGTTGTTTAGTATTTTGCTGTGAGAACATCACTTGTTATGTATGCTGATTTGTGTTTGGTGATTGTATGATAACTAAAACATGATGACATTGTTGTTTAGTTGTACTCATATTTGGCAGTGAAACTTGAATTTGATGACATAGTTTGCTGTTGGACTGCAATTTGCTCGACGTCTTCGAATGAGAACAAAGCTGACCCGACAGGGCCTCTGCTATTTATTTATTTATATGAGCAAAAGGGGATACCCCCTGATTTCTATTAATAGAAATAAGTAGATGTTCACAACACTACGCCCAGCCTGCTACATAGGTTTCATTCATTACTAGTTTCAGCAAAGTGCTCATGTCGTAGCCACTGAATACATCACGAGTGCTACATACACTGCAAATAAAGAGACAATCATCCTACAGAGCACATCGATTTTGCCCATTATCTTCACAAGCTCTTTCATCTCCTCATTGCTGTCAAGGCCGTTCAGCAGCTGTTGCTTGGCCATGATTAGAAGAACTGCATCTTTAACCTTCTGCTCTGCATCTTCCTCTTCTGTCGTTCCTTCAGTTACTTGTCCAACACCCCAACCTGCTGGTATTGGGATTCCTCGGATGACTCTGCATGATTTGCAGCAGTGGCACCACACCAACAGCAGCGGGTTGCGATGAGCAATCGGCTGCGGTGCACGTGCCGGTGGGGGTGTGATGAGACCCACAGGCGATGGTACGGGTGGCGACTTGGCGCATATCTGGTTGTTGCCTGCTGAAGAGCAGGTGGACGAGCAGCCATCGGACATGGTTGCTGCGGCCAGAGCTTCTGATGCTAGGCAGAGTAAGTAGAGAAGAGGAGAAGCGAATGTTGGATATGTCAGTTTCATTACTCGCAGAGTAGCATAGAACCATATATAATCATAGTCTAGGTTTTGATTTGAACCAGCTACAGGAGCACATCTTTCTTTTTTCTAAAACTCGGCAATGTCTCTTTACTGGTACACTAGCTTGTTCTATACGCCTTCCCAAGTCTTTGATTTTCTTTCCCTTTTCTTTTGCAAGGAAGGAAGGAGGACAAAATTGAGAGTTCCTCGGACTCGAACCCAAGACCTCTCGGTTGAAAACCAAGAGTGCTAGTCACTTATGTGGCGAACGTTCCCTGTGAGGAGGACGACAGACGAACGCATTTTCCTCGTAGTTTTCTTCCTATATATATAAAAGTATGCTACTTGGTGTCCGCTTAGTCAAAAAATGATTGTGCCAACCTTGACCGTTGGATTGACATTCAACGTCTGTCGCGTTTCTTCAGTCTCTTCTTCCTCGAGCCGCCAAAGCCAAACCAGCGCTGGCGGGACCGCCTGCTCCCGCCTCCCACGACTGGCTGTGATCTTCCCCGACTCCTGTTCGTTCCCGTCTGAGGCCTCACCATCGTCCTCCGCCTTGGTTTCGCCGCGGCGCCGCCCTCCGGTGTTGTCAACATGGTCAACAACCGAGAGGAATAAGGAGATGACTGTACATGGTGAGGATGACAATAGGGACCCAGCAGCGTGCGCAGTAATTTTGTTTTTTCGGGACGGAGAAGGGTATCAACTGGGTTGTGCAGGACCCGCGGCCCGTCTAGCCTAGGCTTTTATTCCATATGTTTAGCACATGACCAGCCCAGTTTGTTTTTTTCCTTTCTGAAAAATGGCTAGCCAGCTATTTTGTTTTTTGCAGAATAACCAACATAGGCCTACTTGCTTTTCTACGCCCTGCTGGGCCGGAAATCTTTCAAGATGAGGAGGGATGCATTTTGCCCAGAAAATGGGCTATATGTAATAAGAAATGGGCTATAAGTAATAAGAAATGGTCTATAAGTAATAATAAATGGGCTGTAAAATGAAAAAAAATACAGCAAATAGGCAATTAGTTCCCAAATATTGTTTTCTTTCAGATTTTGATATTTTAAATTTCATTATTTTTGTGCGGGTAAAATTTCATTGAATTTAAATTAAGGTATATTTAGATTTAAAATTAATTTGAATCTGGCTAGAAATTTTGGGCTGTATGCTGTTTGGGACAGATTTGGAGGCTGACTTGTGGGTCTACTAGGTTGACGTGTACTTTGGCTTGGTCAACTTAGTCCACAAACGATTCTAGCAGCAGTGACCGTTGGATGTTAATCCAACGGCCGTGCTGCTTCTTCAATATCTGATCTTCTTGCTCCAGCCGCCCAAATCAGCTCCGGTGGGACTGCCTGCTCCCGCCTCCCGTGGCTGGCTGTGCTGCCGCACAGGCCGCACCGCCCCACCCTACTTCATTACTGGCCAGGCCATTCCTCTACTCACCCACACCTCATGTTATTTTCCGGTGACGGCAGCCGTACCAGTAAACCCTCGTACTCCCCACCGCGTGGGCAACCATTGCCGAGTCTTCCCCGACTCCGTGTCGTTCCCTTCCTAGGCCTCGCCGTCGTCCACCGCCATGGTGCTCTCGGCGCGGCCTGGTCAACATGGTCAATGAACGACATCCATCGGCCGTGGACTATATGCGCAAAATAATGATTCCTCCACCTGATAGCCGGGACACACCGGAAGGGCCTCTGTATTTCGCGAAAAAAACGTTCCCCCCGCTGACATGTCAGACCCACCAGCTATATCTTCGCACGCAAGGAAGTGCCTCCTTATTACGCACAAAAAAATGAATACCCACCCAGCTAGATGGGACCCACCATAGTGGGAGGATGACTTGTGGGCCAACTAAGTTGACAGGGACGGAGGGCTTTGTCAACTTAGTCAATACGAATGATTTTAGCTCCAGTGACCGTACGATGTCCATCCAACAGTCATAGTGCTTCTTCAACCTCTGGTCTTCTTGTTCTAGCCGCCCAAAGCAGCGTCGGTCGTGCCGCATGCTCCTGCCTCTCGTGGCCAGCTGTGATGCCGCGGAGGCCTCACAGCCCCCTACTACTCCCACCGCTGGCCCAGGGTATCCCTCTACTCACCCACACCCCCTGTTATTCTGCGGCGACGGCAGCCTCACGCCGCAGCCGAACCAGTGAACCCTCGTACTCCTCTTCGCGCGGGCTACCACTACCGCGTCTTCCCCGGCTTCGCATCGTCCCCTTCCTAGGCCTCGCCGTCGTCCAGACCACCTCCCTGGTGCTCTTGGCGCGGCATGGTAAATGTGGTCAACGACCGACTTCCATCGGAAGAGTACTGTACGTGGAGAGGCTGACAGCTGGGTCCAGGCGGCCGCAAGGAAGTGCATCCTTATTACGCGCAAAATAATTATTCCTCCACCTGACAGCAGGGACCCACCGGACGGGCCACCTTATTTCACGAAAAAAACATTTCCCCCCTGACTACTGGGACCCACCGGACGGGCCAACGTATTTCGCGAAAAAATGTTCCCCGCGCTGTCAACTCGGACCCACCAGAAGTGCCTCCTTATTACGCACAAAAAATGAATACTCTCCCTGCTAGCTGGGACCCACCATGGTGGGAGGCTGACTTGTGGGCCTACTAAGTTGACTGGGACGGGGGCCTTTGTCAACTTTAGTCAATATGAATGATTCTAGATCTAGTGACCGTACAATGTCCATTCAACGGCCGTAGTGCTTCTTCAACCTCTGGTCTTCTTGCTCCAGCCACCCAAAGCAGCGCCGGTCGTGCCGCATGCTCCTGCCTCCCGTGGTCGTGTGCTGCCGCGGAGGCCTCACCGCCCCCTACTATTCCCACAGCTGGCCAGGCCCTGCGGCGATGGCAGCCTCATACCACAGCCGAACCAGTGAACCCTCCTACTCCTCTCCACGCGGCCTTCCACTGCCGCGTCTTCCCTGGCTCCCCGTCGTCCCCTTCCTAGGCCTCAGTGTCGTCCACCGCCCTGGTGCTCTCGGCGCGGCGTGGTCAACATGGTCAAGGAACGACTTCCATCGGACGTGGACTATACGTGGAGAGGCTGACAGCTGGGTCCACGGCCGCAGCAAGGAAGTGCCTCCTTATTATGCGGAAAATAATGATTCCTCCACCTGACAGCTGGGATCCACCGGACGGGCAACTTTATTTTGCGAAAAAACGTTTCCCCCTGACTGCTGGGACCCACCAGCTACATCTTCGCATGCAAGGAAGTGCGTCCGGGCAAAAAACAAAATGATTGCCCCCCCTGACCGCTGGGACCCACCAGCGACACCTTCGCACGCAAGGAAGTGCGTCCG
>NC_041387.1:439850192-439900524 GCF_002162155.2 Triticum dicoccoides
CTGCTGGGACCCACCAGCTACATCTTCGCGCGCAAGGAAGTGCGTCCGGGCAAAAAAACGATTCGCCCCCCTGACTGCTGGGACCCACCAGCTACATCTTCACAAGCAAGGAAGTGCCTGACAGTCGGGACCCACCTGGTCGAAGCGTACGTAGCGTTGTCATCCTAGTCACAAACGTGTACGTACATACTGGTCGTTGTAGAGGCGCGCACGTGTCATAGTAGAGGCGTGCATGTAGCATGTATACGTACGTACATCGGCGAGGGTGCAAGAAAGAAAATACGGCCACATACGTACATACGGGCAGGGTCTCGAACGCCTACTCGCGCATATGTACATGGCTGGGTCGGAACGGAGAAACAGCGTCTCGTCGTGTTCATGGGGAGCCAACCGGCTGGGTCGGAATGGAATGTGTGGTCGTGTTCATCGGGAGGGCTTGGACGGAACAGGCGATGGAAACGAGGCCTGGCATACCGCACAACGGAGGAAACGGCCTTGTGGTCGACCGGCCACGTTCGAAACGGGATCCTGTTGATCGGGAGGGGCCTGGCATACCGCACAACGAGGAAATAGACCTCCTACGGTCGAAATGGGGGTCCTGTTGATCGGGAGGGGTCTGGCTTACCGCAAAATGGACGAAACAGACCTCCTACGGTCGAAACGGGGGTCCTGTTGATCGGGAGGGGTGTGGCATACCGCAAAATGGACGAAACGGACCTCCTACGGTTGAAACGGGGGTCCTGTTGATCGGGAGGGGTGTGGCATACCGCAAAACGGAAGTACTGGACTTGTGTTGGAGCGCTACGGTCGAAACGGGGGTCCTATTCATCGGGAGGGGTGTGGCGTACCGCAAAACGGGACTCCACGGGATACTGTTCATCTCCACCGCCGACCTCCTCCAGCCTCGACGGGCTACCGTCGACCTCCTCCAACCTCCATGGGCTACTATTCATCCAGCCTCCACCGCGCGCTACTCCATCGGCTACTATTCAACCACCCCTCCACCGTCTACTGTTCATCCAGCCCTCCACCGTCTACTGTTCATCCAGCCCTCCACACCACGGGGTCCTGTTCAACCACCCCTCCACGGCCACCCCTCCACCGTCTACTGTTCATCCAGCCCTCCACACCACGGGGTCCTATTCATCCAGAGGCAACGCCACCGCTCACTGTTCATCCAAACCCCCCCACAACGCTCACTGTTCATCCAATCGACCGGCTTCAGTTAGCAGCAATAGTGAAGGAATCGCTCGATCGGGTTCAGTTAACAGCCATCGATCGATCGCTCGGGTTCAGTAACGCGTAGCCTGCAGTGCAATCGCTCGGGTTTAGATAGAGCCCAACGCCTCGCTCGGGTTCAGTTAGAGCCAACGCCTCGCACGTGTACGAGAGAAACGCGCATCGCTCGGCCCCCGACCTCCCACTGTAACCGGCAACTCCCCAAAATTTTCCTCCCCCTCGCTTCTACCAAGGTTTTTTCCGTCATGGATGGCCCAAAGAATGTCATGCAGATGCGTCTCCGGCCCGCCCAGGACGAAAAGCCCATTTTCTATCATGATTTTTTGTCATAGAAGTAGGATCCCACCACATCTATGATGATACCGAGTTTTGTCACAATTATCGTCATAGAAGTGTCATATGTATGACAGGAAAAAAATTCGTTCAGCCCAAAATGTCACGGATGTGTCTTTTTTTTTGTAGTGATAGACGAGGAAGAACGGGGTTTCGCCAGTCGACTTGGTAGCGGTAGTATAGATGGACCATAGCACGGACTGAAGCTCGTCGTGCCAGCCCGTGCCGCAGGCCTCCAGCTTCTTCTTGAAGGTTCGAGTCTTGAGGCCTTTCAGGACCTCCGCGTTGGCGCGCTCAGCTTGGCCGTTGCTCCAAGGGTGTGCCATCGAAGCGTAACATATCTGCGTTCCAAGGTTAGCACAATATGTTTTGAAGAGATTGCTGGTGAACTGCGAACCGTTGTCGGTGATGATGCGATTGGGTACCCCAAACTGACTCATGAGGCCCCTGATGAACTTGACTGCTGAGCCAGCCGGGATGGTGCGGACAACTTCCACTTCTGCCCACTTGGTGAATTTTTCAATGACGACGTAAAGGTAGCGGTAGCTTCCTAGCGCCCGAGGAAATGGGCCAAGGATGTCCAGTCCCCAAACAACAAACGACCACGAGAGGGGAATGGTCTGAAGGCCCTGAGCTGGCTAGTGAATCTGCTTGGCGTGGAACTGACAGGCTTCACAAGCCTTCACCAGCTCGATTGCATCGTTGAGTGCTGTTGGCCAATAGAAACCGCTGCGAAACGCCTTGCCGACGAGTGTGCACGAAGATGAGTGGTGCCCGCAGTCTCCACCGTGAATGTCTGTCAGTAGCTCTTGTCCTTGCTCCCTGGAGATGCAACATAGGGTAACGTCATTTGGCTGCTTCCGGTAGAGCTCTCCGTCTTGGATACAGTAGGCCATGGCCTGTCGCGCCACGCATTCCGCGTCCTCCTCCTTTTCCGGCAGGATCCCTCGCACCAAGTAATCATTGAACTCCATGGTCCAACATCCCTCCCGAGGCTCCAGCGCTAGGAGCAGGCGTGCCGCTGAGGTCGGGCCACATGACGGGGCTCCCGAGGCATGCGGTTGAGGGAGCTCCTCCCGAGGCTGTGCTGTGCTTGATAGTGATGGTGCTGCTGAAGGTTTAAAGAGCCGTTCTTCGAAGACACCAGGCTCCTGGGGCAACCTCCTGGACGCCCTTTTGGCGATGTCATCAGCCTCCTGATTGGTGCCGCGAGGCACATGCTGCAACTCCAGCCCCCAAAATTGTTTCTCCATCCTGCGGACCTCCGCGAGATATGCTTCCATGTGTTTTCCCTTCGGCTCATATACCTTGTTGGATAAGTTGACGAGGAGTTGTGAATCACCCTTGATGGTGAGGCGCTTTACCCCCAAGGTGACTGCATCTTTCAGGCCCGCTATCAGGCCCTCGTATTCTGCTATGTTGTTGGAGACCTTTTCTCCATGCTGGAAGCAAAGTTGAACGACATAGTAGATCTTGTCCTGAGTAGGAGATATGAGCATGGCGCCTGCCCCGGCGCCATGTCGGGAGAACGCCCCGTCGAAGTACATGACCCAGCCGTCCGGTGCTTCACTTCCCGAGGAGAGCGACCGGTCCTCGCCCGCTTTGAGCCCCGGTGCCTCTGCCCATTCTGCCACGAAATCTGCAAGCGCGACTCCTTTGATGACTCTGGTCGTGCTGCCAGCTGAAACACTTGCAACTCGATGTTCCATTCAACGACTCTTCCAGCTGAGTTGGGACTTCTGAGTACCCTTTCCAATGGGTATGCTGAGATGACTTTGATGGGATGGCCTTGAAAGTAGTGCCACAACTTGCACGAAGCCACTAACAGTGCGAGGAGGAGCTTTTGGGGCATGGGGTACCACGCCCTCGCGTCTCGTAGTATCGTGCTGATGAAGTATACAGGGTGCTCGACGAGGTTGACGGTGCTGGCGCAGCCCGCGTCCTCTGGAGGTTGAGGCGCCTCCTGAGACGACAGAGCCCCCAGCGCTTGGTCGCCTGGAGAGGCTTCCTCCGCTCTGGGTGCGTTCCCCTGCTAAGGCTGATCCTTTTTGCTGCGGTTGTGGTCTTCGCGAGGCTTTCCGGGCTTTGCTCTGCCCCGGCCAGGACGGCGGCTGCGGCCTTGGCTCGACTCTCCTCTCTAACCGCCACCAGGGCTACACTGGCGGAGTAGGGGGTGGCTGCAGGGTAAAGCACCAAGGGCTCCCGAGGGCGCGGAGCTACCATCACCGGTGGGCTGGTAAGGTACTTCTTAAGATCTTGGAATGCCTTTTCAGCCTCTTCAGTCCACTCGAACGGGCCCTTCTTCTTCATCAGCTTGAAGAAGGGCAGTGCCCGCTCCCCCAGCTTGGAGATGAAGCGTCCCAGTGCGGTTACACGCCTGGTGAGCTTCTGCATTTCTCTGAGGGTCTTCGGCGGACTCATGTCTTCGACTGCTTTGACCTTCTCTGGGTTGGCCTCGATGCCCCTGTGGGACACGAGGAAGCCCAAGAGCTTGCCTGAGGGGACTCCAAATACGCACTTCTCCGGATTGAGCCGCGGATCCACTTCACGGAGGCTCACGAAGGTTTCTACCAGGTCCTGTATCAGGGTTTTCGCCTCTCGAGACTTCACCACAATGTCATCGACGTAAGCTTCAGCGTTCCTCCCGAGCTGCCGGCCCAAGGCGATGTGGATCAGCCGCTGAAAGGTCGCGCCTGTGTTGCGCAACCCAAACGGCTTGCAGGTATAGCAGTACACTCCGCGCGGGGTCAGGAAGGCCGTTTTCTCCACGTCTTCTACCGCCATCTTGATCTGGTGATAGCCCGAGAAGGCATCCAGGAAGCACAATAGGTCACACTCGGTGGTAGACGATCTGGTCGATGCGAGGGAGCGGGAATGGATCCTGTGGGCAGGCCTTGTTGAGGTTGGTGAAGTTGACACACATGCGTTCCTTTCCTCCCTTTTTGGCACGACAACAGGGTTGGCCAGCCACTCGGGATAGCGGACCTCGCAAATGACGCCCGCTGCCTCTAACTTGCGGGTTTCTTGGACGATGAAGGCCTGCTTTTCAGTGGACTGCTGCCTTGCCTTCTGCTTCAACGGGCACATGTTGGGGCGCACGTTGAGAAGATGTTCAATCACATCCATTGGGACTCCTGCCAGCTGATGAGGTTCCCATGCAAACACCTTCTTGTTTGCACGCAGGAACTTCACCAAGGCCTCCTCCTGCTCAGGCTCGAGGTTGGCGCCTATGGTGAAGGTGGCGCCAGTGGATCCATCCTCATCGACCGGTACCTGCTTGGTCTCCGCCTTGTCTTGGCTGAATAGCTGTTTCTTCTTAGCCGGCGCAGCCCCCTTGGGTTCGAGGACATCTGTGCTGGCGGGCTGCGCCATCGCGGCTGTCTTGAAAGCAAGCTTGAGCGCCTACAGCGCCTCCCTTGTGTCTCCGGACACAGTAAGGGCGCCGCTGCTCCCGGGCATCTTCATGAGGTTGTACGCCGGGTGAGTAGCCGCCATGAATTGGGCCAAGGCTGGGTAGCCTAGGATGGTGTTGTACGGGAGGCCGATGGGGGAGATGTCGAAGTCGATCAGCTCCGTGCGGAAGTTGTCGTGGGTGCCGAAGGTCACCGGGAGGCGGATTTGCCCCAGAGAGCCGGTGGAACCACCTCTGACGCCCGAGAAGGGCCTGCTGGGTTGAAGCCGCTCTAGTGGCACGTGGAGGAGGCTGAAGGCCTCCACCAAGAGCACGTTGAGGCCGGCACCACCGTCGATGAGTGTCCTGGTGACGGCCACCTGGCAGATGGTGGGGGTGCATAGCATCAGGAGTGTACCCGAACAGGCGGTGTTGGAGGGGTGATCATCCGAGCTGAAGGTCAAATCGGCCTTGGGCGCCACCCAGCCCGGGGGGTTTTCACGGCGCTTGAGGACGGTGCCGATCTGGCGGACGAACGGCTTGATGTGGCGGCTCGAAGGTTCTGCCTGCGATCCACCGAAGATGGCTGTGATGACTGGGGGTGCCGGTGCAGCATGATGGGCGAGGAAGAGGTTCCACAACTCCTCCCAGGAGGCCACAAAAGCCGCAGGCAGGTGGAGCAGCCACATGCGCGGAACGCCGGTGAGGGCCATGGGCAGCCAGTTTGCCATGACCTTGTCGTCGCCTCCGGCCTTGAGGACGGCTTCTTCATATGCCAGCAGGAAGGCCAGCGGGTCGGCCGCCCCGTTGTAGCACGGTGGCATGTCTGGCTTGAACTTGTTCGCCCACTGCACATGTCGCAAGGAGGGGGCCAGGGCTCGGAGCCCCCTGGCTTCCGCGCCGGCGTCGACAGCCGGAGCGGGCGGTGCATCGGCCGCCATGAGGGCAGAGCGTGGTGCTGATGGGGAACGGTCCGACGGACGGGAGAGCTCCAGCGCACCCCTACCTGGCGCGCCAAATGTCGGATGTGGGGTTTCGGCAGACCCTTAAGGTTCGAACTCTGGGGTGCGCACGAACATCTCTCCCCTACCGATCTACGCCCGATCGCCTCGTGAGATCTAAGCTAAAAACAATGAACGACATGAGGGACACAAAATTTATACTGGTTCGGGCCACCGTTGTGGTGTAATACCCTACTCCAGTGTGTGGTGTGGTGGATTGCCTCTGGGGCTGATGATGAACAATACAAGGGAAGAACAACCTCGTGAAAGGTGTTCTTGAGCTGATGCGATGAACTGCTTGGGTGAGTTCGATCGCCTCTCTCTCACTAATGAGCACTCGATCTGTCCCCCCTCTCTCTATGGTGGCTAGTCCTATTTATAGAGGCCCTGGTCCTCTTCCCAAATATTGAGCAGGAAGGGTGCCAACAACAGCCATTTTGAAGGGGAACATCTAGTACAAGTTATCCTGACTAAAGTTGGTCTTCGGCTGCCAAAAGCACTGGCGATGACGCCGTCTTGGGCTCCATGGTGACCTCCATCCTGCTGCTCCGCTGGTCTTGGTCTCGTTGCACTGAAATGGCAACCTTTGCCTGATGCCTCGGTACCCCGCGCCTGTGCTTGCCCCCTTTGCACCAAAGAGGAAACAAGGACACTGCGCAGGCCGGCGCCCGCCTGGCACCCACCTATTCTCGATCGTCATGGCTTGTGTCACGAGCACCTCGCGAGGTACCCTGCCTTGATCTCTCCGCCTCCTCGCGAGCCTGCCCGGCGAGGCCGTTCCTGAGGAAGCCTTGCGTGGTCCGCCCCGTGAGGCTTGGCCCCTCGCGAGGGTCTTGAGTCTTGTGCTGATGAAGATGGGCCGTACTAGGCCACCACTTGAGCCACGTTGCAGGCCGTAGGAAGGCAAGTCTGGGGACCCCCGTTCCCAGAACACGACACCCACCTGGCCGGGTGCCACTTGGTAGACTAATATCACAACCTACAAACACCAGAAACTAGTTGCACCTCCTAGACAGAGATCGGGGCGATTAATAAGTCGAGAGGGGCACTTAAGCATTCCAATGTGTTGTAGTAACTGTCTAGGATCACAAACATAGAACTCAGTTCCTAAGGACGGTTTCAATGAGACAACCCACCATGTACTCCTACATGGCCTCTCACCGCTACCTTTACCAAATCGTGTTCACACGCTTAGCTCTTAACAGTAGGACATGATCACAACATTCCAATTCATCCCCGATGAATCAGACCTGACACAACTCTAAGCAATAGCAGGCATGACAAACAAGCATGAATGATTAGGCACATCATGGCTCAAGCAACTCCTACTCATGCTAGTGGGTTTCAACTATTTACTACGGCAAAGACAGGTCATGCAAAGGAATGGGTTTCAACTACTGCAACTTGTAACAGTTGAACCGTTGTTGTCATAATGCAGTAAAAGAGAGCAGGAGCGAGAGAGTGGGATTGTATCAGGGTGATCAAAGAGGGTTTGCTTGCCTGGCACTTCTGAAGATAGTAATAGCTCTTCATCTGTGTCAACGATCACAACGTCAGTACAACGTCCACCGAGAGGGAACAACACCGGCAAACAGAGAAGGAACACAATCAATGCAATGCAACAATATGATGCATGATCATGACATGTCAATATGCTGTGATTTGGGCTATGCAACTGGCAACAGTTTAAATGAAGTTGATTTGAACACAAGATTCAAACTCAAACTCCATATAAGACATTTCAAATGCCATTTATTTTATTTGTCCAATTCAACAACTATAAATTGTTCAAACATGCATGAAAATGGTACAGATGGAAAGATTGGATTTTTCTAATCAGTTTGCATATATAAATTATTTCATTTGGAGTTACAGATTATTTTATGAGATTTTTTGAAGTTTAAACCTTTTTTGGATTTTCTGGTTAATTTAAAAATAAACTAAATCCAGAAAATGACTTACTGCATCAGCATTACATCAAGATGATGTCGGCAGGTCAACTGTGCTGTCTGGGTCAAACCTGACCTGTGGGGCCCGCGTGTTAGTGTCTAATCTATCTAACATAAATAATTAACACTAAATCCTAAATTAGTTAGGGCCTAGGCCCACATGTCATTGACTCGGGGCGGTCATTAGCACTAACCAAAACGGGGTTAGGCCGGTGTTAGGCCAGCAGTAACAAGCCGAGATGGCGGAGGACGTCGGGATCCGTCCTCCGGTGATCATTCATGTGGCAAAGGGCATCTACGCGCTGCTGAGGCTCGCGCGCATCTAGCTATGCACGCGGGAGGCCTTGGGGTGGCTAGAGGTGACAACAGGGTCAAAGGTAGCGGCGACCAGAGCTCGGGCTCAAGCGGCCGCAGGGCTGCGATGCGCTGGAAGTCCAGCTGAGGGGCTATGAGGCTCCCTGGGAGTGCCCCGAGCACAAGTGCGTGCTCGTCTGCAAGGTGCAGCGCCTGTGGACATGACGGCGTCTTGGCCGGCGATGGCGAGCTTCAGGCATGGTGGGATCGATGGTTTAGGCATGAATTCAATTAGGGGAGCAGGAGTAAGTGGTCAGGGGCTCACTGTGGGTCGCTTAATGCAGATGGCGAGGCCGGGGAGACTCTGGACATGCCGAATCGGGCGGCCGGGATCGCCAGCACCTAAGGTTGAACACGGTGGTGATGGTAGCTTCACAGGCCGTCCGAGCTTGTTTTCTTTTTCTTGTCGATGTGCAGCGTCATGGTGGATTCTAAGGACATGGGGAGGCCAGGAGAGCTCAGTGGGCATGATGGTAGCGGGCGGCATTGACGGGCGCGCTCGGGTGCGAGCAGAGGAACGGGGGAGAGAGAGCCAGAGGATGGGTAGAGCTCGAGGGAGAGTGGGACAGGGTCGAGGGGGCGGCGTGGTACGCGTGGAGGCAACCAGGCAGTCGAGGGGGCACGTAGGCAGGAAGGAGCTGGCGCGGCTTGTCTGTGCGCCGGGCACGCAACTGCTTCTACTGGCAGGAGGTAGAAGACAACGTTTCCCCTGGTGGGCTGGGCTGCTTCTGCTAGGTAAGGCCCAGGTAAACTCTTTCTTTCTCTTTCCTCTATTCTAGTTTCTGCTTTCTAATTTTCTTTTTTGTTTTTCTCTCTCTTCTGATTTAGTTTAGGCACTAAACCATTTAAATAAATTCTGAAAATTATGTCGGAGGTTAACTAAATTATTCCAAGGCTCCACAAATAACTTCAGAATATTTGGACCATTTAATAGAAATATATCATTTAAATGGCTCCAATTCAAATACTTTGTGTTAATTCAAAAATCCAAAAATGACCTAGAAATATGTGCATCATTTTTGGTAGAGGTTTTCACCTTTATCTGAAATCAAGAACATTTTCAAAGGGCATTTTGGGTTCACTGAAAATAGTTTTTGGTTGAACCTGTTTGATTTGATTTGGTACTAGGGTTTGATCACCCCCATTTAAAATTCATTTGAATTTACACATGATGCATGCATGATTATGCAACTATTTACATCCCACTTCTAGGGATGTCACAGATCCATCATCGATCTGCCATCCACCAGCACCCAACAGGTTTCGGGCTCCGACGAGGAAGAGTCGGGCATGGGTGATGGCGCTGCCTTGAGTCCAGTGAGCCGGCTAGTGTCCCATGCCCTACTGTACCTTGTCGGGCAATGGACCAACACTCCAGGGAGCGCAACCGGCCGCCTGACATGGGCACGGCGACCGGGTGAGCTCCACTTGAAGATCGCTATGTTGCATGTATTATGGATTTGAGGTTTCTAATTTGATATATCTGGCTATGGAATGCAATATTTGAGGCATGACAGGTCAGTGTCCGCGGGCGTTTGTGTTGGATATATGCCCTAGAGGCAATAATAAAATGGTTATTATTATATTTCCTTGTTCATGATAATTGTCTATTTTTCATGCTATAATTGTATTAACTAGAAACCGTAATACATGTGTGAATACATAGACCACAACATGTCCCTAGTGAGCCTCTAGTTGACTAGCTCGTTGATCAATAGATGGTTATGGTTTCTTGACCATGGACATTGGATGTCATTGATAACGGGATCACATCATTAGGAGAATGATTTGATGGACAAGACCCTAGCACAAGATCGTGTAGTTCGTTTGCTAAAGCTTTTCTAATGTCAAGTATCATTTCCTTAGACCATGAGATTGTGCAATTCCCGGATAACGTAGGAATGCTTTGGGTGTACCAAACATCACAACGTAACTGGGTGGCTATAAAGGTGCACTACAGGTATATCCAAAAGTGTCTGTTGGGTTGGCACGAATCGAGACTGGGATTTGTCACTCCGTATGATGGAGAGGTATCTCTGGGCCCACTTGGCAATGCATCATCATAATGAGCTCAACGTGACTAAGTAGTTAGTCACGGGATCATGCATTATGGAACGAGTAAAGTGACTTGCCGGTAACGATATTGAACGAGGTATTGGGATACCAACGATCGAATCTCGGGTAAGTAACGTACCGATTGACAAAGGGAATTTCATACGGGATTGCTTGAATCCCCGACATCGTGGTTCATCCGATGAGATCGTGGAACATGTGGGAGCCAACATGGGTATCCAGATCCCGATATTGGTTATTGGCCGGAGAGAGGTCTCACTCATGTCTGCATGATTCCCGAACCCGTAGGGTCTACACACTTAAGGTTCGGTGACGCTAGAGCTGTTATGGGAAATAGTATGTGGTTACCGAAGGTAATTTGGAGTCCCGGATGTGATCCCGGACGTCACGAGGAGTTCCGGAATGGTCCGACGGTGAAGATCCATATATTGGACGAAGGGTATTGGAGTCCGGAAGTGTTCCGGGGGTACCACGCTATGGCCAGCATGACCGAAAGGTGTTTCGGGAGCCCCGACAAGTGTTGGAGGGCCTCATGGGCCAAAGGGGAAGGGGCAAACCATCCCACTAAGGGGTGGTGCGCCCCCCACACCCTTTCCCATGTTATTTGGGGAGGTGGGGCGCCTCCACCTGGCTTGGGAGGCAATCCTCCACCTGTTTGGCTTGGCGGGCAAGTCTCCCTAGGATTTTCCCTAGGGAGATCCAATCTGCTTGGCCGCCACCCCCTAGGGGAAACCCTAGGGCGCCTCCCCCTCTCCTCTTGCCCCTATATATAGTGGAGGGGTGGGAGGGCAGCCGCGCCTCTTCCCTGGCGCAGTCCTGTCCCTCCCCAACAGCTCCTCCTCCCCCGTAGTGCTTGGCGACGCTCTACTGGAGAACTGCAAGCTCCACCACCACGCTGTCGTGCTGCCGGAGCTCTCCCTCAACTTCTCCTCTCTCCTTGCTGGATCAAGAAGGAGGAGACGTCCTCGAGTTGTATGTGTGTTGAACGCGGAGGCACCGTTGTTCGGTGCTTAGATCAGATTCGGCCGCGATCTGAATCGCTTAGTGAACGACTCCACCGACCGCGTTCTTGCAACGCTTCCGCATCGCGATCTTCAAGGGTATGAAGATGCACTCCCTTCTCTCTCGTTGCTAGTAACTCCATAGATTGATCTTGGTGATGCATAGAAAATTTTGAATTATTGCTACGTTCCCCAACAGTTTGAGGGGCCAGATTTGCCAAGTCTAGCTGTAGATACTCTTAACATCACTGCAAATCGACTGCTTGAAAATGATACTCATCCACCCTATGCACTCTTTGGGAAAGGATGGCAGTGAATCACCGGAGCATTTGGATCAAAACATCCCATATATAGGGCAGGGAATCTTCAACGCCGACCCCGAAACCACCCGCAACCTTCCAGACGTGTTTTTTCATCCAACACGATCCTGCATCGGTTCACAGGTCGGTCCGGACATGCTTTTTCCCGCCTGCATCGGTCTCCATGCCGGTCCAGACATACTTATTTTCGCAAACTAGAGACAAGGGGGGCTTTGCGGGCATCTGGACCACTGACAACCTATTCCTAACTATCCTGTCCCACCAAAAACCCTCCGCCCTCGTGTGCGCGTGTTCTCGCCCTTTCGTCAGCTGCATGCATTCATGCTGCTATACAGTGGCCCCTCCGCATTGACGTCATCCCAGAGAAGACGCGACCTCTCACTGGCGTAGGTATGGATGCGACACGCCGACCAAGAGCGCCGCTGCGACACATCCCCGTTTCATGCATGTTCAATGCTGGTGAGGAGTTTAGTGGACGGGACGAGACAAATATCTACCACACCCATTGAAAGCCCGTCCTTCCATGTGCCGCAATTAAGCAGGCTTGCCAGCTGAGGAACCAACTTCGACGATGGGTATTGACTCACAAATGCTTGGCCTCACTGGAATCCTCTATTTAAAGGCGGCCACACCCGACTAACTCCACAGAACAACACATCCGCTCCACATCCTCCTCCCTTGCACCACATCCGCCATGACCGCAAGCAGGAATACTCTATGGGACAGTCTAACGTCCAAGATGAAGCATGAGGTGGCCACCCTTTCATGGTGGATCGAGCATAGCATGCGGCTAGCTCACCGGAGGTCTCCAACAATAATCATACGATGGAGACGGGCTTGGAGAACGACACCACGCCAGAACCCATGCCTGTGCTTGCCATCTTGACCATGGAGTGCATGTAGGCGCACTACGACGCCACCAAGGCTGAGGAGGAGCGGCCTGCACTGGCTCCTATGTCAGTGTTCTGGCAGGCGTAGGAGGAGCAAAGGTACAACGTGTTCCTCCTCGAGCCTTACTAGCTAGTGGAGGGCCAAATCTACGGCGAGCGCGCAAGCAAGGAGGTCATGATCACCATGGTCGCGGCAAACCTGAACTTCATTATGGAGCAGAAGACACTATATGATATTGTGCGTTCTGAAAACGCCAGTCGCAAAAAACAGACGGTGCAACCGGACATGGACGCGGCCGCACGTGCGTTGGCGACACAGGTGGTCGAGAACGCGAACATCGTCAGCTATGTGTCTTATGCGCCGTAGTCCAACTTTCGGGGGTGCATGTGGCAGGTGGATAGTGACGGACCATCCACTTCCATCATGGACCTCACGTCCACCGGCGCCGGCGACAAATAGGTCGCGAACTCCTTTGAGGTTGAGTAGGGCATGGGAGGGGGAAGGGCATTCCCTGTGGGCTGGTCCATCTCTCATGTCTTACTCTTGCTCGCCAGAGACCGCATCTTCACTTCACGTTTAAACCCCGCTGACGCTCATGGAGACGGCTAATGGAGGACATGGTCGCCAATGCGGAATACAAAGGAAATAGACAACGTGCATCGCCATAGGATAGGTTTAGATCCAATCGCTCTTTTTAATGAAAAATGTCCGAATTATAATGAATGTGCTCCGGTTTACAGGAAAATCAATCGGTTTGCATGAATTACGCACGGTATGTTTAAATCGGTTTTGAATTGTATGGAGGTTAGCAGCAATGATAGCAAAAATTAGCTACCACAAAGTTCAGCTGGCACTAGCAATGGTAAAATTCAGCTAGCAGTGTAGCACCACAACATTGCTATCTCTGTCATTCCCCTTTTCACAACCCGACCGAGGTTCTTGCAATGTAGAGAAAAAATCGCATGTCTATCCCAATAAGTATGACTCAAAACCACCACAGGTCCACATCCTGTTTTTAACATGACACCTCATCCGTGTCACTGCTTAACCTCCTTCAGGCACACTTTCCTCAGCTACATGTATAAAATTACCATCAAGGCTGCGAGAAAACACATAAGCTCCTTTTTGGAACATCACACATCTCTTGTTGAGAGCAAATGGGCATTAGCACCACCAAGTAAATCAATCTCTAAAAGGAATAAAGTTTCTAGACTTGTTTACTGAATCGTGTTACCCAAATGTACTTCATGCCTATTCTCTATAGTTTCATATTGGATAAAAAAGATGTCATATAAACATAAAAATGGCCAGGTTATTTTACAAGAACTAGCATTTTTTTATGATGAAACCTTCTAACTGTATCCCAAAGTTGGGATCAAAGCAAACATAGGACCCTGGTTCATACAGTGAAATTTTGACAAGAGCTGCCGCATTTGGAGTTTGTGTGAGCCACACATAATACTCTCCGTGGTACAATCTTTGCTATATTTCGAGAAAGTAGAATAAAAAATATGAGTACCAGTTGTACTTTGGTTTTCCTGATACAACTGATCAATCCTAGGACACAAGTAGATATGTTGTATTCACATTCATTCTCTTTGAATGTTAATAGTTGTCCCAAAATTTATATTCCGAGTTTGTATCCATCCTATAGATTCACCATTTTTTCCTAAACGAATAAGATTAGCATCACATGTGTAAAACAATAATTATTTATATACTTCAGGATATGCACAACATCAAAGAGTTTCTTTTTCACTTAGCAGCCTATAGTTTAGAAAAGGCTCACATATCTATCTTGTTCGAAGAAATAGCTCTCCGGAATTTAGCAGTGGCCTAAAAACTAAAATATTTGGTATGCTTTCATAGGTGGTGACTTGCTAGCTTCTCTCTATTATCTAATTTTTGGGCACATTGGCAAACTGGCATGATAAAGTCATGGTGACTTTGCTTTAGTCAAATTCATGTACCTGTGTGTCTCTACGAAAAAAATGCAAGGAATTCCCCCAAGTGCGACGTGGCAAGCATGGGAGTTCCTCGCCTCTCCAGCGACCATCATGTGATTCTCCAATCCGTCGACTTCAACAACTATGTCAAGGCGCTTAAGCTTTCCAGATAAAATAAAAGGTCAAATTCAAACAATTAAGCAATGCTATAACTCAACTCACATTTATGCTGGAGGATCTCCTATCAAGATGATACGTCTCCAACGTATCTAGAACTTTTAATTGTTCCATGCTATTATGTTATCTGTTTTAGATGTTTTATATGCATTAATATGTTATTCTATATTATTTTTGGGACTAACCTATTAACCTAGAGCCCAGTGCCAGTTTTTTGTTTTTTCCCTTGTTTTTGAGTTTTACAAAAATGGAATATCAAACAGAGTCCAAATGGAACAAAACTTTCGCGGTGATTTTTCTTGGACTAGAAGACACACGTAGGACTTGGAGATGAAGTCAGAGCAGTCCCGAGGTGGCCACAAGCCTCAGGGGCGCGCCCTGAGGGCTTGTGGGCACCTCAGAGCTCCTCCAACCCTAATTCTTGGCCTATAAATTTAGAAATATTCCCAAATGACCAGAAGCGTCCACCATAATACTGCCGCAACCTGCTGTACCCCTGAGATCCCATCTTGGGGCCTTTTCCGGCATCCTGCCGGAGTGGGATTCAATCACAGAGGGCTTCTACATCAACTCTATTGCCCTTCCGATGAAGCGTGAGTAGCTTACCTCAGACCTACGGGTCCATAGCTAGTAGCTAGATGGCTTCTTCTCTCTTATTGTTCTTCAATACAAAGTTCTCCTCGATGTTCTTGGAGGTCTATCCGATGTCATATTCTTTTGCGGCGTGTTTGTCGAGATCCAATGAATTATGGATTTGTGATCAGATTAGCTATGAGTATTATTTGAATATTCTCTAAATTCTTATATGCATGATTTGATATCTTTGTATTTCTCTTCAAATTATCGGTTTGGTTTAGCCAACTAGATTGGTTCTTATTGCAATGGGAGAGGTGCTTAGTTTTGGGTTCAATCTTGTGGTGTCCTCACCCAGTGACATAGCAGGGGTAGCGAGGCACGTATTGTATTGTTGCCATCAAGGTTAAAAAGATGGGGTTTTCATCATATTGCTTGAGTTTATCCCTCTACATCATGTCATCTTACTTAAGGCATTACTCCGTTATTTTGAACTTAATACTCTAGATGCATGCAGGATAGCGGTCGATGTGTGGAGTAATAGTAGTAGATGCAGGCAGGAGTCGGTCTACTTGACATGGACATGATGCCTATTTCATAATCATTGCCTTGGATATCGTCAAAACTTTGCGCTTTTCTATCAATTGCTCAACAGTAATTTGTTCACCCATCGTATGTTTTCTTTCAAGAGAGAAGCCTCTAGTGAAACCTATGGCCCCCGAGTCTGTTTTCCATCATATATTTTTAGACCTATAAACCAAAAAACCAAAAAATACCTTGCTGCAATTTATTTGTTGTTTACTTTGTTTTACATTTTAGTAATCTTTTATATCTATCTCTATCAGATCTCACCGTTGCAAGTGACCGTGAAGGGATTGACAACCCCTTTATCGCGTTGGGTGCAAGTGTTTGATTGTTTGTGCAGGGGCATAGATTGGAGACTTGCTTGTACGTCCTACTGGATAGATACCTTGGTTCGCAAACTGAGGGAAATACTTATCTCTACTTTGCTGCATCACCTTTTCCTCTTCAAGGAAAAAACCAACGCAAGCTCAGCAAGTAGCAGCAAGAATTTTTGGCGCTGTTGCCGGGGACGTTCTACATCAAGCCTACCAAGTACCCATCATAAATTCTCATCTCTTGCATTACATTATTTTCCATTTGCCTCTCGTTTTCCTCTCCCCCACTTCTAAAACGATTTCAGAAAAACACAAAAAGATTTGCCTTTTTATTCGCCCTTCTTCCGTTCGTCTTTTCGTTTGCTTTTTGGTTGCTTGTGTGCTAGATTACTTGCTTTGTCATGATGACTCAAGAGAATACCCAGTTATGTGACTTTTCCAACACTGATAATAATGATTTTAGTAGTACTCTGATTGCTCCCGCCACTAGTGCGGAATCTTGTGAAATTAATGCCACTTTGTTGAATCTTTTTATGAAAGATCAATTTTCTGGCCTTCCTAGTGAAGATGCCGCATCCCATCTAAATACTTTTGTTGATTTGTGTGACATGCAAAAGAAAAAAGATGTGGATAATGATATTGTTAAATTAAAGATATTTTCATTCTGTCTACGAGATCGTGCTAAAACTTGGTTTTCATCTTTGCCTAAAAATAGTATTGATTCATGGAATAATTGTAAATATGCTTTCATTTCCAAGTATTCTCCTCCCGCTAAGATCATCTGCCTTAGGAATGATATAATTAATTTTAAGCAACTTGATCATGAACATTTTGCACAATCTTGGGAGAGGATGAAATTGATTATAAGAAATTTCCCTACTCATGGTTTAAGTTTATGGATGATTATACAAAAAAATTACACGGGGTTGAATTTTGCATCTAGAAATCTTTTGGATTCCGTCGTGGGTCCTACTTTCATGGAAATCACATTAGGAGAAGCTACTAAACTCCTAGATAATATTATGGTAAATTACTCTCAATGGCATACCGAAAGATCTTCCACTAATAAAAAGGTGCATGCGATTGAAGAAATAAATACTTTGAGTGGAAAGATGGATGAATTAATGAAATTGTTTGCTAGTAAGAGTTCTCCTATTGATACTTATGATATGCCTTTGTATTCTTTGATTGAGAATAATAATGAACCAATGAATGTGAATTTTGTTGGTAGAAACAATTTTGGTAATAACGCATATAGAGGAAATTTCAACCCTAGGCTGTTTCCTAGTAATTCCTCTAATAATTATGGTAATTACTACAACAATTATTATGGAAATTATAATAAGATGCCCTCTGATCTTTAGAACAATATTAAAGATTTTATAAATTCTCAAAATAATTTCATTTGTATGGTTGAAGAAAAAATGCTTACGATTGATGATTTGGCTAGGAACGTCGATAGAATTTCTCTTGAGATTGATTCTTTGAAGATTAGATCCATGCCCCCCAAGCATGATATTAATGAATCTCTGAAAGCTATTAAAATTTCTATTGACGAGTGTAAAGAAAGAACAGCTAGAATGCATGCTAAGCGAGATTGGTTTGTAAAAGTGTGTTCTTCTATTTCTTGTGATAATAATGATGAAGATCTTAAAGTGATTGGTGTGACTCCTATTGAATATTTGTTTTCTAATATAAATCTTGATAAAGATCATACTGGATATGAGTCAACTTTAGATAGAAGGCGTCACAATGATTCAGAGTTTAAAGATCTTAATGAAAAATTTGATAAAATTGATAAAAGTGGGATTGGAGAGGTCAAAACTTTAAGTAGCGATGAACCCAATCTTTTGGATTTCAAGGACTTTAATTATGATAATTGTTATTTGATAGATTGTATGTCCTTGTTGCAATCCATGTTGAATTCTTCTCATGCATATAATCAAAATAAAGCTTTTACTAAACATATCGTTGATGCTATGATGAAATCTTTTGAAGAAAAACTTGAGTTGGAAGTTTTAATCCCTAGAAAGCTTTATGATGAGTGGGAACCTACTATTAAGATTAAAATTAAAGATTATGAGTGCCATGCTTTGTATGATTTCGGTGCTAGCATTTCCATAATTCCAAAAACTTTATGTGATATGCTAGATTTCCGTGAATTTGATGATTGTTCTTTAAATTTGCATCTAGAGGATTCCACTATTAAGAAACCTATGGGAAGGATTAATGATGTTCTTATTGTTGCAAATAGAAATTATGTGCCCGTAGATTTGATTGTGCTTGATATAGGTTGCAATCCTACATGTTCTGTAATTCTTGGGAGACCTTTCCTTAGAATGATTGGTGCAATTATTGATACGAAAGAAGGAAACATTAGATTTCAATTTCCATTCAGAAAGGGCATGCAACACTTTCCAAGAAAGAAAATTAAATTTCCATATGAATCTATTATGAGGGCTACTTATGGATTGCATACCAAATATGACAATACCTACATCTATGTTTTATGCCTAGCTAGGGGCGTTAAACAATAGTGCTTGTTGGGAGGCAACCTAATTTTATTTTTATGTTTTTATGTTTTTGGTTCTGTTTTTCAATAGATACACATTATTACCTCTGTAGTAATTGTGTTTTGGTGTTTCAATTAGTGTTTGAGCCAAGTAAAACCTTTGGGATGGCTTACGGTGATAGTTGATTTGATCTTCTTGAAAAACAAAAACTTTTGCGCCGAGTAAAACAATTTTAGAAAATCACATAAGCGTGATTTTGATCTGAATTTTTTACACAAGATTGATATACAAATTTCCGAGGTTGTCCAAAGTTTTCAGAATTATTGGAGTTATAGAAGTATACGAAGTCTCCATATTGCTATAGACTGTTAAGTTTTTGACATATTCTATTTTCTATGTGTTGTTTGCTTATTTTGATGAATCTATGGGTAGTATCGTGGGGTGGGGGGGGATGAACCATGGAAAAGATGGAATACAGTAGATATTACACCAATATAAATTAATAATGAGTTCACAACAATACTAAAAGGTGGTGATTTATTTTCTTATACTAACGAATCTCATGAGTTTTCTATTGAGTTTATTGTTGTGAAGTTATCAAGTTTTGGGTAAAGATTTGATGGACTATGGAATAAGGAGTGGCAAGAGCCTAAGCTTGGGGATGCCCAAGGCACCCCAAGGTAATATTCAAGGACAACCAATCATCTAAGCTTGGGGATGCCCCAGATGGCATACCCTCTTTCGTATTCAACCCATCGGTAAATTTACTTGAGGCTATAGTTTTATTCACCACATGATATGTGTTTTGCTTGGAGCGCCTTGTATGATATGAGTATTTGATTTTTAGTTTTCGACAATCATCCTTGCTGTACACACGTTTTCAGAGAGACACGCATGAATCATGATTTATTAAAATACTCTATGTGCTTCACTTATATTTTTTTGAGCTAGGCTATTTTCTCTAGTGCTTCACTTGTATCTTTTTAGAGCATGGTGGTGGCTTTATTTTATAGAAATTGTTGAACTCTCATTCTTCACTTATATTATTTTGAGAGTCTCTAAACAGCATTTAATTTGCTTAGTTTATGAATTTAGTCCTAATATGATGGGCATCCAAGAGGGATATAATAAAAAATTTCATATAAAGAGCATTGAATACTCTGAGAAGTTTGATTCCTTGCATTTGTTTTGAGATATAAAGATGGTGATATTAGAGTCATGCTAGTGAGTAATTATGTATTGGTAGAAATACTGATGTTAAAGTTTGTGATTCCCATAGCATGCATGTATGGTGAACCGTTATGTGATGAAGTCGGAGCATGATTTATTTATTGATTGTCTTCCTTATGGGTGGCGGTCGGGGATGAGCGATGGTATTTTCCTACCAATATATCCCCCTAGGAGCATGCGTGTAGTACTTTGTTTCGATGACTAATAAATTTTTGCAATAAGTATGCGAGTTCTTTATGACTAATGTTGAGTCCATGGATTATACTCACTCTCACCCTTCCACCATTGCTAGCCTCTCTAGTACCACGCAATTCTCACCGGTGCATTAAACCCACCATATACCTTCCTCGAAACAGCCACCCTACCTACCTATTATGGCATTTCCATAGCCATTCCGAGATATATTGCCATGCAACTTCCACTGTTCTGTTTATTATGACACACTTCATCATTGTCATATTGCTTTGCATGATCATGTCGTTGGGATAGTATTTGTGGCAAGGCCACCATTCATATTTTTATACATGTCACTCTAGATCATTGCACATCTCGGTACACCGCCAGAGGCATTCATATAGAGTCATATTTTGTTCTAGAATTGAGTGGTAATTCTTGAGTTGTAAGTAAATAAAAGTGTGATGATCATCATTATTAGAGCATTATCCCATGTGAGGAAAGGATGATGAAAGCTATGATTCCCTCACAAGTTGGGATGAGTCCCCGGACTTTACAAAAAAATAAAAGAGGCCAAAAGAAGCCCACACAAAAAATATGAGAGAAAATATAGAAGGGGCAGTGCTACTATCCTTTTACCACACTTGTGCTTCAAACTTCAAAATAGCACCATGATCTTCATGATAGAGAGTCTCCTATGTTGTCACTTTCATATACTAGTGGAAAATTTTCATTACAGAACTTGGTATATTCCAATGATGGGCTTCCTCAAATTGCTCTAGATCTTTGTGAGCAAGCAAGTTGGATGCACACCCACTTAGTTCCTTTTTGAGCTTTCATACACTTATAGCTCTAGTGCATCCGTTGCATGGCAATCCCTACTCACTCACATTGATATCTGTTGATGGGCATCTTCATAGCCCATTGATACACCTAGTTGATGTGATACAATCTCCTTCTTTGTCTTCTCCACAACCACCATATTCTATTCCACCTATAGTGCTATATCCATGGCTCATGCTCATGTATTGTGTGAAAGTTGAAAAAGCTTGAGAACATCAAAAGTATGAAACAATTGTTTGGCTTGTCACCGGGGTTGTGCATGATTTAATACTTTGTGTGATGAAGATGGAGCATAGCCAGACTATATGATTTTGTAGGGATAACTTTCTTTGGCCATGTTATTTTGAGAAGACACGATTGCTTTATTAGTATGCTTGAAGTATTACTGTTTTTATCTAAATATTACACTTTTGTTTTGAATCTTATGGATCTGAATATTCATGCCACAATAAAAAAAATTACATGGATAAATATGTTAGGTAGCATTCCACATCAAATTTTTTGTTTTTTATCATTTACCTACTCTAGGACGAGTAGGAATTAAGCTTGGGGATGCTTGATACGTCTTCAATGCATCTATAATTTTTGATTGTTCCATGCTATTATATTATACGTTTTCAATGTTTTATATGCAATAATATAACATTTTATATTATTTTTGGGACTAACATATTAACCTAGAGCCCATTGTCAATTTCTATTTTTCCTTGTTTTTGAGTTATACGGAAAAGGAATATCAAACGAAGTCCAACGGAATAAAACTTTCGCGATGGTTTTTATTGGACCAAAAGACACACATAGGACTTGGAGATGAAGTCAGAGGAGTCCCGAGGCGGCCACAAGCCTCAGGGGCGCCCCCTAGGGGGCGCCTTGAGGGCTTGTGGGCCCCTTGGAGCTCCTCCAACCCTAATTCTTGGCCTATGAATCAGAATTATTCCAAAACGACCAGAAGCATCCACCAAAATACTTTTCCGCCGCCGCAACCTTCTGTACCTGTGAGATTCCATCTTGGTGCCTTTTTCGGCATCCTGCCGGAGGGGGATTCAATCACGGAGGGATTCTACATCAGCTCCATTGTCCTCCCGATGAAGCATGAGTAGTTTACCTCAGACCTAAGGGTCCATAGCTAGTAGCTATATGGCTTCTTCTCTCTCTTTGATCTTCAATACAAAGTTCTCCTCGATGTTCTTGGAGATCTATCCGATGTAATATTCTTTTGCGGTGTGTTTGTCGAGATCCGATGAATTGTGGATTTATGACCAGATTATCTATGAATATTATTTGAATCTTCTCTGAATTCTTATATGCATGATTTGATATCTTTGTATTTCTCTTCGAATTATCGGTTTGGTTTGGCCAACTAGATTGGTTCTTCTTACAATGGGAGATTAGTTTTGGGTTCAATCTTGCGGTGTCCTCACGCAGTGACATAGTAGGGGTAGCGAGGCATCTATTGTATTGTTGCCATCAATGGTAACAAGATGGGGTTTTCATCATATTGCCTCAATTTATCCCTCTACATCATGTCATCTTAAAGGTGTTACTCCATTCTTTTGAACTTAATACTCTAGATGCATGATGGATAGCTGTCGATGTGTGGAGTAATAGTAGTAGATGTAGGTAGGACTCAGTCTACTTGACACGAACGTGATGCCTATATTCATAATCATTACGTTGGATATTGTCATAACTTTGCACTTTTCTATCAATTGCTCAATAGTAATTTGATCACCCATTGTATGTTTGCTTTCAAGAGAGAAGCCTCTAGTGAAACCTTTGGCACCGGGTTCTATTTTCCATCATATATTTTCAGATCTAGAAACCAAAAAACCCAAAAATACCTTGATGCAATTTATTTGTTTTTATTTTGTTTTACATTTTAGTAATCTTTTATATATATCTCTACCAGATCTCATCCTTGCCAATGACCGCGAAGGGATTGGCAACCCCTTTATTGCGTTGGGTGCAAGTGTTTGATTGTTCATGTAGATGCATAGATTGGAGACCTGCTTGTACCTCCTACTGGATTGATACCTTGGTTCTCAAACTGAGGGAAATACTTATCTCTACTTTGCTGTATCACCCTTTCTTCTTCAAGGGAAAAACCAATGCAAGCTCAAGAAGTAGCACAAGACAAGCTTGCATTCGAATGATGTGCCATCATACACATCCATTACAAATGTACCACCTCTCTTCTAGGCAAAACTGCATGTCGCATGGTGGAATTGGCTGAACATTTCGCAAATGAAGAATATTAGTGCTCATAGCTTTTCGTTTATGTGGAGCCATCATCACTCGTAACATTTAGACATTGCATGAGATTAGTAATCTTTTGCTTGACAAGGTGAGAGATTCATTTGGCTGCAGTTCCATCAAAAAGCAACAATCTCAAATACCCATCAGCTCCAATCTTGCTCAGGTTATTTTCAAGTCACCACTCAAGTGACTTGCGGTTAAAGTCTAAGTCGACTGATGTTCGCCTTGCATCAGTGCAAAGCCACTCAGTACCACCGAGAGAAAAAAAGAGATAATGAGTATGTTGGAGTAATGGGCCAGGGGTAGCCTAACCCGAGTCCTTGAGCCTTTCAAAACTTTGGGACGGTTGTGCCTCACGAGACTCCAGAATGAAGCGCCGCCTTCCCGTTGCCGGCTGGCTCAACGGCCGGCTGTCGGAAGACGGCCGAGCACCAACAGACGATACCAAGCCGGGCCGACTCCTAGCAGGCGGCCTCCATAGAGGCCCGCTCCTAGTAGGCGGCCTCCGGCGCCCTCAGAGTCTACGCCCCTCATCAAGAGGACAAGACAGGGTGAGGCTACAGCGTAGTCCATCACCCCCGAATCCCGCGCATTAGCGTGGCTACAGTGCCCCGTACAGGCGGAGATCTTCGCGCGATGCGACACTGTTGCCACTCCACCCTTGACGTCACCCGTGTCAGGCGGAGCCTGCTCCCACGATGGCCTGTCGGTACGGCTCGCAGGCGGCGGGCCCTATCAGGCAGCAAGGGCCCGGAGGGCGGCCTAGCCTGGCCAGTCGGATCCAAGGGGATCCAGATCCTAGCGAGCAGCCGGATCCTTCCTCGAGGCCCATGCGCCATTAACCAGACTAGACACGGCAAGGCTACAGTGATCTCCCACCAGGAGGAGGAACTATAGCCATGCCCTCCCCGACCAAGCCTGCGTTATTAGCATCACGGCTACAGTGATCAGCCACCAACCAGACCTGCCAGCGGCGGAGGCAGCCTGTCGGCTCCGTACCAGACCAGTCAGCGGGGCCCACCAGGCGGTGGGCCCCAGTAGCCGGCGGAGAACATGGCGACCAGAGACACTGACAGCCGGGTCCTACACCCGACCAAGTTACCATTATACCCCTGGGGGGTAGGCCTATATAAACCTGCCAGGGCACCCACGCAAAGGGTTCCCAACCTGTTAGAACTAGACTCAAACCTAGGGGAGGAAGAGAGCTAGCCCTGCCTCCTTCCTAGGAGAGCCCCGAACCTGGGTAAAGTGCGCCGGCGTTCGTGTCTATGCTTCATCCCGCTTCCAGGCATTGGTGACGTTCTACTCTCTCCCACCATGATAAGCCATCCTTTGGCATTTGTCACACCCAACCCCCGACATTTGGCGCCCACCGTGGGGTGAGGTGCACCGTCATCCGGAGACCTGTTCTGGACAGGAACCTTGTTCCTTCCTGGCGAGCGCAGCCAGCCCAGCACACCCGACGACGTCAGCCTTGACGCGCTGCACGACGCGGAGTGTTGGGGAACGTAGTAATTTCAAAAAATTCCTACGCACACGCAAGATCATGGTGATGCATAGCAACAAGAGGGGAGAGTATGTCCACATACCCTCATAGACCGAAAGCGGAAGTGTTAGAACAATGCGGTTGATGCAGTCGTACATCTTCACGGCCCGACCAATCAAGCACCGAAACTACGGCACCTCCGAGTTCTAGCACACGTTCAGCTCGATGACGTCCCTCGTACTCCGATCCAGCCGAGTGTCGAGGGAGAGTTCCGTCAGCAAGACGGCGTGGCGACGATCTTGATGTTCTACCGTCGCAGGGCTTCGCCTAAGCACCGCTACAATATTATCGAGGAGAACTATGGTGGAGGGGGGCACCGCACACGACTAAGAGATCAAGAGATCAATTGTTGTGTCTAGAGGTGCCCCCCTACCCTTGTATATAAAGGAGCAAGGGGGGAGGGGCGGCCGACCTAGGAGGGGTCGAGCCATGGGGAGTCCTACTCCCACCGGGAGTAGGACTCCCTCCTTCCTTGTTGGACTAGGACAGGGGGAAGGAAAGGGAGAGGAGGAGAAGGAAAGAAGGGGGCCGGCCCCCCTTTCCCTAAACCAATTCGGTTTGGGCCTTGGGGGGCGCGCCCCACACTCCCCTTGCTGCCCTCTATTTTCAGTAAGGCCCATGTAGGCCCATTAAGCCCCGGGGGGGTTCCGGTAACCTCCTGGTACTCCGGTAAAATCCTAATTTCACCCGAAACACTTCCGATATCCAAATATAGGCTTCCAATATATCAATCTCCATGTCTCGACCATTTCGAGACTCCTCTTAATGTCCGTAATCACATCCGGGACTCCGAACAACCTTCGGTACATCAAAACTTATAAACTCATAATATAACTATCATCAAAACCTTAAGCATGCGGACCCTATGGGTTCGAGAACTATGTAGACATGACCGACACGTTTCCGGTCAATAACCAATAGCGGAACCTGGATGCTCATATTGGCTCCTACATATTCTACGAAGATCTTTAACGGTCAAACCGCATAACAAGGTATGTTGTTCCCTTTGTCATCGGTATGTTACTTGCCCAAGATTTGATCGTCGGTATCCCAATACCTAGTTCAATCTCGTTACCGGCAAGTCTCTTTACTCGTTACGTAATGCATCATTCTGTAACTAACTCATTAGCTACATTGCTTGCAAGGCTTATAGTGATGTGCATTACCGAGAGGGCCCAGAGATACCTCTCCAACAATCGAAGTGACAAAACCTAATCTCGAAATACGCCAACTCAACATGTACCTTTGGAGACACCTGTAGATCTCCTTTATAATCACCCAGTTACGTTGTGACGTTTGGTAGCACACAAAGTGTTCCTCTGGTAAACGGGAGTTGCATAATCTCATAGTTGTAGGAACATGTATAAGTCATGAAGAAAGCAATAGCAACATACTAAACGATCAAGTGCTAAGCTAACGAAATGGGTCATGTCAATCACATCATTCTCCTAATGATGTGATCCCATTAATCAAATGACAACTCATGTCTATGGTTAGCAAACATAACCATCTTTGATTAATGAGCTAGTCAAGTAGAGGCATACTAGTGACATTAAGTTTGTCCATGTATTTACACATGTATCATGTTTCCGGTTAATACAATTCTAGCATGAATAATAAACATTTATCATGATATGAGGAAATAAATAATAACTTTATTATTGCCTCTAGGGCATATTTCCTTCAGGCTCCCACTTGCACTAGAGCTAATAATCTAGATTACACAGTAATGATTCTAACACCCATGGAGTCTTGGTGATGATCATGTTTTGCTCGTGGAAGAGTCTTAGTCAATGGGTCTGCAACACTCAGATCCGTATGTATCTTGCAAATCTCTATGTCTCCCACCTGGACTTGGTCCCGGATGGAATTGAAGCATCTCTTGATGTGCTTGGTCCTCTTGTGAAATCTGGATTCCTTTGCCAAGGCAATTGCACCAGTATTGTCACAGAAGATCTTCATTGGTCCATATGCACTAGGTATGACACCTAGATCGGAAATGAACTCCTTCATCTAGACTCCTTCATTTGTTGCTTCCGAAGCAGCTATATATTCCGCTTCACATGTAGATCCCGCCACGACGCTTTGTTTAGAACTGCACCAACTAACAGCTCCACCGTTCAATATAAACACGTATCCGGTTTGCGATTTAGAATCGTCTGGATCAGTGTCAAAGCTTGCATCGACATAACCATTTACGACTAGATCTTTGTCACCTCCATAAACGAGAAACATATCCTTAGTCCTTTTCAGGTATTTCAGGATGTTCTTGACCGCTGTCCAGTGATCCACTCCTGGATTACTTTGGTACGTCCCTGCTAAACTTATTGCTAAGCATACATCAGGTCTGGTACACAGCATTGCATACATGATAGAGCCTATGGCTGAAGCATAGGGAACATCTTTCAATTTCTCTCTATCTTCTGTTGTGGTCGGGCATTGAGTCTGACTCAACTTCACACCTTGTAATAGAGGCAAGAACCCTTTCTTTGCCTGATCCATTTTGAACTTTTTCAAAACTTTATCAAGGTATGTGCTTTGTGAAAGTCCAATTAAGCGTCTTAATCTATCTCTATAGATCTTGATGCCCAATATGTAAGCAGCTTCACCGAGGTCTTTCATCAAAAAACTTATATTCAAAAATCCCTTTATGCTATCCAGAAATTCTATATCATTTCCAATCAACAATATGTTGTCTACATATAATATTAGAAATGCTACAGAGCTCCCACTCACTTTCTTGTAAATACAGTCTTCTCCAAAAGTCTGTATAAAACCATATGCTTTGATCACACTATCAAAATGTTTATTCCAACTCCGATAGGCTTGCACCAGTCCATAAATGGATCGCTGGAGCTTGCACACTTTATTAGCACCTTTTGGATCGACAAAACCTTCTGGTTGCATCATATACAACTCTTCTTCCAGAAATACATTCAGGAATGCAGTTTTGACATCCATTTGCCATATTTCATAATCATAAAATGCGGCAATTGCTAACATGATTCAGATAGACTTAAGCATCGCTACGGGTGAGAAAGTATCATCGTAGTTAACCCCTTGAACTTGTCGAAAACCTTTCGCAACAAGTCGAGCTTTGTAGACAGTTAGATTACCATCAGCGTCAGTCTTCTTCTTGAAGATCCATTTATTCTCGATGGCTTGCCGATCATCGGGAAAGTCAACCAAAGTCCATACTTTGTTCTCATACACGGATCCCATCTCAGATTTCATGGCCTCAAGCCATTTTGCGGAATTTGGGCTCATCATCGCTTCCTCATAGTTTGTAGGTTCGCCATGGTCAAGTAATATGACTTCCAGAATAGGATTACCGTACCACTCTGGTGTGGATCTTACTCTGGTTGACCTACGAGGTTCAGTAGTAACTTGATCTGAAGTTTCATGGTCAATATCATTAGCTTCCTCACTGATTGGTGTAGTTGTCACAGGAACCAGTTCTTGTGATGAACTACTTTCCAATAAGGGAGCAGGTGCAGTTACCTCATCAAGTTCTACTTTCCTCCCACTCACTTATTTTGAGAGAAACTTCTTCTCTAGAAAGGATCTGAATTTAGCAATAAAAATCTTGCCCTCAGATCTGTGATAGAAGGTGTACCCAATAGTCCCTTTTGGGTATCCTATGAAGACACATTTCTCCGATTTGGGTTTGAGCTTATCTGGTTGAAGTTTCTTCACATAAGCATCACAGCCCCAAACTTTAAGAAACGACAACTTTGGTTTCTTGCCAAACCACAGTTCATAAGGCGTTGTTTCATTTTGATGGTGCCCTATTTAACGTGAATGCGGCCGTCTCTAAAGCATAACCCCAAAACGATAGCGGTAAATCAGTAAGAGACATCATAGATCACACCATATCTAGTAAAGTACGATTACGACGTTCGGACACACCATTTCGTTGTGGTGTAACGGGTGGCGTGGGTTGCGAAACTATTCTGCATTGCTTCAAATGTAAACCAAACTCGTAACTCAAATATTCTCCTCCACGATTAGATTGTAGAAACTTTATTTTCTTGTTATGATGATTTTCCACTTCACTCTGAAATTCTTTGAACTTTTCAAATGTTTCAGACTTGTGTTTCATCAAGTAGATATACCCATATCTGCTCAAATCATCTGTGAAGGTGAGAAAATAACGATACCCGAAGCGAGCCTCAATATTCATTGGACCACATACATCAGTATGTATGATTTCCAACAAATCAGTTGCTCACTCCATAGTTCCGGAGAACGACGTTTTAGTCATCTTGCCCATGAGGCACGGTTCGCAAGTACCAAGTGATTCATAATCAAGTGATTCTAGAAGTCCATCAGTATGGAGTTTCTTCATGCGCTTTACACCAATATGACCCAAACGGCAGTGCCACAAATAAGTTGCACTATCATTATCAACTCTGCATCTTTTGGCTTCAACATTATGAATATGTGTATCACTACTATCGAGATTTAATAAAAATAGACCACTCTTCAAGGGTGCATGACCATAAAAGATATTACTCATATAAATAGAACAACCATTATTCTCAAATTTAAATGAATAACCGTCTCGCATCAAACAAGATCCAGATATAATGTTCATGCTCAACGCTGGCACCAAATAACAATTATTCAGGTCTAAAACTAATCCCGAAGGTAGATGTAGAGGTAGCATGCCGACCACGATCACATCGACTTTGTAACCATTTCCCACGCGCATCGTCACCTCATCCTTAGCCAATCTTCGCTTAATCCGTAGTCCCTGTTTCGAGTTGCAAATATTAGCAACAGAACCAATATCAAATACCCAGGTGCTACTGCGAGCATTAGTAAGGTACATATCAATAACATGTATATCATATATACCTTTGTTCACCTTGCCATCCTTCTTATCCGCCAAATACTTGGGGCAGTTCCGCTTCCAGTGACCAGTCTGCTTGCAGTAGAAGCACTCAGTTTCAGGCTTAGGTCCAGACTTGGGTTTCTTCTCTTGAGCAGCAACTTCTTTGATGTTCTTCTTGAAGTTCCCCTTCTTCTTCCCTTTACCCTTTTTCTTGAAACTGGTGGTCTTATTGACCATCAACACTTGATGCTCCTTCTTGATTTCTACCTCCTCAGCTTTTAGCATTGCGAAGAGCTCGGGAATAGTCTTGTCCATCCCTTGCATATTATAGTTCATCACGAAGCTCTTGTAGCTTGGTGGCAGTGATTGAAGAATTCTGTCAATGACACTATCATCAGGAAGATTAACTCCCACTTGAATCAAGTGATTATTATACCCAGACATTTTGAGTATATGTTCACTGACAGAACTATTCTCCTCCATCTTGCAGCTATAGAACTTATTGGAGACTTCATGTCTTTCAATCCGGGCATTTGCTTGAAATATTAACTTCAACTCCTGGAACATCTCATATGCTCCATGACGTTCAAAACGTCATTGAAGTGCCGGTTCTAAGCCGTAAAGCATGGCACACTGAACTATCGAGTAGTCATCAGCTTTGCTCTGCCAGACGTTTTTAGCGTCGTCAGTTGCATCTGCAGCAGGCCTGGCACCCAGCGGTGCTTCCAGGACATAATCCTTTTGTGCAGCAATGAGGATAATCCTCAAGTTACAGACCCAGTCCGTGTAATTGCTACCATCATCTTTCAACTTAGCTTTCTCAAGGAACGCATTAAAATTCAATGGAACAACAACACGAGCCATCTATCTACAACAAACATAGACAAGCAAAATACTATCAAGTAGTAAGTTCATGATAAATTTAAGTTCAATTAATCATATTACTAAAGAACTCCCACGTAGACAGACATCTCTCTAGTCATCTAAGTGATCACGTGATCCAAATCAACTAAACCATGTCCGATCATCACGTGAGATGGAGTAGTTTTCAATGGTGAACATCACTATGTTGATCATATCTACTATATGATTCACGTTTGACATTTCGGTATGCGTGTTCCGAGGCCATATCTGTATATGCTAGGCTCGTCAAGTTTAACCTAAGTATTCCGCGTGTGCAACTGTTTTGCACCCGTTGTATTTGAACGTAGAGCCTATCACACCCAATCATCATGTGGTGTCTCAGCACGAAGAACTTTCGCAACGGTGCATACTCATGGAGAACACTTCTTGATAATTAGTGAGAGATCATCTTAAAATGCTACTTTCAAACAAAGCAAGATAAGATGCATAAAGGATAAACATCACATGCAATCAATATAAGTGATATGATATGGCCATCATCATTTTGTGCTTGTGATCTCCATCTCCAAAGCACCATCGTGATCACCATCGTCACCAGCGCGACACCTTGATCTCCATCGTAGCATCGTTGTCGTTTCGTCATCTATTGCTTCTACGACTATCGCTACCGCTTAGTGATAAAGTAAAGCAATTACAAGGCGCTTGCATTTCATACAATAAAGCGACAACCATATGGCTCCTACCAGTTGTCGATAACTCGGTTACAAAACATGATCATCTCATACAATAAAATATAGCATCACGTCTTGACCATATCACATCACAACATGCCCTGCAAAAACAAGTTAGACGTCCTATAATTTGTTGTTGCAAATTTTACGTGGCTGCTACGGGCTGAGCAAGAACCGTTCTTACCTACGCATCAAAACCACGACGATAGTTCGTCAAGTTAGTGTTGTTCTAACCTTCGCAAGGACCGGACGTAGCCACACTCGGTTCAACTAAAGTTGGAGAAACTGTCACCCGCCAGCCACCTGTGTGCAAAGCACGTCGGTAGAACCAGTCTCGCGTAAGCGTACGCGTAATGTCGGTCCGGGACGCTTCATCCAACAATAACGCCGAACCAAAGTATGACATGCCGATAAGCAGTATCACTTGTATCGCCCACATCTCCCTTGTGTTCTACTCGTGCATATAACATCTACGCATAAAACCAGGCTCGGATGCCACTGTTGGGGAACATAGTAATTTCAAAAAAATTCCTACGCACACGCAAGATCATGGTGATGCATACCAACGAGAGGGGAGAGTGTGTCCACGTACCCATGTAGACCGAAAGCGGAAGCGTTAGAACAACGCGGTTGATGTAGTCGTACGTCTTCACGGCCCGACCGATCAAGCACCAAACTACGACACCTCCGAGTTCTAGCACACGTTCAGCTCGATGACGTCCCTCGTACTCCGATCCAGCCGAGTGTCGAGGGAGAGTTCCGTCAGCACGAAGGCATGGTGACGATCTTGATGTTCTACCGTCACAGGGCTTCACCTAAGCACCGCTACAATATTATCAAGGAGAACTATGGTGGAGGGGGGCACCGCACACATCTAAGAGATCAAGAGATCAATTGTTGTGTCTAGAGGTGCCCCCTGCCCCCGTATATAAAGGAGCAAGGGGGGAGGGGGCGGCCGGCCTAGGAGGGGGCGCGCCATGGGGAGTCCTACTCCCACCGGGAGTAGGACTCCCTCCTTCCTTGTTGGACTAGGAGAGGGGG
The DNA here is from genome assembly GCF_002162155.2 of Triticum dicoccoides. Classification (NCBI taxonomy): domain Eukaryota; kingdom Viridiplantae; phylum Streptophyta; class Magnoliopsida; order Poales; family Poaceae; genus Triticum; species Triticum dicoccoides. The sequence goes on from NC_041387.1 coordinate 439,882,375, forward strand.
AAGGAAAGGGAGAGGAGGAGAAGGAAAGAGGGGGGGGGGGGAGCGGCCCCCCTTACCCCAAACCAATTCCGTTTCGGACTTGGGGGGGGGGGGCGCCCCACACTCCCCTTGCTGCCCTCTATTTTCACCAAGGCCCAAGTAGGCCCATTAAGCCCCCGGGGGGTTCCGGTAACCTCCCGGTACTCCGGTAAAATCCCGATTTCACCTGGAACACTTTAGATATCCAAATATAGGCTTACAATATATCAATCTTCATGTCTTGACCATTTTGAGACTCCTCGTCATGTCCGTAATCACATCCGGGACTCCGAACAACCTTCGGTACATCAAAACTCATAAACTCATAATATAACTGTCATCGAAACCTTAAGCGTGCGGACCCTACGGGTTCGAGAACTATGTAGACATGACCGAGACACATTTCCGGTCAATAACCAATAGCGGAACCTGGATGCTCATATTGGCTCCTAGATATTCTACGAAGATCTTTATCGGTCAAACCGCATAACAAGATACGTTGTTCCCTTTGTCATCGTTATGTTACTTGCCCGAGATTTGATCGTCGGTATCCCAATACCTAGTTCAATCTCGTTACTGGCAAGTCTCTTTACTCATTACGTAATGCATCATTCCGTAACTAACTCATTAGCTACATTGCTTGCAAGGCTTATAGTGATGTGCATTACTGAGAGGGCCCAGGGATACCTCTCCGACAATCGGACTGACAAAACCTAATCTCGAAATAAGCCAACTCAACATGTACCTTTGGAGACACCTGTAGAGCTCCTTTACAATCACCCAGCTACGTTGTGACGTTTGATAGCACACAAAGTGTTCCTCCAATAAACGGGAGTTGCATAATCTCATAGTTGTAGGAACATGTGTAAGTCATGAAGAAAGCAATAGCAACATACTAAACGATCAAGTGCTAAGCTAACATAATGGGTCATGTCAATCACATCATTCTCCTAATGATGTGATCCCGTTAATCAAATGACAACTCATGTCTATGGTTAGAAAACATAACCATCTTTGATTAATGAGCTAGTCAAGTAGAGGCATACTAGTGACATTAAGTTTGTCTATGTATTCACACGTGTATCATGTTTCCGGTTAATACAATTCTAGCATGAATAATAAACATTTATCATGATATGAGGAAATAAATAATAACTTTATTATTGCCTCTAGGGCATATTTCCTTCACAGAGATCGCCTGTGAAGCGAGCTGCCTCGCCGACCTTGTTGGCGAGATCCGCCTCTCTGACGAGCCTGCATCCGACGCGGGCACCGACTGCCCGAGAGCCGCCTCGTCAGCCTCCTCGACCAGCTTCACGTCGCCAGCGAGCCTGCTAGGGACTTGGAGTCTGTTGGCTCCACCGACCTGATGATCATCGACTCCGACACGGCGTCGCTTGACGCGTTCCCCACCAACGTGGTGGTCTACGACGAGCCGTCTCCTAGCGAGCACAGCGGTGGGAGCACCGTCATGGAGGTGCTTGTCATCAACAGTGGCGAGCACTCGGACGGAGGCGTTCAAGACCCACTCGATGTGGCGCTACGTGACTTGGCAGCGCCCATCTCGGAAGACGCAGACACTGAGACGCTGGAACCACGCCGCGTCCAACTCATCGAAAGCGCCAACCGACTCGCCAGCATGCGACGCCTCTCGGAAGCCTACCGGCGCGAGATGGACCGAGCCGTCGGCGGCACGCCGGCCCCTGAGGGGCCTAGCCGCATCGGCTCGATCCGGCAGCATGGCGCGACCATCGCCAGCATGTTCAGGATGGATTGTCCCGTCTACGCCATGCCTGCAGAGAACATACGAGCTGCCCAAGCGGTAGCAGGTGAGCTAGACAAGTTCGAGGGCGACGAGCATCATCACATGACGGAGCGCGTCCAGCAGCTCCTTGACGCGGCCACTGAGCAGCAAGAAGCTGGCTGCCGCGCCGAAGCGCCCATCCGGTGAAACGATGATCCGCCCCCTCGCCAGGATCACGGCACGACATCTCGGACGCCGACGGGTGGCGTCCGTGGTAGAAGAGGCAATGAGCCGGCTACCAGCCGCAGTCGGACTCACCTCTCCATCGGGCGTGTTGCAGAAGGCCGCCCCCGAGCTGTGGAGCGGCAAGGCGACCCGCCTCCTCCTCAGCCTAGTGGAGAAAGGCATCCCACTTCGCCGCTTGTCACGCACCCGACACTCGACGACCGCCTTGGCCGCCAGGAAGGAGTCGGGGAGAACGACGCCCGCCATCGGATCGACCACCTGAATCATTCCTTGGCTAGAAGAAGAAGATGCATTGGGCCCGCCCTATTTCGGCCCTCGAATCCGAGATGAGCCCTTCCCTCGAGGGTTCACGCTCCCAAGAGATACGCCCAAGTACACCGGCTCCATGAAGCCGGAGGACTGGCTAGTCGACTACTCCACGACCGTCAGCATAGCAAACGGCAACAAGCGCGTTGCTGTAAAATACGTACCGCTCATGCTCCAGGGCACAACCCGGACGTGGCTTAACAGCATGAAGCCCTGCATCATCAACAGCTGGGTTGATTTCACTGAAGCCTTCATCTGCAACTTCACCAGCACGTACAAGCGGCCTCCCAAGCCCCGCAAGCTCTCCTTGTGCGTCCAAGGGCCCAGCGAATCAACTCGCGACTATCTCACGCGCTGGGCTTGGCTGCGCAACTCCTACGAAGGCATGCACGAGGTGCAGGCCATCAAATACTTCACCGACGGGTGCCGAGAGGGCACCCTCCTCAAGCATCGACTTCTCTGTGACGAGCCGATGACTCTCGACGAACTGCTGATCATCACCGACAAATACGCCACGGCCGACTCCTCCATGAAGGCGGAGATCCAAGTCGACGCATCCGGCAAGGTAGCTCCTCAAGCTCCTTGGACTCCGGCTGGTGACACTAGTCGGCGACAACAACCAAGCGACAACAAGCGCAAGGCCACGCAGCCGGCTTCCACCAGCCGGCAGGTGGCGACAGTTGAGGACCAGCAGCCGGAAGGGCAGCCATCGCCCAAGCGTCAGAAAGGCGGCAAGCCCAATTGGTTGCCTGCCTTCTCATACGAGCAGACTCTTGACGCCCCTTGGAAGTTCCATAGTGGAGCAAAGCCGTCCAACCACACCACTCGGAAGTGCCATTGGCTCAACCGAATCGCCAAGGGATATGGACTCCTGCCTCCACCACCCGGCCCGCCACCTCCTCCACCCCAGCAGCCGGCGGTTCAGCCAGTCGGTGCCATACAAGATGAGTATCCTAAGGAGCATGGAGCCTACCTCGTGTTCACCAGCATGGACGACGACAGACGTAGTAGACGGCAACAGCAGCAAGAAGTACATGGAGTGGCGTCAGAGACCCCAGAGTTCATGCACTGGTCTAAGAAGCCTATCAGTTGGAGCAGGGCCGACCACCCGGAGGTGATGCCCTCTCCTGGTTCTTATGCCCTGGTCTTAGATGCCACCTTCGCAACAGAGAGGCGGGCAGCTCGCTTCTCCCGAGTCTTGATAGATGGCGGCAGCAGTATCAACATCCTGTATCGTGACACGACGGAGAAGTTGGGAATCAAACAAAAGCAGCTTTACCCCAGTCGGACTGTATTCCATGGCATAGTCCCTGGCCTTTCCTGCTCACCAATCGACAAGACCCAAATTGACGTTCTCTTCGGAGACAAAGATCATTTCCATCGAGAGCCAGTCTGGTTTGAGGTGGTGGACCTTGAGAGCCCCTACCATGCGCTACTTGGCCGGCCTGCTCTGGCCAAGTTCATGGCGGTCCCCTACTATGCTTACCCTAAGATGAAGATGCCAACTACCAAGGGAATCCTGACCATAGTCGGAGACTACAAGAAGTCGTCCGCCTGCGCTGCAGACAACAGCCGACTGGCCGAGTCCCTTGTGATTGCAGCTGAAAAGCGGCTCCTTGACCGGGTTGTGGCGATGGCAGGCAAGCAGCCGGAAATGTCACCCACCCCCAAGGAGTCAGAAGTTGAGGGCTCGTTCAAGCCGTCGAAGGAAACAAAGAAGATACCCTTGGACCCGGAGCACCCGGAGAGGCATGCTGTCATAGGTGCAAACCTTGATAGCAAATAGGAAAGCGAGCTCGTCGATTTCCTCCGTGAGAATCGGGACATCTTTGAATGGTCTCCAAAATACATGACGGCTCGTCGAGCACAAGCTACATGTCCGACCTGATGCCAAGCCAGTCAGGCAGCCCTTGCGCCGCCTATCAGAAGAAAAGAGAAGAGTTGTTGGAGAAGAGATAGCCCGGCTTCTAGCAGCCGGCTTAATCATGGAAGTATTCTTCCCAGAATGGTTGGCCAACCCAGTTCTTGTGCTGAAGAAGAATAAGAAGTGGCGCATGTGCATTGATTACACCATCCTCAACAAAGCTTGCCCCAAAGATCCCTTTGCTTTGCCAAGAATTAACCACATGATAGACTCCACAGCCGGATGCGAGCTCTTCAGTTTTTTGGATGCGTACTCAGGGTACCATCAAATCAAGCTGAACCCGGCCGATAGGCTGAAGACCGCCTTCATCATGCCATTCGGAGCTTTATGTACCTGACCATGACGTTCGGCTTGAGGAATGCCGGCGCCACATTTCAGCGTTGCATGCAGAAGTGTCTCCTCAAGCAACTCGGCAGAAACACCCACATTTATGTGGAAGATGTGGCGGTGAAGACGGAGAAGCGTGGCACACTGCTAGAGGACCTCAAGGAAACATTTGAAAACTTGCGCCGATTTCAAATCAAGCTCAACCCAGAGAAATGCGTCTTTGGAGTGCCAGCCGGCCAACTTCTTGGTTTCCTAGACTCAGAGCGCGACATAGAGTGCAACCCTGTAAAGATCAAGGTCATCGAGAAGATGGAGGTGCCCACCCGACTGCTGGACGTGCAGAAGTTTACCGGCTTCCTGGCATCCATCAGTCGTTTCATCAATCGGCTGGGCGAGAAGGCTCTCCCCCTGTAGCAGCTCAAGAAGAAAACCACTTTTTTCAAGTGGAACAACAAGGCAGACGAAGCTTTCCTCCAGCTCAAGAAGATGTTGACCACTCCGCCTATCCTGGCGGCCCCGACTGATAAAGAGCCCATGCTCCTCTACATCACCGCTACCAGTCGGGTGGCAGCACAGTCATAGTGGTGGAGCGCAAGGAGGAGGGCAGAGCACTACCAGTCCAGAGTCTGGTGTATTACCTGAGCGAAGTGTTGTCCGCCTCCAAGCAGAACTACCCCCACTATCAGAAGATGTGCTATGGTGTGCACTTTGCCGCCAAGAAGCTGAAGCCTTACTTTCAAGAGCACCCAACTACTGTTCTCCGCACTGCTCCGCTTGCTGAGATCATTGGAAGCCGAGACGCTTTAGGACGAGTGGCCAAATGGGTCATAGATCTGGCCCTCTACACCATCTACTACCAGCCTCGCACCGCCATAAAGTCACAAGCGCTGGCCGACTTCCTCGTCGACTGGGCCGAGACCCAGTACCTGTCGCTAGCGCCAGACTCCGCCCATTGGCGGATGCACTTTGATGGTTCAAGATGCGCACCGGTCTGGGAGCCGGCATCGTCCTCACCTCTCCCAAAGGCGACAAGCTCAGATATGTTGCAAATCCACTTTGCTGCCTCCAACAATGTAACTGAATACGAAGCACTCATACACGGGCTCCGACTTGCCAAGGAACTCAGCATTCGCCGGATCCTGTGCTATGGTGACTCCGACATGGTCTTCCAGCAGTCGTCGGGCGACTGAGACGCCAAGGATGCCAATATGGCAAGCTACCGCTTCCTCGTACAACAACTCAGTGGATACTTCGAGGGGTGCGAGTTCCTCCATGTGCCAAGAAATGACAATGAGCAAGCAGATGCCCTGGCACAGATCGGCTCCACCCAGCAAGAAATACCAGCCGGTGTCACCCTACAATGCCTCCTCAAGCCGTCTGTCAAGCCGTCGCCAGAATCAGACTCCATCTTCGTGCCGACCCCTCCTGAAGCAGTTGGATCCAACTTGAGGGCCCCAGAAGCCGGCGCGGGGACTTCGGCAGGCGGCCCGGGGACTGCAGCAGTTGCTCCCATCCCGGGAACTTCAGAACCCGGCCCAGAGACTACAGCAGTCGACCCGGGAACTTCTCCAACTCAACAGGCGGCAGCCAACTCCAACCCACCGCCTCCCGACCCAACCGCCCTTGTACAAGTTGCAGTTGTGGCAGTCGAAGAAATAGCAGCACCTTCATGGGCTCAACCCATCCTCGACCTTCTGGTAAACAAAGAACTGCCGACTGATGAGATCCTAGCCTGACAGTTGCAACGATGGGCAGCAACATACACCATCGTCAACAAAGAACTGGTGCGGCGCAGTGTCACTAGTGTGTACCAGTGCTGCATGGAGCCAGACCAGGGCCAAGCAATCCTTAAGGATATCCACCAAGGTGACCGTGGTTACCACACAGCTTCAAGATCACTTGTTGCCAAAGCTTTCCGCCATGGTTTCTTCTGGCCGACTGCTCTAGAAGATGCCAAAGACTTGGTCCAGAAGTGTAAAGGGTGCCAGAAGTTCCGCTCCAAGCCACATTTGTCGGCTTCTGCACTCAATACCATTCCCATTGCCTGGCCCTTTGCTGTCTGGGGGTTGGACATGGTAGGGCCATTCAAGACGGCTAGCGGCATCATGACTCATTTGCTTGTCACTGTGGACAAGTTCACCAAGTGGATAGAAGCAAAGCCAATCAAGAAGCTGAATGGGCTGACTGCTGTGACTTTCATCGCCGACATCACCACTCGGTATGGCATACCGCACATCATCATCACCGACAATGGCACAAACTTCGCCGAAGGAGCCTTGGCTCGTTTCTGCACGACGCAGGGCATCCGACTGGACTTAGCTTCCATTGCCCATCTGCGGTCAAACGGCCAAGTGGAGCAAGCAAACGACCTCATTTTGTTCGGCATCAAGCCCCCACTGGTCGAGCCTCTAGAGAGTTCGGTCGGCTGCTAGCTCGATGAGCTACCAGCTGTCCTCTGGAGCCTGTGCACAACTCCGAACAAATCAACCGGCTTCACACCCTTCTTCCTCGTCTACAGCGCCAAAGCCGTCATCCCGATGGACATAGAATTTGACTCCCCTCAAGTCACCATGTACACCGAGGAGGAGGCAAAAGAAGCACAAGAAGACAGTGTCGATCTGCTGGAAGAGGGCCGGCTATAGGCACTCAGCCGGTCTGCCATCTACCAGCAGAGTCTACGCCGATACTATAATTGCAAGGTCAAGCCAAGATCCTTCCAAGAGGGAGACCTTGTGCTCCGACAGATACAGCGAGCAGCCGGCCAGCACAAGCTCTCGGCACCTTGGGAAGGCCCTTTCATCGTCAACAAAGTGCTAGGCAACAGTTCCTACTACCTGATCGACGCTCAGAAGCCCAGAGCACGCAAAAGAGATGACTCAGGCAAGGAGACGGAGAGTCCATGGAATGCAAACCTCCTCCGAAGATTTTACAATTAAAGCAATATGAACCATGCTACCTTTTCTGTTAAGTACGAAGACTCCGGGTCCTCCGAGAAGAGCTCGGGGACTACCCTCTTTTATATATATGATAAATATTATGCCTACGAATGTGTTGTTTCATTATTCCGCCTGGCACCGGGTTCGACTAGTCGACCCGGGGGCTCGCCGCCTTCTACTATGTGCCTTTTCCTGCAGTCGGATAAGTAGTGTGTCGGCACTAGTAAACTTCTCCTGTCAGAAGCCGCAGCTCGTAGAGCGACTATACGGTGGACAGGGGTTGCCAAAGTGGTGCCCATATGAAAAACGGCTAAGGAAAAATGCGCACATAGCCGAGGCCGGCATCCCACCTCTTCGACCAGCTGCTGAGCAGCCGACCGACCATTTTCTACTTACCTTGTCGATGCTCCAATCGGCTAAGTACTTGCCCTCCCATAAATAGCTATGTACTCGACCCAGCCACAGTCCGCAGAGCGGTTGTTTCGCTGGTAAGAGGGTAGCGAAGGGAGGGCAGCAAAGGAAAAAAGCAAGGAGCAGAAAGCAAGAAAAGCCAGAACTCAGCAAATAAAGCACAATTTGTGACAAAGAGTATTTACACGGCAAAGGCCCATTGGCCAGCATTCAACAGAGTTTGAAATACACCCCGCGGGTGGAATTGTGCAAATTTAACAAAATTTTATCGAGATCGATAAGCAGGGAAAATAAAGGCGACGGCCTAAGGAGCAGCAGAGGGTTCCGGCTGGACGGCCATGTCGATAGCGCCGGTTGGTGCAGCAGACGGCTGGACGGCAGTGTCGGCAACGCCGGTTGGTGGAGCGGACGGCTAGACGGAAGAGTTGGCAGCGTCGGTTGGTGGAGCGGATGGCTGGTCAGTCTCCGCCTGGTCAGCTCCAGCAGTAGTCGGCGCGCTTGAGCATGGATCGTTGCTCGAGGCGTGGTCAGGATGAGGCTGGCTTTCAGCTCCGACCTCCGGCGCATCTTCTTCGCTTTCCTCATCCTCCGCATCCTCCCCTTCATCGCTGGAATCGATCACCTCAGCCGAGTCCTTGTTGTCCTCCGGATTCAGCCCGAACCACTCCAGTGGTGCCTCGGCACCGTCATCAACCAGCTCCGGGATGAAGGCACTAGTGTTGGTGTAGTCGGCGATCGCTGCCGCCCGCTTGACAAGGTCGTCCTCCATCGCCACCAGCTCCTCCTGCGCCTCCAGCCGAAATGTGGTCAGCTGGGCTAGATCTAGCCCAGGGTACCACGCCTTGATGAATTCCAGAGCCCGACGTGCTCCATCCCGGGTCGAGGAGCCCTTCCAGGCCTCCAGGCGACTGGCCACCACCTCTAGCCAGTCGATAGTCCGATTGGGAGTGTGAACGCACAAGTGCTCCCTAGGTGGTTTTGGTAATTAATGTCAACATATCTCTTGTTGGACTAACACTTTTATCTAGAATATTTCAGACAAGTTCAACATTGGAGTGGCATGTACTAAGGGATGTGGGAACTCCTTCAAGATGCTAAGGACAAAGGATTGGCTAAAGCTTCAAGCTCAAGACTCTTCATTTTACATTTTAGTGATCCAAGATCACATTGAGTCTATAGGAAAAGCCAATACTATCAAGGAGGGATGAGGTGTTGCTTGATGAGTTTCTTGCTCCACAGTGCTTAGTGATATACTCCAAAACCCTCAACTACTTTCCCACTTCCACACATATGACCTAAACCTAAAGCCAAAATCGGCCACACCGATTCTTTCTATCCGGCGCCACCGAGTTCAGATCTCATAGCCACTGCCACAAACCCTAGGCAAATCGGTCTAACCGATAGGGATCTCGGTCTCACCGAGACGGGATTGTAATCTCTCTGTGCATGTCCATTATCAAAATCAGTCTTACCGAGTTTGAGCAATCGGTACTACCGAGATTACAATGCAAACTCTCTGGTTAACTTATTACCAAAATCGGTCCCACCGAGTTTGAGTAATCGGTCCCACCGAGTTTGCCTGACCAACTCTCTGGTTAGCTAATTACAAAAATCGGTCCCACCGAGTTTGTGTAATTGGTCTCACCGAGATTACGTTATGCCCTAACCCTAACCATATCGGTCCTACCGAGTTGCATTTCGGTCCCACCAAAAATCCTAACAGTCACTAAGTTTACTAAATCGGTCTGACCGAGTTTATTGATTCGGTCCCACCGAGATTGGTAAATTGTGTGTAATGGTTAGATTTTGTGTGGAGGCTATATATACCCCTCCACCTCCTCTTCATTCGTGGAGAGAGCCATCAGAACAAACCTACACTTCCAACTTACCAGTTCTGAGAGAGAACTACCTACTCATGTGTTGAGGCCAAGATATTCCATTCCTACCATATGAATCTTGATCTCTAGCCTTCCCCAAGTTGCTTTCCACTCAAATCTTCTTTCCACCAGATCCAAATCCTATGAGAGAGAGTTGAGTGTTGGGGAGACTATCATTTGAAGCACAAGAGCAAGGAGTTCATCATCAATGCACCATTTGTTACTTCTTGGAGAGTGGTGTCTCCTAGATTGGCTAGGTGTCACTTGGGAGCCTCCGACAAAGATTGTGGAGTTGAACCAAGGAGTTTGTAAGGGAAAGGAGATCGCCTACTTCGTGAAGATCTACCGCTAGTGAGGCAAGTCCTTCGTGGGCGACGACCATGGTGGGATAGACAAGGTTGCTTCTTCGTGGACCCTTCATGGGTGGAGCCCTTCGTGGACTCGCGCAACCGTTACCCTTCGTGGGTTGAAGTCTCCATCAACGTGGATGTACGATAGCACCACCTATCGGAACCACGCCAAAAACATCCGTGTCTCCAATTGCGTTTGAATCCTCCAAAACCGTTCCCTTTACATTCTTGCAAGTTGCATCCTTTACATTCTTGCAAGTTGCATGCTTTACTTTCCGCTGCTCATATACTCTTTGCATGCTTGCTTGCTATGTGTTGTGAATGTTAAACTTTTGCCTAAACTCCACTTAAACTTAAATTTGCTAAAAATGCAACTTTGGTACTTAGTGTCTAATCACCCCCTCTAGACACCTCTTCTCAAGGTCCTACAAGTGGTATCAGAGCTTTGGTCTCCATTGCTTTGGTTTAATCACCATTGGAGGAAGATGGATGAGTCTACTTTGGGGAGTCTTAGACATAGAGTGCCTATTCTTGATGGAGAGTATTTTCATGAGTGGAAAAATGAGATGCTTGTAATTTTCAATCAATATCATTTGAACAAGTACATTGCTAGTCCTTGTGCACCTTATGTTGATCCTATGCATCCTACCCTTTTTGAGTCTATTGACATGATTAGGAATGTTAGAACTGTTAATCTTATCACTAGAGGCTTGCCTAGAAACTTGATTATAAAACTGCCTACTCTTGAGTGTGCTTACACTATATGGAAATTTCTTGAGGAACGATTTCCTGATTATTCTTTGAAAAATCTTGATGAAATTCTTCATAAGTCTATTGCCTTGACTAAGATGAATTCCAATGATCCTATGTTTGGTGATCGTCTATTTGAACTTACAAATCTTATGCGTGCCAAAGGAAATGTTGGAATTATTAGCGATATCATTTCTGAAGCTACTAGAATTCATAAGCAAGATTATTGTCAAACTCACACTAACGAATCACTCTCACTAGGAATTGATCCACCACATGACGATGTTGAACATGGATACTATGATGAGGATGATGACGATGACTCTGATCTTGATGATGCAATGAGACATTTTGGTCTTATGGCAAATCTTCGGGGATATATGTCAGGAGGAAAGGAATGGGTCCTTGACAGTAGATGTACCGATCACATGACCGGAGATAAAGACATGTTTCGTGAGCTTGCTGAAAATGATAGTCCTCGAAAGTATGTCACTTTCGGTGACAACTCAAAAGGTAAGGTGGTTGGCCTTGGTAAGGTGGCCATATCACATGATAGCTCCATACAAAATGTCATGCTCGTTGAATCTCTTGGTTACAACTTACTTTCAGTATCTAGACTTGCTGATTTCGGTTTCAATGTCCTATTTACTGAAGTAGATTGCCAAGTGTTTCGTCGAGACAATCATAAAATGGTCTTTACCGGCATACGTAGAGGTGATCTATACATTGTTGATTTCACTAAAAAGGCTCAACCTAAAACTTGCTTCATTGCTAAATCCTCAAAAGGTTGGTTATGGCATAGACGACTAGGTCACGTTGGCATGAGAAATCTTGACAAGCTTATAAAAGGGAATCATATCCTTGGTGTTAACGATGTCATATTTGATAAGGATAGACTTTGCAGTGCTTGTCAAGCAGGTAAACAGGTTGGAGGAAGGCATCCCGTGAAGAACATCATGACCACAAGGAGGCCACTTGAGCTACTTCACATGGATCTTTTTGTTCCCAACTCTTACAAGAGTCTCGGTGGAAATTCTTTTGGTCTAGTTATAGTTGATGATTTTTCAAGATTTACATGGGTGTTCTTTCTTGATGATAAATCGCAGGTCCAAAAGATCTTCAAAAACTTCGCTAGGAAGGCCCAAAATCAGTTTGAAGTGAAGATCAAGAAGGTTCGCAGCGACAACGGAAGGGAGTTCAAGAACGCAAATGTGGACACCTTTCTTGACGAAGAAGGGATTTCACACGAGTTCTCGGCTACGTACACACCTCAACAAAATGGAGTTGTTGAGAGGAAGAACCGGACGCTCATCGAAATGGCGAGAACGATGCTTGATGAGTACAAGACACCGAAGCACTTTTGGGCTGAAGCGGTTGAGACAACTTGTCATGCAACAAATCGCTTGGATATTCACAAGCTACTCGGCAAGACGGCATACGAGCTCCTCACCGATAACAAACCCCAAGTTGGATACTTTCGAGTATTCGGCTCAAAGTGCTACATTCTTGATAAGCATCATCGTTCTAAATTTGCTTCTAAGTCTCATGAAGGTTTCCTACTAGGTTATGGCTCAAACTCTCACACATACCATGTCTACAACAATTTCACCCGAAAGGTTGAAGAGATGGTAGATGTGAAGTTTGATGAATCTAACGGCTCGCAAGTAGAGCAATTACCAATTGATGTAGGAGACAAAGATCCTTTGGAAGCAATCCAAGACTTGTCTATTGGGAAGGTTCGTCCAACGGAGGTGAAGGAGAGTACCTCGTCTGTCCAAGTGGAAGCTTCTACTTCACGGCAAGGTGAACCAAGAGTTAATACGGAAGAATCCATAAGTGGGACACACCAAGATGAAGAAAACGAGGAAGTGCATCAAGAACGTCAACAACCTCCTTCTCCACCACGATAAGAGAATGACAACGCCAACAATGAAGAAGAACAAGAAGATGAAGAAGATGTTCAACCAAGACCCAAGCAAAAGCTTTCATGAGTTCGAGCAAGAATTGCTAAAGACCATCCTATCGAGCAAATCTACAATGATATTCAAACCGGGAGAATCACTCGCTCTAAAACTCGTTTAGCTAACTTTTGTGAAAACTATTCTTTCATCTCTAGCATTGAACCTATGAAGGTCGAAGAAGCATTGGAAGATCCGGATTGGATAAATGCTATGCATGAAGAGCTACACAACTTTGAGAGAAACCAAGTTTGGACATTGGTTGAGAAGCCCGACAACAACCACAACATCATAGGTACCAAATGGGTGTTTCGCAACAAGCAAGATGAAGATGGACAAGTAGTTCGCAACAAAGCACGTCTCGTCGCCCAAGGCTACACACAAGTCGAAGGTATGGACTATGGTGAGACTTATGCTCCTGTTGCTAGACTTGAGTCTATTCGCATCTTGCTTGCCTATGCTAATCACCATGATATCACATTGTACCAAATGGACATTAAAAGTGCTTTTCTAAATGGTGAAATAGAGGAGGAAGTTTATGTTAAACAACCTCCCGGCTTTGTCAATCCTAAGAAACCAAATCATGTATATAAACTTCGCAAAGCTCTTTATGGTCTTAAACAAGCTCCTATAGCTTGGTACAAATGCTTAACGAAGTTTCTTCTTGGAAAGGGATTTGAAATTGGGAAAATTGATTCTACTCTTTTCACTAAAAGGGTTAATGGAGAATTATTTGTATGCCAAATTTATGTTGATGATATCATATTTGGATCAACTAACCCTCATTTTAGTGAGAAGTTTGGAAAGCTAATGTCGGAGAAGTTTGAGATGTCAATGATGAGTGAACTCAAATTCTTTCTTGGGTTGCAAATTAAGCAAACTAAGGAAGGTACTTTTGTCTCTCAAACAAAGTACACTAAGGACTTATTCAAGAAGTTCAATATGCAAGAATGCGAAGGTATGTCTACACCCATGCCTACTAGTGGACATCTTGATTTGACCAAAGATGGTGAACCAGTTGATCAAAAGGTCTATCGCTCTATGATTGGTTCATTGTTATACCTATGTGCTTCACATCCCGATATTATGCTAAGTGTGTGCATGTGTGCAAGATATCAAGCTGCTCCTAAAGAATGTCATCTTAAGGCTGTGAAAAGGATAGTGAGATACTTAATTCATACACAAAATTTTGGCATTTGGTATCCTAAGAGGGCCTCTTTCGATCTTGTTGGCTACTCTGACTCAGACTATGCCAGAGACAAGGTTGATAGAAAGTCCACTTCGGGTACTTGTCAATTTCTTGGTAGATCTCTTGTGTCTTGGTCCTCCAAGAAACAAAACTCGGTATCCTTATCTACCGCCGAAGCGGAGTACATTGCCGCTGGTTCATGTTGTGCTCAATTACTTTGGATGACCCAAACTCTTAAAGATTATGGGATATATGTGAAACATGTTCCATTGCTTTGTGACAATGAAAGTGCTATCAAAATTGGACATAATCCTATGCAACATTCTCGAACTAAGCATATTGAAGTTCGTCATCATTTCATTCGAGATCATGTTGCTAAGGGTGACATTGATCTTAAGCATGTTCGCACCGAAAAACAATTGGCAGATATTTTCACTAAACCTCTTGATGAGAAAATGTTTTGCAGGTTGAGAGGAGAATTGAACATCATTGATGCTTCAAACTTGGAGTAAAAACTCCATTGGATACATGCAAGACATGAGCTTATGACTAATCCTTGATATTTCTCTTATGATGAAAATCTTATATCTTGGACATATTTGAATCTTGCATGTTATCTAACCCATATAGGTACTTGGTTGAATCAAATTCAATGAGATTGTAACCTACTCACATCTTGAGCAATCTCTACTTCACCAAGTCTCTATACAAAGGTGGTTGAAGACAAGGAAGCACGAAACCATTCAAACATATCCTTTGACAAATTCTATGTTGAGCTTCATGATTGTCATTTTTGGATACACAAGTGCTCTTCCTTGCAAGAACTAACCCATGTAGGTAGATGGACTCAAATTCCAAGTGGTGCTCCCAACTCTTGATGAGCTACATCAACCTTGAGCAACCCACACAAGTTCAACTACATGATCAACACCACCAACCAAGGTATGTTATTCCATCTTAGAGAAGCTTTACTCCGAGTCATGAGCTAAAGCAACTCGACAAGATGAGAATACATCAATATGCTTGAACCAAAAATGGTAACCCCATTTTGAGCTTAAACGATGAGTACGACCTATGATCAAGTGATCTCACTTGACTCCTAAGTCAATATACTCTAACATAGGTGACTTTGTCACCGACCATCTCTAGATGAAGTTCTCTTGTGTTCGTGTCTGTGTTTTTGCATTTGTCTCATGCATATTTGTTTCCCCTTTCAAAAAAAACTTCATCTAGATTTCTTTCTTTTCCGTCTGTTCAGTATTTTATGCATCCAATTCTTTGCATATCATTTAGTTAATTCCTTGCAAATCTTTGTGAGAACCTATTAGTCTAGTGAGCTGAGCTGACAAGTGTTTTCTCTATGATGAACTCGGTTCCACCGATTAGTTATTTTCAGTCCAACCGAATTCTTTCGGTACAACCGAAGAATACAACTCGGTGCCACCGATTTCACCACAGGAAAAACAGTTTGCCACTTATTCTGTGTTTCTTCTGATCCAGCTCCACTCAATGAATCTTGTCCTCTACAAGCATCACATCTTTTAGAAATGCTTTATGCTGTATCTCAAGGATCAAACCCATTCACGGCAAAATTCCAGAAGCCCTTCTTGGAAATTGATGTCAAAGGGGGAGAGAGAGATCACATCAAAGCTTATCATTTAGAGAGAGATCACTTCAGAGAATATCACTTCCATAGGGGGAGAGAGAGATCTCCAGGGGGAGAAAATACTCAAGTAGAAAGTATTTCTCAAGGATCCCAGATGCTTGGTGTTCAAGAGGAGAGATACCACATGTCTTTTTGGGGGAAAGACATGTTCATATGTGCTTATTTGCATTAGTTTGCACTAGCTCTGTTCATTCATATCTTTCAGCTCTGATTTTCTGTTCCCTATCTTCTCCCAGTATCCCATGCTAGATTCAGGGGGAGCAAGACATCTAAGGGAAAGAAATCGTTTAATTTCATTGAATATCTTTACTCTTGGGGACATGTCTAATCCAATGTGATACTTAGTACTCAGTCTCTACATGTCATCCCAGTCTTGGTATTCTTGTAGTTTCTTCTGTTTGCTTTGGCTAGTAGATGTACCTGTGTTATCTAACCTTGTTTGTGCAGGTTCATTCCATCCTGAGCTAACTCAAGACTACAAGGTAAGTATATGCATCACAATCATGTGTATGAGGAATTCTTGCTGATGTACATAATGTTTGCAAGAAGGACTCATGAGCATGAAGGTATTTTCTTTCATATTCTTTGCTCTGATGCATATGGCCAAGATACATGTAACACATTGCCTACTCTGTCATGGTTATGCTCTCACATGCTTCTATATTCTATATTTCACATGATTGCATACATGTAGGGGGAGCCTATGCTTGTTACATGTCTTTCCAAAGCTTTACTTGCTATTCTTTGTACCTTTATCTAAAGCTTTGATCTATGTTGCCATCAATTACGAAAAAGGGGGAGATTGAAAGCACAAGTGTTCCCTAGGTGGTTTTGGTAATTAATGTCAACATATATCTTGTTGGACTAACACTTTTATCTAGTATATTTCAGACAAGTTCAACAATGGAGTGGTATGGACTAAGGGATGTGGGAACTCTTTCAAGATGCTAAGGACAAAGGATTGGCTAAAGCTTCAAGCTCAAGACTCTTCATTTTACATTTTAGTGATCCAAGATCACATTGAGTCTATAGGAAAAGCCAATACTATCAAGGAGGGATGAGGTGTTGCTTGATGAGTTTCTTGCTCCACAGTGCTTAGTGATATACTCCAAAACCCTCAACTACTTTCCCACTTCCACACATATGACCTAAACCTAAAGCCAAAATCGGCCACACCGATTCTTTCTATCCGGCGCCACCGAGTTCAGATGTCATAGCCACTGCCACAAACCCTAGGCAAATCGGTCTCACTGATAGGGATCTCGGTCTCGCCGAGATGGGATTGTAATCTCTTTCTGTATGTCCATTATCAAAATCGGTCTTACCGAGTTCGAGCAATCGGTACTACCGAGATTACAATGCAAACTCTCTGGTTAACTTATTACCAAAATCGGTCCCACTGAGTTTGAGTAATCGGTCCCACCGAGTTTGCCTGACCAACTCTCTGGTTAGCTAATTACCAAAATCGGTCCCACCGAGTATGTGTAATCGGTCTCACCGAGATTACGTTATGCCCTAACCCTAACCATATCGGTCCTACCAAGTTGCATTTCGGTCCCACCGAAAATCCTAA
Organism: Triticum dicoccoides; assembly: GCF_002162155.2. Classification (NCBI taxonomy): domain Eukaryota; kingdom Viridiplantae; phylum Streptophyta; class Magnoliopsida; order Poales; family Poaceae; genus Triticum; species Triticum dicoccoides. The sequence goes on from NC_041387.1 coordinate 439,899,650, forward strand.
CGGTTACTAGGTTTACTAAATTGGTCTGACCGAGTTTATTGATTCGGTCCCACCGAGATTGGTAAATTGTGTGTAACGGTTAGATTTTGTGTGGAGGCTATATATACCCCTCCACCTCCTCTTCATTCATGGAGAGAGCCATCAGAACAAACCTACACTTCCAACTTACCAGTTCTGAGAGAGAACTACCTACTCATGTGTTGAGGCCAAGATATTCCATTCCTACCATATGAATCTTGATCTCTAGCCTTCCCCAAGTTGCTTTCTACTCAGATCTTATTTCCACCATATCCAAATCCTATGAGAGAGAGTTGAGTGTTGGGGAGACTATCATTTGAAGCACAACAGCAAGGAGTTCATCATCAACGCACCATTTGTTACTTCTTGGAGAGTGGTGTCTCCTAGATTGGCTAGGTGTCACTTGGGAGCCTCCGACAAAGATTGTGGAGTTGAACCAAGGAGTTTGAAGATCTACCGCTAGTGAGGCAAGTCCTTCGTGGGCGACGGCCATGGTGGGATAGACAAGGTTGCTTCTTCGTGGACCCTTCGTGGTTGGAGCCCTCCGTGGACTCGCGCAACCGTTACCCTTCGTGGGTTGAAGTCTCCATCAACGTGGATGTATGATAGCACCACCTATCGGAACCACGCCAAAAACATCCGTGTCTCCAATTGCGTTTGAATCCTCCAAAACCCTTCCCTTTACATTCTTGCAAGTTGCATCCTTTACATTCTTGCAAGTTGCATGCTTTACTTTCCGCTGCTCATATACTCTTTGCATGCTTGCTTGCTATGTGTTGTGAATGTTAAACTTGTGCCTAAACTCCATTTAAACTTAAATTTGCTAAAAACTGCAACTTTGGTACTTAGTGTCTAAT
>NC_041387.1:439900665-439913580 GCF_002162155.2 Triticum dicoccoides
CTTCTCAAGGTCCTACAGAGTGCGCGGAGCCGGCATGCCTGGCCAGAGGGTGGAAATCGCCTAGGCCCCGACGCGTTGAAGACGGCGCAACATCCGGTGAGCCGGCTGAAGCGGGCCTAGATGCTGAGAAGCTGCTCGCTAAGGGTCCGGGGAGCGTCGGCGGCAATCCGCACGCCTTCTGCCCCCCCCCTCCTCGCGATAAGCCTCAATGGCCTGGTTCGTGGCAACAGAGTCATCCTGGGAAGAAGTCTGCTTGGGTGGAAAGCAAGGAAGACAAAAGTTAGAAGCAAGCGGTCGGCCTGAGCAGAGGCCTGCAGCTCAAAAAAATAAAAAAGGCGAAGCTTACCATCGACCATGTCCTCGATGTTACCGAAGCCGGTAGTCAGCTGCGCCTCCTTGTCGGCCCAGGCGGAGCGCTCGGTCTCAAACTCAGCAAGGAGGTCGACCTCTTTCGCCTCCGCCTCCTTCTGAGCCATCTGGAGACGCTCCGCCTGACTGGTCACGCTCCTCGGCCAACTTGCTGCACTCTGCCTCCTTGGCGCGCAGTGCGGTGTTGGCTTCGCCCAGCTGCTGCTGCAAGGTGGCGTTGGCCTCTGCAAAGAGAAAAGAAGAAAAGACGGCAACATTCAATAAGGAAAGGATGCAGTTGCTAGGGAGATCCGGCCTGACTGCTCAGTAGTCGGCCCCAATCTCGGGGACTACATCCCGTGTGTGCGCTATGGCACTCCCACAGAGAAAGAAGTTATCAATGATCAACAAAAGAAACACAAATGTCGGGGAGATCCGGCCTGACTGCTCGGCAGTCGGCCCGAATCTCGGGGACTACAGCCTGCGGGTGCGCCAGCGCGCCCCTGCAGAGAAAGAAAGCCAAGACTTACTCTAGCTCTCTGATAAGTTGGCGGTCTGCCTCTCCAACTCCCGGACTCCAGAGTTGAAGGTGGCCGTGCTAAGGTTGTGGTAATCCTGTAATAAGGATGTCAGGTGGAGTTAACACTTGGTGCTCGCAAGTTAAAGTTCCGGACCGCCTGCTCAGCAGCCGGCCCAAAACTTGGGGACTACACCCAATGGGTGCGCTGGCGCGCCCCCACTAAGAAATAAAAGGATTAAAAATAAAGGAGTGAGAAGCATACAAAAATGGCCGTTCGCGAGTCCAGGAATGCCTGGTTGCACCGCTTGAGGGCATCAGCTTCAGCCCGGAGCTTGGCCTGGACGTCAAGGGCCGATTGGTTCAAGGATCCTGCCCCGCCTCCGCGCACCCAGCCGGAGGGTGCGGTGCTGGTCGCCTCGGTGTCCGGGACTGACGAGCTCGCGGCACCGGCCTCCAGCGGTCGCGGTGCCGAGACCGCCTTCACGAGACGACGGTGCACGGGTGTGCAGGCCTTAGGAGTTGGGCTCGTCACCACCTTGTTCCTGGCTGGTGGCACCGGCGGGGCGGCCGGCTGCCTGTCTTGCGGTCCACCAGTAGGTGGTGGCGGAGGCACGACAACGTCCGACATGGCAACATTGCCGCCCTCCCTCTCCATGGCCGGCCGCTCATCACCGGCTCCCCCAGTCGACGCCATGAACTCTGGTAGAGGTGGCGTGGAATTCAGGGGAGCCATGAGCAGCGGCTCCTGGCAGCGTGCGGCCTCCGCGAGCCGCTCCTTCGCTGAGGCATCAGCCTCCGCCTCCGCTACTTTCTTCAGCGCGGACGCCTCCGCCTTGTCAGCCTCCGCCTACTCCAGGTGGGCGCCTTCCTGCTCCTCGCGCACCTCCCACGCGTTTTTCTCCTGCACCTCCCGGAGGTCGGCGGCCGGATCGATTCGTCGAGTGGTGGTGGAGGTCTCCGCCGACCTGATGACAGAAGCGGCGGTCGACTTGTCGAGAGAGAGCGGGGCCCTAAGACAAGAAAGTAAAGCAAAGAAATTTCAGGCCGGATCAGCAAGGAAAATCCCAAGGGAAAGCGCAAGGGAGGTACTTACGCCGACACCATGGGCGGCGCTTTCGGCAGCTTCCGGAACTTGACCACCTTCGCCCGGCCTCCTTCTACCTGGTCGCGGCGGCCGGGTTCTTAGGCTTCTTCGGCACGCTGCCGAACAGGGTGGCGCCTTGCTTCCATTTGCGCTTGCCGCCTCGGGCGGACGGCTCGGCGGAGGGGCCGGCACCTGTGTTAACAGCGCCCCGGGCGGGGCGCGGCTCGTCCTCCTCATCGTCATTGTTGGGCCAGGTCTCCATGCCGCCCCCTTCTTTGGAGCCACCCGCTCCATCGCTCCCGCCTAGTGCGTCGTCCTCCAAGGCGGCCGCCCCCAAGTCGGGGTCGTCCACGTCGCTCACCTCCCGGTCCGGCTGGTAGTTACCACCCGGCCCCACGATGGTGACCGTTGCCGGAGACAGGACAAGAACATCAAGCTTGTCAACGTGGTCCAGGTCATGCTCGTCTGCCGGATCCTTCCGTGCCAAAGACGGGCATTCAATCTTTGGGAGTTCGTCCCGGCCGAACACCAGACACTTCGAAAGCTCTACGACATGACGGACAAAGACGCATGGAAGGCTGTTCAAGGCCTACGAAGTACCTCCTCCCACATCCGAGGACCGTAGACTTCATGCCGCGCGGCCCCCCGTCCGGTGAGTTTTCTGACTACTACCAGATTCAGTTCTTCCCAATATATTTATGGGGGAGTCTTAAGTCATTGTGTGTATTTGATCAGGATTATGTGGAGACAGCGGAACGGATTGACTATCCGGCTCCGCTGCCGGAAGGTCCAGCCGATGCTCTCCTGACGGAGATGCTAGTCCCGGCGCCCTACAAGGCACCGGAAAAGAAGGCCCCAGGGACCAGAAAGGGTCTCCGGCGTAAGGTCGTACCAGACGCCTCGTCCGAGGACGACAAGGCACACTCCTCCCCCGAATGGGAGGAAGAAGAGGAAGAGGCCGCCCCATCCGAAGAGGATGGGGGACGTAGGAAGGCGGACCAGGGGGCCGAGAAAGGCCCCCGGCGCAAGGCCGTTATACCCACGTCGTCTAAAGACGACGAGGCAGATTCCTCCCGCGGGGGCAGGGGGAAACACGAAGAAGTTCTACCTCCCCGCACTGGGGAGGATAAGAAGAGCAAAGCCACCCCGGAGGGGGAGACTGGGACGTCCAAGAAGGGAAAGGCGTCCCTTCCGGACTACTCCACCATGGACGCTCACAATGATGAAGAGTGGCTGCCCAGGGGGAAGCCCCTAGCGAGATCGTGAGTCTCCGCACTCTATTGTACTTTGGCGCGACTTTGTTTCATAGTCTTGTTATAACGCCAAACATATATGCAGTCCGGCCAGGGCCCATCCCGAGGTGTCGTCTTCAGATGGGTCTTTGAGTGATTCAGAGATGAACTCACTCCCGACGGCCACCACTCCTCGTCCTGCGGATGACACGGAGGTGTTGTCCCAAAGGCTCCCGGAGCAGGGGGAGGTGACTCTGGAGACGTCCCAAGGCGGGATTTCGGACGCCGGGCACACGGGGTACAGGATCCCCGCGGATCGTGCCGATGAGAGCCGCAACTAGTAGGGCTCTCAGCCGGATACTGTGTCGGAACCTTCGATGGTTCCGAATTCGGGCAGGCGGCCCCCCATTAGGGAGGGCGAGCCGTTCGTGCCGATGACTTCCGTCACGCCAGAGGCGTCGGATAGTCTGCTGGAAGCGCTTCGCGGCGCTTCCATGGATGACGAGCACCGTACTCTTATGAGTGTGGTGATTTAGAAGGTTCTGTCCGCCAAGAGCAGACTAACCGAAGCCTGCACCAGCCTCCTGATGGGCTTTGAGGTAAGTAATAAAAATGTAAAATTATCACCCGATAGGTAGTAGCCCCTGATACTCTGTTTGGTGTTCGGAAAGAAGAGCCAAATGGAGGGTCAATTAAAATCCGCAGGAGTCTAATAGTAAGTCTTTATGAATAAGCAGGTTGTGCTGCTTGCCGCTGCTGTCTGCATAGCCGAGGTCGCCAGACTAAAACGGGATCTGGAGCAGGCGTGGGGAGAGCTCGGCCTCACGAAGAGGCAGCTCAAAGAGAACAAAGGTGAGTGATACCCCGTTCTCGTATAATGAGGTATAGATGAAATTAGTTATTCTAACAACAAAGCATCGCGACTTTGTAACAGGGGCTACCACAGAAGTGGCGTCTCTGAAGAAAGTGATGTCCAAGGCCGCAGACTAGGCGGCTCTGGAGCGCAAGGAGCGCGAGAAGCAAGATGCTAGAGTGGGCGAGGTACAGCAAGAGCTCCAGGAGCTCGGCAAAAAGTTCGAGTCTTTGGAGCATGATCTTAAGATGAAAGAGACTGAGCTGGCGAAGGCCCTTGCGGGTGTGAAAGACGCCAAGGCCAAAGCCGAAAAGGCACAGCAGGAAATCCAGGCGGCCAAGAAGATAGCGGCGGGTAAGACATTCTTTATGCAAAGCAAGCATGTGGAGGAGGCGTTTCTTTTACTTACCCGAATTTGGAGCTCTCCAGGGGCATTCGCAGATCTGCCATGCAGCGTATCAGATGCCGCGGAGTTCTATCGTGCCGAGGAGGCGAGCTCCACGGAGAAGCTATTCTGGTCCCAGTATGCTGGGGCCGAACACCCAATGCCTCTGAGTGACCAACTAAAGCAGTTGGTTAAACTCCACAGGGCGGCTGAAGTGGCTATGAAAGATTTCATAGTCCGGATGTGGCCTGGTGAGCCCCTGCCCACTAGCTACTTCGGCCTTTTCAAGCGGATGGTAAATGTCAGTCCGCGTCTTGATGTGATCAAGCGATCCATTTGCATTGAGGGTGCCCGCCGGGCCTTTGCCCGTGCGAAGGTGCATTGGGGCAAGCTGGATGTGGAGAAGCTAGTGAAGGACGGGCCGCCGGAGGGCAAGGCGCATCGCTATCCTGAGAAATATTATGATGGCGTTATGAAGGGCGCTCGTCTCGTGGCCGATGAATGCACCAAGGACAAGATCCTCGAGTAAATGTACTTCTGTTGTTGTTGTAATATAAAGACGAAGTTACTTGTGCTATGTAGCACTGTTTGATTTAAAATATTACCTTCTATACGACTGTTTATAGAATTCTGAAAGTAGGCCAGTTGTCGGCTTCCGCCCCCACGTAACTAGTACCGGGGTGTTCCTGGAAAAACCCGGACACTCTTTATCCAATTTTTTGGTCCCTTAAGGAGGTATCCGGTGCAGCGAACAAGGCAATCGGACTATGCGGCTTTATAACTTTCACTTAGCCATAGAAGTCTACCATTTTAAATTTCGGCGAAGCCCCTAGAATTCGGAAGGCCGAATTAGGGCGCTATATACGCCTAAATCGGGCGACACCGATTCCTCGCCTAAAGCAGAAAAAATCTTTAAGGATTTTAAGACCTCTCAAATAGCGACCAGCTCTCCCCGCATCATGCTGGTCAGTTTTCGGCTTTCTCTACTGAGGTGCTCGTCCAGAAGAACCGGGACACAATTGCAGTAGTTCTCCCTACGCTATCTTAGCTGATATAACGGAACGTAAGGTACCAAAACAAGGGAGCCGGGAAAACCCAACTATTGACCCAAGACGTGATTCGGAGCTGATGCATATAGTGCTATAAGTTCGGGGTGCCGCACTGTTGAAAGTGTTTGGACTTGTTTGGCCGCATTATGGGGCACCATAAAAAGCCCCTGGCCAACTGATCGTACCAAGGTGTACGGATGCAATATTAAATAAACATTTGTAAGAAAAATGCACAAATAGGAAGAATAAGCTGACGCTATATATTATCTCCCATTGATGAATAATACGTTTAAGCGTATGTTTACAATGGGTGCGTTTAAGCCGAGGTAAATAGGACTATTTAACATGTCCTATCCAAGGCCAGGCTGCATGTAGGTATATGAAACAGGTATAACGATCGTGAACAGATTCCACCTAGGTATTTCCTTTTGTGCGTAAAGCCTGTTGCCTCCTTGGTTTTCTCTCCTGTGTAAGTCTGACAATCCGGCTCTTCTGAAGAGGCTGCCCTGAACCAGTGTCCTGAAAGATAAAAAGGGAGGGTTATGAAGGTATGTTGTGGTTATACCGCACTGTTGACTGAGTCACTTCTGAGATCCGCCTATGCCCATGGTATTTTGAGTGCGTAATTGTGTACGCGTGGCACGAATGCTGCTTTGATGGGGCTTGAGCGGAGGCCGGACTGCTAGTCGCGCTCTTGGCGTGCCTGATGATCCTGTTGCGGGGTGCTCCGGACTCGCTTGACGGTGCTCGAGGTTGCCATTGCCGGATTGGTGGTTTGTCGAAGGAGGCCGCATTGTACTTCTGCCGCGAGGGCTGTAGTATGCTCTTCTGTACGGAGAGAGCGGTCCATGTTTCCGTTGACTGTTATGACCCCGCGCGGTCCTGGCATCTTGAGCTTGAGGTATGCATAGTGTGGTACCGCATTGAATCTAGCGAATGCGGTTCGTCCAAGCAGTGCGTGGTAACCACTACGGAAAGGGACGATGTCGAAAATTAACTCTTTGCTTCAGAAATTATCCGGAGATCCGAAGACCATTTCGAATGTTATAGAGCCCTTGCAACGGGCCGCTACTCCATGGATTACACCTTTAAAGGTGGTTTTGGTGGGTTTTATCCTTGAAGGGTCAATGCCCATTTTGCGCACTGTGTCCTGATAGAGCAGGTTCAGGCTGCTGCCGCCGTCCATAAGGACTCACGTGAGGTGGAATCTGTCGATAATTGGGTCTAGGACCAATGCGGCTGAGCCGCCGTGACGGATGCTGGTAGGGTGATCCCTACGATCAAAAGTGATCGGACAAGCTGACCATGGGTTGAATTTGGGGGCGACTGGCTCCATCGCGTAGACATCCCATAGTGCTCGCTTCCGTTCCCGCTTGGGAATGTGTGTGGCGTAAATCATGTTGACCATTTTCACCTGGGGAGGAAATTTCTTCTGTCCCCCCATGTTAGGACGCTGGGGTTCCTCGTCATTGTTGATGTGCAGCCCCTTGTCCTTGTTTTCGGCGTTTATTTTGCCGGCCTGTTTGAACACCCAGCAGTCTCTATTAGTGTGGTTGGCTGGCTTGTCCGGGGTGCCATGAATTTGGCACGAGCGTTCCAGTATGCGGTCCAGACTGGATGGTCCCTGATTGTTTCTTTTGAACGGCTTCTTCCACTGACCGGACTTGGATCCGCTGAATCCGACGTTGATTGTCGTGTCTTCAGTGTTGTCGCTGTTGTTCCTTCACTTATGTCTGTTGGGCCGTGGCTTGCCGTTATTGTCACGGACATCCAAAGTGCCCGAATGTGGCATAGTGCTACTGCGAGCCAACTAGTTGTCCTCGCCGGTGCAAAAGCGGGTCATTAGTGTCGTGAGAGCTGCCATGGACTTGGGTTTTTCCTGGCCGAGGTGTCGGGGGAGCCACTCGTCACGGATATTATGCTTAAAGGCCGCCAAGGCTTCAGCGTCCGGACAGTCGACTATTTGGTTCTTTTTAGTTAGGAACCGAGTCCAGAATTTCCAGGCTGACTCTCCGGGCTGTTGAGTAATGTGGCTCAAGTCATCAGCGTCCAGTGGTCGCACATATGTTCCCTAGAAGTTGTCGAGGAACGTGTCTTCCAGGTTTTCCAACTGCCAATGGAATTTGCGGGCAGGCTGTTTAGCCAGTGCCGGGCGGGTCCTTTGAGCTTAAGGGGAAGATACTTGATGGCGTGTAGATCGTCTCCGCGGGCCATGTGAATGTGGAGAAGGAAATCTTCGATCCATAATGCGGGGTCTGTTGTGCCATCGTATGATTTGATGTTTACAGGTTTGAACCCTTCTGGGAATTCATGATCCATCACTTCGTGAGTGAAGCAGAGGGGGTGTGCGGTGCCTCTGTGCCGGGCCATGTGGCTACGTAGTTCGAATTGCTCTGGGTGGCTGTGTTCGGCCCGGCCGGACTTGTTGATAGTGTATCCGGCGTGACGGTCATCGTCGCGTGTTGGGGCGCACCCCCGTGATCAGTAGATCGATCTTGGCTGTCCAGCTTTGTTTTCCAGTATATCGTGCAGGTCTTACCTATTGCCCCGGGCCGTGGTGTATTGGCGTGGGGGTGCGGGCTGGTGTTCGGGCTAATATGCCGATTTATCCCGGCCACGAGGTGGCCGGTCAGTCGTGTGGCGCTCATGTCCATATTCCTCGGCTGCCAGGACTTCAGTCCATCTATCTGTGAGCAAGTCTTGATCAGCTTGGAGTTGCTGTTGCTTCTTTTTCAGGCTCCTCGCAGTGGCCATAAGCCGACGCTTGAAGCGCTCCTGCTCGACGGGGTCCTCAGGCACGCCGAACTCGTCGTCGCCGAGGCTGATCTCATCTTCGGAGGGGGGCATGTAGTTGTCCTCCTTCGGATATCCGTCCGTCGCCTGTTCGTCTGGGCTGACCTGCCTGTCTTCCTGCTCGTCCTGTTCGAAGGCAGGCTGATCAGGGTTGTATCCCTCTTCGGCACCATCCGGATTATTTTCGTCTCCTGGGCCGGTATTGTTGTGGCGGGGCTTGGAGCGGCGCCGACGACGCCCATGCTTTGCTTTTCTCCCTGAGGGGTTATCCTCCGTTGCCTCATCGCCGTTGGTTTCCTTCAGAGTGTCCTCCATATATATATCATATGAGGAGGTAGTTGTCCACTGCCCCATGAGCGGTGGTTCCTGTTCTTCTCCTGCATCGTCGTCCATACCGTCGATGTCTTCGGAGTCGAAATCAAGCACGTCGGTTAGATCATCGACCGTGGCAATGAAGTGGGTGGTGGGTGGGCCATGAATTCCTTCGTCGCCTGCTTCCCACTCGAGCCGTACATAGTTCGGCCAAGAGCCTCCTGACAAAGAGAGATACTTTAACGAGTATAGCACGTCGCTAAAGGGCGAGTGCTGGAAGATATCCGTGGCGGTGAACTCCATTACAGGGGCCCAACCAGGTTCGGCGGGCTCAGGAGAGCGCGAAGTGGAACCTACAGCCGGATACGAGTCCGAGGGTCCGGTGTCACAGGCTTCTTTGGTGGCGAGGCCTGTGTTCGGCTCTACCACCGATGAGTGTGCGGCCTGCGGGGCGGGCTCCATCCCTCCGTCCTTAGGCAACGTGTTCTGCTCCGGATTTAGGTTTGGATCTGTCGCAGGGATGACATCCCGAGCATTGTCCGACTGCAGGTCTAAGCCGTGATCATCGTGACCGTCCGACCCTCCTGGCACAGGCCCGAATCCATTGAAGATCAAGTCTCCACGGATATCAGCCATGTAGTTCAGGTTTCCGAACCTGATCTGGTGGCCAGGGGCGTAGCTGTCGATCTGCTCCAGATGGCCAAGCGAATTGGCCCGTAGTGCGAAGCCGCCGAACACGAAGATCTGTCCGGGGAGAAAAGTCTCACCCTGGACCGTGTTGTTGACGATGATTGAAGGAGCCATCGAGCCTTGCAGCGACGACACGGAGGAACTCTCAATGAAAGCACCAATGTCAGTGTCAAAATCGGTGGATCTCGGGTAGGGGGTCCCGATCTGTGCGTCTTAGGCTGATGGTAACAGAAACCAAGGGACACAATGTTTACCCAGGTTCGGGCCCTCTCGATGGAGGTAAAACCCTACTTCCTGCTTGATTAATATTGATGATATGAGTAGTACAAGAGTAGATCTACCACGAGATCGTAGAGGCTGAACCCTAGAAGCTAGCCTATGATGATTATGATTGTGATCGGCCTTCTAAGGACCAACCTCTCCGGTTTATATAGACACCGGAGAGGGCTAGGGTTTACATGGAGTCGGTTACAAGGAAGGAAATATAATATCCAGATCGCCAAGCTTGTCTCCCACGCAAAGGAGAGTCCCATCCGGACACGGGATGGAGTCTTGAGTCTTGTATCTTCACGCTCCAATAGTCCGGACAAAGTATATAGTCTGGCTGTCCGGATACCCCCTAATCTAGGACTCCCTCAGCCGGCAAGAGTGATGTTATTTCCCTTGGTTGGGATTTGTTACAATATTTCACTCTAAATTAAATGAATGGCAAGCCATTTGCCTTGTTTCAAAGAAAATATGACAGTCACAGCCGAGTTGAAAAGGGCAGGAACATCTAACTCCAACTTACAAACTATACAAAAGCACGAGGGTTAATTGTTCATCAGGTTTACAAAAAAAACCAGGTTGAAAAGGGCAACAACATCTAACTCCAGCACTATTTTCGGCAGTCACAATCAAATGGATCTATTAGGTCCATAGAATGAACATCCTGGGTCGTAAAATTTACCGGATTATGACCACAATATGTTGTAAATAGAATCCTGACATGTTTAGAAGCTCTTTTGCCCACCTGAAACTCCATCTTTTGCTCTTCGACATACCCATCCATCAAAACCATGCTGCTGATAAACTTAAGCCTAATGGACAATAGTAACCTCGCATTCAGTAGGAAGAATGTGACAAATCTAGTGTTTGCACGGTTGGCTACATATTGTTCTAGCGTTCTTGTCTTCAATCGAATCTCATGAGAAGTGAGAAAATCCTGGTGCTTACGAATCCACCGATTGGTTATAACTTTCTTAGCCCGTCATGTTGCCTAAATAGACATGAAGATTGAAAACAGTTAAGGTCCAAAAAAGGGTGTCGAAAGAGCAACAGATGAATGGTTAATTCTAGTACACTATATGCAGGCTTCCAATGTGCATGAAATTATCACCTTTATATACAACTTCTCCAGACATGGAAAGCATTATAGCAAGCCAATAATCTTGTTCAGATCAAAACTATTCATTTGGATATATAAGATCTTGACAGAATCCAACACTGTTGATAGACCATCCATGGAGAAACTCTTCACTGAGCATAGAACATAATATTAGTACAAAATGTGTACTCCAAGATGATATATAACTTATGTGCAAAAATTTAAAATGCAGCTTATGGTTACAAGTGTAGATGATAATATAAAGTACCTGAAGAACTGTGGGGCCAAACACCATATTGAAATGAGCACAGAGATCATGTATTACACCCAAGGTCTCCATTTTAGGCGCAGAGAGGACGGTTATTTGCAACGGTGAATAACTAGAATCAAGGATCAACCTTTGAAGTGAAGGGGCATCTTGGATGATGAGCTGCCTTCCGTCAAAAGAAATTCCAATTCTTACAAGGTTAGGCGACTTTATTTGGAGACAACCGATTCTAACTGTGAAAACAAGCACCAAACACTCCACGGCAGGGCAACTAGGGTGGATGATGTTGTGCAATGAGGCCACCGATATACAAACCCGCATAAGTGAAAATTTCTTGAGAAATGGGAGTCGAAGGTTTAGCACCAGATTGTCTGGTAGGTAGCACAGCGCAAAGGTGGCGGTGTGGAGAGAGGAGGAAAACCGCGAGATGGACATCGGTGCTGAGGGCACAAGTTCATGGCGTTCGGTATGTGGTATGTGATTTCCAGGGGAATAGTAGAACTCAAGTAGCTGTAGTTCTATGAATTCAGGGGATTTCAGCCAGGCGTCCACCGTGCAGGGCATGGTATGCTTGCTCAGGTAGCATGACGGGACGCAGAGGCTTTGAAAGGAGCCCTGGTGGGAGGACATGATGGCTTTGGGGATTTCAAAATCATTGAAGAGAGATAGCTGACGACAGTCGAGATTAAGGGGCACGACACGCCATAGAGGGCGCCACCGAATTGAGAGGACTTGAGTGCGGCAGCAATCCTTGGTGGGGAGAAGCAAGATGGTCTCCCCAAGGACGGCGTCCGGGAGATCACTAATGCGGTCCACCCGAGATTCTACGGGTTCCTGGGATCCGGTGGGGGTGGGGTCACCGCTTCTCCCGCGCTGCCAGGTGCGGGATCTACAACAAGCATCGCCACTGGCGGGAGCTTCATCTTCTTGGCACTGGGGTCAGCTGACTCCATTTTCCTCGAGGGCATCGCGTCGCGCTCACGGATTTGAGTAGAGTAACGAATGACGAGCCTAGTTGTAGTGCGAGTGAAGAAGAAGGGGAGCTGGGGGTTTTCTGTAGTAGTGAGGAAGAAGGGGAGCTAGGGTTTTCTGTAGGAGTGAGGTGAGGAATTTGGGGGTACGAATGGAGCGAGCTGACGTGAGGTGGGTGGGAGCAAGGAGGAAGAAGAGCACCTAGGTTTTTTGGGGGGGCGGTGTGCTGGGTGTGGGTAGCGCCTCTCATTCAGTAAATATATGGGCTTTTGAATTGATTTTACTATTTACTAGTGTAGATGGGCTGTTTTGTCTTGGGCCCAGAGAAACAATTACTACTAGTACAGTGGAGACACTCTACGGCTACCTAGAAAAAAATTACTACTAGTAAAGTGGATACAATACCGCTTCTGGCTCCTCCTAGGTCATTGAAACGTCTCCCTCTACTGAATGCTGTTATACTTTTGTTCACCGACATGCAGGCCAGCAGCGCGTGGGCCCAAATGCCATCCATGAAATTAGAAGGCAGTATGCAGGCGGAGAGTCACCCCGGTCATAGTGGGGCAGTAACGAGCCGTCGTATCACAAAACCCCACCTCCCCGCAGTCTAAGTTTGATGGACAACAACCATCATTTCACTCTTCACTGAATCCCCTTCTCCCTCACCATGTTCAAGAAAGGCAACACTCGCATCTGCCACTGTTCTTCTCTCCCAATGAAGGGAAGGTAAGCGGATCCGTGATGTTGGTATATTTTCGTTCAGAGAAAAAAAGAACTTTTGCAAAGCAGTAACCGATCCTCACCCTCTTTTTTGTTTCATTGTCATTGCGATTGTGTTTTCCTTTCAATGGTCTCCTAGTATTCATCAGTTTCATGATGGACCAACGAGAACCAGGCAAAGATCTGCCAATATTGGAGCAGACGCGGGAGGCTGATCCCCACGAGACAAAGAGCTCCAAGAAGATGGAGGCAGCCACCGAGCCGACCCCCGATGCGCTCACGACCACTACTAATATGGTCAACGCTCCATTTGAGGTTACAGC
>NC_041387.1:439913850-439925964 GCF_002162155.2 Triticum dicoccoides
GCTGCCCACGGTGATTTTCTTCTTTGCAATCTCGATTGTGGTTTTTCATCTAAGTATGTAGTGATTAATAATGCAAAATTTTATTAGCTTCGATGCCATGCTATACATAGTGGTTTAAATAACTTGTGTTTCTTATACTGAAAAGTAATTCAGAACTTGTTTCTGTTTCAATTAGAGCCCTGATGCAGACAAGGATTGTGTGGTTGTACATGTCACTTGCTATGAGGCGGATGACCTGAATATACGCACTGGGAAAACAGAGTTCTTAGGCTGTTGGATCCTGGAAGCCATTTGCGGTTATACGAATGAAGAGTTGTATTCCAGCCTCACTGTTGTCAGGCGTGTTGTCCAGGGTGTACTGAAGCACAAGAAGTTCAAAGCTACTCCTTGGTTTTTGAGGCATACTGTTCTTGTCAAGCTTACGTAGGAAGATGACGTGGCATGCCTCCACAAACAAGTTTATCAGTGGCAAGGCCACAAGGTTGTCTTCATGAAGGTTCATAGGATTGAGCTGATGCGGGACGTCCTCAATGATGTTCATGGCAAGGTCCGTCTTGTGTCCAGCCCAAATTAGATCAAGGCATGAAATAGTTGCCCCAGCTAGTGTTTAATAGTAGTTTGGATTGTGTCTAATTATCCGAACCTTTCCTGTTATCGACCCCTCTGGGGCTAGTACTCTGTTTGAATCCATCTATGGGAACTGCTGCTACTTTTGTGTGCCCGTGAATCATGTGAGAACCATCGTAATTGTTGCCGAAATAGATGCGTCCTCACTAGTTTTTTCATGAATATGGCATGGTAAGACATAAGTTGTCACGGTTTATCATATGAGTAGTGTGTCTTTTGATAAAATAGAGCACTCGTTCGAGAACTGTGCACCGACGTATACATAAGTACTTGTAAACACTGTTGGTGCTACCCCACTTGTAAGCAGTTGTGCAAAACACGACACATTGCCTCAGCTCGCTTCAACACTAGGCTATCGACCATATAACAATCAACAATCTGTTGTCTGACATATAAGCAACTATGTATCTTCCTACAGTGGTTCATGCAGTTAACTGAGGCCACAATGTAAATTCCAAATGTTCACACGCTAGTCCGGCGCTCATGTGGAACACTCACATTAAACTCATCTTCATAAAAAACTTGAAAAGCATAAGTTAAGAAATTTTATACATCTCAATGATTCATAGAACATAACAAACATATACTAGTTCACAGCAAAAGACAAAGTTGTGAGAAGGTTTACAGATCAGGAAAAAACAAGCAAGGCTTCTCTGAGCAAAGGGCCTCTCGGCACGCTTAAATTTCCTGGAGTTCACTCTTGTTTTTTCTTGTTGCCACCATCCAGGCTTACGTTCTCTCATTCCAGAATAACCAATTATAATTGTGGTCTCAGCTGGAATGCTGAACTGAACCATGCAGTGTACTGACCAGGTGAAATTCTTGTGCATTCCACTAAATTTAAGCACCGCTATTTGCAGAAATAAGCAGACCACAATGCCTCTTGTCCGCGCACCTGTCCAAAAAACCGTCGTGCAGCCGTGCCAGCTAGTCCTTGGTCCATGGATGAACTGGTAGAAAGTGCGTTCCGGATTAGGATGCAGTTGTTTTCGCTCGTCCCTGCACTGCAATCAGGAAGTAAAACATACGAATCACCTTCTTTTAGATTGCGTTGGTCATTCTACCTTAGTTACTACCAATGTAGGAATACCTTGAACACTGGAGGTTAGACGACGACAACGAGGGATATCCATCTCATTTTGCGCAGTTCTACTAAAACTAGGGTGTGTGCTTTTGATTACGCGGATAGAAACAATACGGAGACAGACGTCCCTGTTTGCACAAATACGAAATACGGTTATTTAAATAGTGACAGATATTTGCAGTGGCGTATGATTAATATAGCAGCATCTATTGTGTTATAACTCGCACTAGATTGACAGTATGAAGATTCCTTAAGTAAGTAGCATCACATCACATCAACACTGCCACTAGATTAACATGCAGAACAATAGCATCAGTATTACTGTCATGAGAGTAGCACATGGTCAATAAATGTGCAATCACATTTGCGCAGTTCCACTGGGATGAAGCAATGTTAGCGGTGTGAGATTTAAGTGTAACTGCAAAAACACAATTCATGGGAAATAAAGCAAGACGGAAGCACTTCATAAAATGGTGGTGGCATTGCTTCAATTTATCGACGGCACTAGACCATTACTTATAGTGACATCAGGTGGCATTGCTTAATGCTTCATGTGATTTTACATTAACGGCAGCGATATGGGCGTAGGGACAGCAGGGACATAAAGTGGCGAGGCAGATGTGGCTGCCGAGAGCGGCAAACACTCAGGCAGCATGTCTGCATTTGTCCCATTTTTTTATCTCCTTGGTGACATTTTCCTATGTGAGCACAGGAAATCTAGACCTGCTCATTCTCATTTGCGTTGTCCCCCAACACCCGTCACTTTCTTTCCTTTTTCAACCAAGAGATAGGTCCACTTCCCCCCACCCTTCGCCATCCACCATGCTTTCTTCGTCTTTTCAACTAAGAGACCGGTTGGGTAGCCAGTATCTACTACTTTCCCCCGTTTCCTCTTAGAACCAAGTCCTAGATTCATGCTACAGCTTTCCCACTTTCTTCCCTATTTGAACCAACTCTTAGAGTCGACTGTATGAACTAGCTTTACCTCTAATAATAGTAAAAGTCTAGGTGGCTTTGGAACAGCGTACGGAAGTAGAAAAAGATCCACATGAAGGGAGCTGGGGCAGTAGAGCAAGGCAGGTTTCGAAGGAATATATACCCGAGGGTCGTCGGCATGTGGCAAAGACGGCGTCGGGAGGCTGCATCTTGGCCACAATACCGCAGGGAGGAAGAAGGGGTCGGAGGCCCTCCCGAGCCGGCACTCTCTCGGAGAGAACGGCACGGCCGCCGATCGGGATGCGCGGGCAGCCGTTAGTCTCCTCCCTCGCCGCTGATGACAGCGTGAACGATGCACCTACACCCCTGCCCCGGTTGAGGTTGTCCGCCAGATTTGTGACCAGCCATGAGCTGACAGAGAGTGTGGCCACCTATGTCTTGCTTAGATCTGGAGAGCATGAGAGAGTGAACGAGAGGAACCCTAGTAAAGCAAGCGCTAAGGCTCCTGCTTATATATATAGTGGAGTGATTTTGTTGTACCAGCTTCAAAAAAATGCACTCCTACATGTACCCGCGAGTGGGTGTGAGAGAACTAGTGCGTGCATGCACCGCTTCTCTTCGTGAGAGTACAATATACTATGCCCAAAGAACATTCACTGCAAGAGTAATAGTATAAGTGTGTGACGTGTGAGCTAAAATAAAATGTGCGTGACGTCTTTTGTTTTTTAGAAGTTCTAAGGGTAGGGTGTGAAGAGCACATATGTACGTGACGTCTACCTGCAGATAGACAGTGGGTGCGACGTGTGAGTCTGCGAGATGACTCGGGAGAGTCGTGACTCGTGAGGGTGTGTGTGCGTGAGAGAGAGAGAGAGAGGGGGGCACGTATCAATGCAATGCATGCGTCCATAAATCATTATCCGACAAACGTTCGCCACAAGCCTTTTCCTGACGAACACCGTAATAACCGTTAGATCGGCATCCGACAGTGTCAGTTTTGCCATGTCATTTAACAGAACAGCCACTCCTCCTACACACAAATCTTACACGTGAGTGTTAGCAACTGATGTATGCTCCCTCCGTTCCAAAATGCAGTGCATATAGCTTTATTGAAAATTCGAACCTCGCAAACTTTTACCGAGTTTTCGTGTACCAAATTGCACATGTAGAATACCCTGTATATATCATTTCATTCATCTTCGAGAGGTAACTATAAAGATGGGGGAGGAGTCTACAAAGAAAGACCATCGTATCACCCGCAGCAATTTCAACCGTCCTTTGGTGTCGAGGAATATCATAGGAACTCTATATGATATGATTTTTATAGGATTTTTTTCCTTTAGAGCCAATTGGTTCATAGGAATAAATTCATATACTCCACATTTCAAAGGAAATAAACATGATATCATTTCTATAGCTTTAGAGCCACTTGGTTCATATGAATGGATTCCTATACTCCCTTAATTTCAAAGGAAAATAAACATTAGCGTATATTCAATAGAAAAGTTCCTATGATATGAACCAAATTACATCTCTTTTCTAATCCCTCCTCATAGGAATTGAGATACATGTCATCTCTAGATTCGATAGAAAAGTTCCTATGATGTGAACCAAATGACATCTCTTTTCCAATTCCTACTCATAGGAATTGAGATACTCCATGTCATCTCTTTCCCTATAACTTCCATGTATACATTTTCTATTCCTAAATAGATAGTACAACCCACTAGTAGCTTTTTCCAAGACATGCAACTATGGCACAAGAACTATATAGTGTGCCAACAACTTTGAAAGATGGTCGCTGCATGAAGCTAATCCGACAGTGCAAAGATGGCAAATCCGAGTACTACTGGCCGTTGGATATCATCAACATTCCACCAGATCTGCCACATGTACAATTTAGAAGACTCCATGGTTGAACTTAAGCATAATGCACAAACCTCAAAACACAAGCACTTCTCCTTTGTTCTAGAATCTTCCGTATCATAATTGATTTTTTTTCTAAATGAATTGCCATTATTTGTTTTTTACTTTATGCTTTACAATGCACAACCCCATGAATCTTAACATTTTTATAAAACTAATTGATTTTGAATGAGATGAACAATAAGAACTAAACGAACATCTACATCATGCATATATGACTCAAAGCTTTACATGCTATAGTGTGTATTTATTCATAATTTGGTTTTGAAATCTCATGCGTTCAATGCATGTGTACCTTACTAGTTTTGAGTAGAGTAGAAAATTTCACGCGGCCCCAGGTATATCAAAATGCAGGGCCCATGCATCATTGCCTTTCGGTCGAACCTACGTCCACAGTTTTTTGTACGTACTATATCTCCACTGGTCCCCTAACCCAAAATGCTGCCTCATTCCGTAAAACCAAGCGGCCCACACATATTTAAGGCGTCGACTCGAACCCGTTTACTACGACGTGGCCCCACACGCTGTAGTACTCCTACAAACTCTACCGCCGCACTCATCATCGGTTTTCTTCAAGAGGACGAGGGAGAAGCCGATTTGTAGTGGAGGCGCTTTAAAAAAAGGATCTGTAGTGGAGACCCCTACCCTAGGGTGCCCTAGGTAGCTGCCGCATGCATCATTGTTTTCTCTTTTCTTTATGCTCTTGCGCCCTAGAGTGAAATGATGGTTGCTTCGTCCGTCCAGCTTAATGTGTGAAAGGTGGGGCTTTGTGATTTGACCCCTCATCGCTCATTTTCTACTACCGCGGCGCTACGACTGGGGTGCCTCCAATTCCAACCACTGCTCTGAACTGTAATTTGGTGCATCGCACGTGGAACAAGATGGTGGATGAGCCACATGTTGGCCAAAGGGGTCCTGTTAAGTGTGTCGCCATTTCGTGTGTGGACTGACCCTGCTTGAGTTGCTACGCCAACACGACAGGAGCAGCCTACCACTTGGTTTTGCTCCTTGGTGAATCCCGGTTATATTGATCTAAAAAGATACATGCTGAACTACCCTCTCTGTCTCGATATTTTATTTTTAGGTGTCTCAGTTTATAGGGCATGCACGTAGTTCTAGGTCATCCATTTGACTAACTAAATATGAGTTACTATGTCACAAAAAGTATATCATTGGATTCTTAAGCGGATGTAGTTGTATTTAAAAGTCGAGGGCGAGGCTTTCTTGCGCGGTAGGTGGGGCAGTTCCGCCTAGTCGGTTTGACAAAGACCGCGAGAAGATGAGGGAGTAGGCTACTGCAAATGTAGGGTTGTGTGATTTGACAGCGAGTTACTGCTGGACAGGTGGGGCCCCGTGATTTGACTTGCCATTATCATTTTAACGGCGGCGCTACGATCGGCATGAGTCTCCCGATTCCTGACCACCTCCATACAGGTGCCTCTCCCAATGCTCCACCATGTAGTTGAGGATGGCTCTTGCATGAGAGCCCACTTCTCCACTTTTTCCTTGCTTCTTTCCTCCACATATGCAAAAATGCCATGTAAAGAGGGCTTATAGCCCACTATTGTAGTACTTACTTGCTCCTATAGGTGCTAAGCTTGCCACATAGGCATAAAGTCTGATGTGGCAAGTTTGGTGACCCAAGGAAGAAATGGTGCTAAGCGCGTGTACCTAGGTGAAAAGACAATTTTGAGTCTATAACTAATTAAATGAAGCAAACTTAGCAACAAAAAACTAATAAGCACCTATGCATTGGGGACTTGATTGCTAAGCCATTTAATGCCCTTAGCCCCATCCCAGGAATTTTGGTTGGAACCGTTGATGATGGTTTTCATCTAAGCACCATTTCATTGGAAGAGGTCACTCCTTAGCAAATGCAATAAATACTACTCCCTCTGTCCCATAATAAAAGAACGTTTTTGGCACTACACTAGTGTCAAAAACAATCTTATATTATGGGATGGAGGGAGTACGAATAAAGAGGTAGAGAGAAGTAAAAAAATACACTTATAGCCAACCTTATAGCTAACCTTGGTGTAGTATGAGTGACTAAGTGATGACACGCCAACATCAGATAGCCTAACGCACTGTGTTAAATCTCCAAGGGCGCGACCGTGCGAGTGACGCGACGGACGTGGTAGGTGCGACCATGATACGGGCTGCTGGCAGCCCTTGGATCTGAGATCGAACGGTCGCATGCTAAGTTGCTGAAAATTTGCAGAATAACCCTCCAGGATAGGATATTCACCCATAGGTCTAGAATCACACCATGCAACCGTTCAATCTCAGATCCAAGGGCTCTCAAAGCCCGTATCATGGGAGAATGGAAAGCCACTACCCTGCCGTTCGCACGCTGGCAGTTCGCTCCTACTCGTCCCCGCACGTCCTTTAATATTACGGCGGTTCGCTCCAAGTCATCTCGTCCTTTCACATTACGGCAGTTCCACTAATCCTAACCCTCCTCCCAAATCCAGGGTATCCCAAATCTCCATGATCGGCGGTGAGTACATGGTTAGAACCATCACCGGCGATGAGTTCGATGTCATCTACACCCGTTCTTCCGCGACGGTGAAAGGATGCCTTTCTCGCTTCAGACGCATATTCGAAAACTCATATGATGAGTGGGTCGTTGGGCTAGATGTTGAGTACACCATAGTCCTAGGACGAGAGAAGGATCTAAATGAGGAAGAGAGGAAGAAGCCCGCCATGATCCAGGTTTGCGTGCATGACTTATGCTTGGTCTACCACATATGCCATGCTGACGTTGAATGCCTGGATTTTAAGAACTTCCTCAAGAGCAACCTAGTCAAATTCGTTACTGTAGACTTTAGGAACTACAAGGATGTCCTGGGTCGGACAGGCCTCATTGTAGGCAACCCCTTCGACCTCCAGAAGAATCGGCTGCTGCCCTCTAGTGTCCAGCCTTCAGTGTTGACCCTGGCAGGAGCCATGGTTCATCCTTCGTATGGTAAACTGGAGAAACCTCAATACACGTTTCATCGTCATGCATGGCAGCGGAATGTACTAGATATAGACCACATCCACTAAGCTGCAATGGATGGCTACCTTTGTTTCAATATCTACAAGGGTTGGATGAATAGCAAGAGCCAAGTGTGCGATTCAAGCAAAGAAGTATCGGCCAAGAGGAAGAGGGACAAGGACGAAGTCGAGGACGTGTACGAGGACTCCGATGACAAAGGTGTAAGTGTCGTTTCTCATGGTGGTTCTAATGCAATGTCTACCGGATTAGTTGCATAGTTTAATTTCAGGTGTGCTTACTTTAATTTAAGGGGTGTGTTATGCTGAGCCCCCAGCAGAACTATGTTATGTTTCTTCTTGTTACTTTAACTCTTCAGTATTTCTTTAATAAAATTTAGCACCCCATTTAAGCACGTACTAGCTTTTTTAATAGTACTATATGCATAATTTGGCGACGAGCGCTCTCTATATGTACCACCTTTTTTTAATTTCAATTTCTGCTCCACGGTGCAATCCATCGATACTACTATTGTACAGAAGTATACATTTTTTAAAAGGCTAGAGTACTGTTCATCACATATATAGCCAGTTAAATTCTCAACCTAGAATGACGTGCATGCCATGTAAACCAATACGAAGGAAGTATAGTAAAAATGAGGTGATTTTACCGAGCGATCGGCGGGGGAGCATGGCATGTCATGCGGTCCCACGTGTCATGATGTACCAAGGCGATGCGTGTGTCCCTCTTGAGGCAGAAGCAATACTATGTGGTTTGAGATGATGACAAACCAAAGTGTGAAATAATGGTTGCTTCATCCGTGTGGGAAGTTACGGCATTGTGATTTGACGTCTCATTGCTCATTACTACTACTGGGCTGGTACGAGTGGGGTGCGTCCCCCCTGCTGTTCTGCATTGTTATTTGGTGCTTGACACGTCGACCCGGTTGCTATATGTCCCACATGTCGGCGACAGGAAGTACAGTATTCATGAAAGGGAGCGTCGATGGAGGAGTATACTACAGAATTCATGAAAGGGAGCGAGTTAGTTTTGGAAAAATCTGATTTTACGGAGTACGTACCTACTAGGGTTTATAGGGATCATCTAAAAACATTTGTTTTTCCGTTTGATAAGTCTCAATTCTACTGCTAGTAGTAGTACCATTACATGTTGGATTTCGAGGTGCATTAGATCACCCGATGCAAGAAGTGTCAAGAGGAAACTCACGAATGCATGTAGAAGTTCATGGAAATTTAGTGGTCATTCATGCATTCGTTCTAATTAATGCCTCGGTAAACATAACTTCTTGAGAAAAATGAGTGTACTAATTACTTCTGCAAACTACGAAATTAATTCGACCACTCACCGTCTACCTTGGTTGGGGAGATTTTGAAATTGAGCCATAAACTGGAAAGGAGGGAGTAGTAATTTTTGTCTCGATTACTATTTGTGGCCTTGTATAGATGCAAAATGTATTTTTTATAGTGGCCTTGTATAAGTAAATGGAGGGAGTACTAAAGGACATATATATTCCAAACAATATGATAATCTCTCTAACCAAGGTACCTAGTAGGGACGAGGAGTAAACAGAGGGAGTAGTAAAATTTTCTCCTCGTCCTGGGAGCCACCGCACGCGTGGGCGAGGGAGCGGGCATAAGGCGTACAGTACTACTACTACTACTCGTAAGCAAGCTTCACCTCATCCTGCGAGCCACCGTGCCCGTGGGCGGGGGAGACGGTGTACTAAGCAAGCTTCTCCTCGTTCTGCGAGTTGACGGGACACATCAAAAGTACTCCAGTGTATAGAGCCTTGCCTCTAAGGTAGGCCCCACATGGTTTGCCTCTTTTTTAACATAACACGTCAAGTCGCAATTTGTTTGTTCACCCGTGGTAGACGATACTCCCTCTACCAAGTGGACAACCACTACACGTGTCAAATTACCACGTGGGCTGCCGCACGGGTGTGGTTGGGAAAGAGACGGGAGTACGTGCGCCGTGCGTGCACCTCTTCTCTTCGTGCACGTCCCCCACCTACGTGGGCATGTGTGAGAGAGATACAAACCTAGACTTAATGCGCCCTCCATCCCCATGCCTCCGCCCAGTCCGACCACTAGTCACCACCACGCCCCACTCCTCCTCACCTTATCTCTCATCTTTCTCCCTCCATTTTTATATACAAGGGGCCACTATCAAAATTACAATTTGCAGGCCACTAACACTAATCGATGCAATATTAACGGTGTTTGCCTCGTAGTACTAGCATTGCACGGGCATCTTGCTAGTCCATGAAAACAACACATGGCAAAATTCCACAACGAACGAGGGATTTGAATCTGTTGGGAGGGGCTGTTTGGATCTTGCCCGGGGTAGCCAAAATATTGGCGACCCTTTTGTCCACCGGTGCCTTTGCCACCGATGAACGAGGAATGGCTCGGGTGCTCATGCATCCTCCAGCGCGCACGTCGGAGACGAGCTCGCACGAGCTATGTTTTTTTTGTCCCACCACGCCGCCCGCAGACCGACCGGCTACCCACAAATTATGCCATCCAACCGTAGCTGCACACATTATGACAGCAACTCAACCAACCGGACGAAATTCACGCAAACATGTAGACAAACTGATATTTCATATAAACAATGATGGAAATCATATAAAATACCGGATTTTCATACAAACATGACGGATTTCATTACATTCAAATGAACTTCGCGGTGCTAGTTCTGGACAGCACAAGTATATAATACCTGGCCTAAATGGTCGCCCGCCAATCGATTTGTGTTCCTCATGTCCGGCAGCACGATCACTGGACTGCTAGGAGCCCCGGAGGTATATGCTTCAGCGCAAAGGACGGCTTGCTTCCCCACTTCCCAACTGATATCATTGGCTGATGCCGAAGATGATGGTGGCCGGCACCGGTTCGAGTTCATCACCGGCCACTACTTCACCATGGCCTACACCGGCTCAAGTTCATCCTAACATTCCCCTCTTCCGTGGAGCCCATGTGGGGTCGACGAAGGTCCTCGCAACAAAAGGATTCGGAAAGACACCTATTGTGTACGCCGGTGTCGCCTCCGTGGTGGCCTTCACGGGATCCAAGCGGCAGCGGCCTCTCGTGTTCTACTTCTCCTGGATGATGGCGGCGGACGCGGAGGCACTGGCCACCAACTCGTCGCTCTCCGCGCACTCGGCTTCTGTCACTGCTTGCATGGCGCGGCCGCCGGCAAGGGAGTCTCGGCCACAGAAATGGGAGATGCAGTACGAGGTGGTGGCGTGGACGGCAGCAACGACGCCCGTGTGCCGCTCCTCGTTAAGCTGGCCTGGAGCGGCGAGTTGCTGAACCGCACGCCGGCTTGGGGCAGCAACTGGTTCCGTCGGGCGAGGGGAGGGAGGTGGATCAGCGAGCTGCATAGCTCGTATCCGGCGGGCTACCTAGCCGGCTTGGATGCGGAATAACTACTCTTCGTAAGCCATTGTAAGAGCGGACAAAATGGTGAAGGAGGAGATAGGGGAGCGGCGGAGGTGTGCGATTCTTGGCCGGCTTTTGGCCTCATTTAAATAGGAGATTAAATAGACGCAGACGGGAGGAGCTCGGCCGGCGTTGCGTTTAATGTCGGGCCACTCATGAACGGACGTGTGTCCAGAGTGGGTTTCTCGGCTTCCACACGGGTGGGTTTCATGGAGGCGTTTGAATGCGGCAAGGAGGCGTGTTCAGCCAGGCGTGCAGTGAGTGGCGCCCTCGACTCTGACCTAGGACACCGCTCTGTTCTTCCACTGACGTGTGGGCTCTTTGGGTACATGGCATGCATGTCAGTGACCCAACGCACGCAGCGCACAGCAGAGGAACCTTTGATGGGCCAGGGAGGTCAGAAGCGAGCATTTCATAAACCGATGATTGTTCATTGAGTGTGACATCATCTTTTTCATGTAGATAAGCCTACTATGTTGATAGCCCATTCGATACGTTGTGATTCATAAAGACCACTGCAAACATCAATGTTCTGCTTATCACAGATAAGATTGATTAATACCCGTAACAATCCATGTCCTTAACAAAGGTGCATGCATGTATAGGTTGAGCGTGTGTCTTGAGTCGTGTGTCATGTGCATTCAGGCGTGCGAGTGTTGCGTGCGTGCAAGGGTACGTTTCAGTGTTGCATGCATGGGTGCGTACGTGCGTGTGTTCATGAGTGCATGTGTACGTGTCAGTGTTGCATTCCTGCATGTGTGCATGTGTACATTATGTGTACGTGTCCGTGTTGCACGCCTGCATGCATGCATGTCTTGCGTGCGTGCATGTGTACATGCGGGGTGAGGCTACACGTCAGTCGACTGACTTTTTCATCTCTGGTCATTAGATTTTCCAGCCGTTGGATACGAAATCAAGGGCCTCCAGTTTATCATCGAACTCCACCCTCCTGAGCCGCCAGCCACCTCCGGCCAAACCGCCGGCCACCGTCGCTCACGGCCAGCCCGCGCCGCCCTGCCCTCCCCGAAACCACTCCCCACCGCCGGTCCGCCGCCGCACCGGACATCCCTCTAGGCCCCCCCGCGTCGAGCTTTTTCTCC
>NC_041387.1:439926471-439948943 GCF_002162155.2 Triticum dicoccoides
AACCAAAGGTCTCACGACTTCGAATACCCACCGACCACTAATTTATTACCATTTCTATCCTTCATATACGCGCTGAAGGGTGGGACCTATGGTAATGTGCGCTGCTGAAGGTGGACCATTTGACTAGTCAATTGATCATGTTATCAACAAATTACAGAGTTGTATGGTGAGCCAGTGACCGTATGATCACCCTAAAATGTACTCCTATTTTATTAACACAGTACATACTCAAACTACCATTTCTTTCTTTCATATACGGGCTGACAGCTGGGCCCCACGGTTACGCGCCCCGATGGTGCAACACTAGTTGCGCCGCGTGGAACGTTTGACTGGTCAATTGATTGTGTCATCAACAAAATATGGAGTTGTACGGGTGAGCCGGTGACCGTATAATCATGACATGTATTTGTTTAACACGATA
The DNA here is from genome assembly GCF_002162155.2 of Triticum dicoccoides. NCBI lineage: Eukaryota > Viridiplantae > Streptophyta > Magnoliopsida > Poales > Poaceae > Triticum > Triticum dicoccoides. The sequence goes on from NC_041387.1 coordinate 439,926,893, forward strand.
CAGACGCAAGGGCTCATATATACGTGCAAGCACTCACCTCAATAAGCGCACACACGCGGACCCTACCCCTATGAGCACCTTCGAGAGAGTGGGCCAGCATATGATCTTGAGATTTTACGAAGTCATCATAGGTGCCTCGTAGTCGAGTGGAACGTCTCCTCCCACTGAACCGACATCACCGAAAAATACTGAAATTAACACAAGATAAATGCGAGCACTGGGACTTTAACCTTGGTGGGCTCGAGAAACCACTGTCCTCCTAACCATCCAACCACATGTTGGTTAGCACGACAAAATGTATGTGGTGACCGTGATGAGCTTATTCTGAAGTCCAGTGACCATATCGTGCTTTTGCTTCAAATACAATGACCGTAAGTGTCGTCAACAAAATACGGAGCACACATCAAACGCAAAGTCTGTCAGTGTCATCAACAAAATATGGAGATGTATCATGAGCTAGATACCGTTGTACTATTGTATATGCTTATTTTCTTAGTGGCCGATTGCGTGTGTGGTGTGGTGGGCACATCATTTCTAGTTGTGGTGGGTCAACATGAAGACTCATGGGTCGGTTCCATCCTGCGCCACATATAGGTTGGACCGAGACGCGTTATACGAAGACCCATGTGGAGGACTCGGCGTACAACACGAAGCTACCAGAGTCGCGGAGGACTCTATCCCCACTGGTGATAAGCCGACTATATATGATTTGTAACCCTAGGCCCCCAGTATGTTATAGAAGCTTGGGGGCTAGTTCGTCGATAGTATACACACACACGCACAATGCATGGTATTCACGTGTACTTTGTACACACCCCTATCACTAATATACATTACCAGGAGTAGGCTCTTTCTTCAACTGCAAGGGTCCATAGTAGGGTAAAACTTTGCCTCATATTACCATCCGGCCTAACAGTCAGGGATATCCTACCGAATGATATGATGAAATCATATCTGCCAACTACTAAGAGAGAGGTGTGTCTGGGGGGGCAATGTGTGCGAGAGAGGCCTAAAGATAATGTGCGTGCGGGAGACACGTAGGCACATATATGTGCGTATAGAGGGCTAGTAGAGACCGTGCGTGTGTATATATGCATGTGAGAGAAATAGTGTTTTCCAACTGAGATTAGTGAAAAGAGTGGTACATAGTAGTCAGAAAGAGAGAGAGAGAAACAGAGAGAGCATGGTGCGTGAGACACCCCGACACCCTGAGAGAGATGTGAGCATGTGTGAAAGAGAAATGCCGATGCATATAATGTGTGTGCACTTATGCGTTAGATAGAGAGATATATAACGCGTTTGTGAGAACGGGCCAAGGCATAGTGCATCTACGTGTAAAAGGCGGTTCTACGCATTAAATTAAAATATAAATGGCATTATTATTTTTGGATGAGATCATGAATTTTGCAAATTGCGTATGGACAAAAATCGGTCTATCAAACACCCATACTCTATTGAATTCTAGCATGTGCATGTGTTTATTTCATATTATCGATCCATAGAGTGAGAGCGGTTTGAAATACAGGCAATGGATGCTTTTGCAATTCATATATAAACATTAATTAGTGCACTCCATGTTGTTAGTGTGAATCACTTTATACATTTGTCACTTGCATGGATACATTCCACATTGCTAGTTACGAAATAGAATCCATGTCGAATTCAACATAAAGGGGGTTTCGAAGATTCGAATTCATAGGAAGTGCATTCATCTATTTGAACCCGGGATAATGGCATTTGTAAATCAGATGTAAATGGGGGCATCAATCTTTATTGTGAGTTTGAACATGCTATAATATTCATACGCATATCTAACTTTTTTTGCAACCAAGGAGATTATATCTGGAACCATGCATTAACTGAGGTAAGTTGCATATTTTTTAGTATATACTCATGTACAATGTATATTCAAATGTACCCCCTCCATTCCAAAATAATCGTAGCTTTAGGATTTTCAAGAGTAAAGATTTGTGAAGTTTGACAAATCCTGAAAGTTCAATTCAAGAGAATCGAAAACGTTAATGATTCTGCTCCCAAATATTGAACGAAACGCCAAATAGGCCTGTGGTCACCCGAAACCGCGCGGGACTAATGTTTGGTGGTAGGAAATTACTGTCCTGACTCTGGCCTGTGTATCCTATCGGCCCGATGTCCAAAGGTCTAAACCGGGGTAGGTTTGTAAGTTCACCAAGACGCCAGTCTCAACCGCCTCCAAAAAGCATTCATACGCTGTGGGCGCCTAAACACCCATGCACTCGGCCGAAATCTATCCCGCCCACATTTGGGACACCTGAGATTACTGTCCTACCCCCAACCCGCAATATGTCTGAAATTTTAGATGGGGACAAAGTTTGTAACTTTCCCCAAATTTCAAACAAGCGCGTCTCAAACCAAAACATTGTTCCCCCTTACTTCCGCGCCTCCCTCCGTTTCTCCATTCATACTCCGTGGGCGCCAAAACTATAACACCCACGATGCGGCTATATTTCTCACCTGTCGAGGCACGACTTAGAGGCATAACCGCATGGTGGTTTTGTCGCAAGAAGGGTCATCTTCACACAATCCCATGTAATGAACAAGAATGGGATAAAGAGTTGGCTTACACCGCCACTTCACGCAATGAACATATAATTCATACATCATTCAGAGCACACACATAGTCCGACTACGGACGAAGCCAAAAGAAAAGAAGATAACCCAACTGCTAGATCCCCGATCGTCCTAAGTGGGCTCCACTACTCATCAACATGAAATGAAACATAGCAACAACCACGATCTTCGTTGAGCTCCCATCTGAGCTCAGTTGCATCACCTGCACTGGTATCATCGGCACCTGCAACTGTTGTGATAGTATCTGGTGAGTCACGAGGACTCAACAATCTCAAAACCCGCGAGATCAAGACTATTTAAGCTTATGGGTAGGAAGTGGTAATGAGGTGGACTTGCATTAAGCACTAAGCAAATATGGTGGCTACCATACGCAAATAAGAGCGAGAAGAGAAGAAATGGAACAGTCGAGAAGCTAGAAGTGATCAAGAAGTGATCCTGAAACTACTTACGCACAATCATAACACAAAGATTGTGTTCACTTCCCGGACTCCACCGAAAAGAGACCATCATGGCAACACGCGATTGATGCATTTTAATTAAGTCAAGTGGCAAGTTCTCTACAACCGGACGTTAACAAATTCCCATCTGCCACATAACCGTGGGCACGGCACTCGAAAGTTTATACCCTGCAGGGGTGTCCCAACTTAGCCCATCACAAGCTCTCACGGTCAACGAAGGATATTCCTTCTCCCAGGAAGACCCAATCAGTCTTGGAATCCCGGTTTACAAGACATTTCGACAATGGTAAAACAAGACCAGCAAACCCGCCCGACTATGCCGACAAATCCCGATAGGAGCTGCACATATCTCGTTCTCAAGGAACACCGAATGAGACATCCTACGAGTAAAACCAGCCTTCAAGTTTCCCCGAGGTGGCCCTGAAGTCTACTCGGTTCGGACCAACACTCGAAGGGGCACTGGCCTGGGGGGGGTTAAATAAAGATGACCCTCGGGCTCACGAAAACCCAAGGGAAAACGCTTAGGTGACAAATGGTAAAACCAAGGTTGGGCCTTGCTGGAGGAGTTTTATTCAAGGCGAACTGTCAAGGGGGTCCCATAAATCACCCAATCGCGTAAGGAACGCAAAATCAAGGAACATAACACCGGTATGACGGAAACTAAGGTGGCAAGAGTGGAACAAAACACCGGGCATAAGGTCGAGCCTTCCACCCTTTACCAAGTATATAGATGCATTAATTAAATAAGAGATATTGTGATATCCCAACATAATCCTGTCCATCATGGGGCAATCTTCAACTTCACCTGCAACTAACAACGCTATAAGAGGGGCTGAGAAAAGCAGTAACACAGCCAAACAATGGTTTGCTAGGAAGGGGGAAAAGGTTAGAGGCTGACATGGCAATATGGGAGGCATGGTAAACAAGTGATAGGTAGCACAGCATAGCGATAGAACGACGCAACTAGCACGCAAAGATAGAAGTGATATCGAGGGTAATGGTCATCTTGCATGACATGAAAAAAATGCAAAACAAAAGACAAAAACCCAACCACGAAGGAAATAACATATCACATAGCTGGAAATGGCAAGAGTTGGAGTTACAAATATGGAAAGTTACATCCGGGGTGTTACAAAAACGCCCTCTCCACCAGCCGCGAAACCCCAGCCTCCTCCGTCCTTCACTCCATTGTAACGCCCCGGAACTGATGCGCCAGGTGTCTACCAGTTATTCGCCATTGTTGCCATGTCATTTGCTTGCGTGCTGCATTTTGCCATGTCATCATCTGCATTTCATATGCATGTTTTTCAAAACATGCATCCGTTCGGGTTCCCCCAGTTCTCTCCATTGTCCGTTCTGAGCCCTACCACACTCGCACGCGCCCGCGGCACCTCCGAAATATTATTTTATAAGTGGCATAAAAATATTCTCGGTATGGGATGAAACTTGGCATGCGGTGTTGTTATAGTGTAGTTAGACCGCCTGTCAAGTTCCATCGCATTCGAGACCGTTTGATAGCCCAACCGTTAAACTTATAGCGGCACCGTTGCCGGTATTTTCATCGGACGTTTTCGGTCTCCGGAAACTGATGTCGGGCCACTTTTCTCTTCTCTCCTCTCAGCCCACGGCCTTCAACACAGCCACAATCAGCCCACCTAGGCCTACCTAACCCCTCTCTCGATCGGATCCGTCGGATCGTGATCGGAGGCTCCAAAAACCCCTCCTAACCCCCAAACCCTAGCAAATTTGCTATATATAGACACCCCTAGTCCATTTTGGGCAACCTAGACCCCTTCCCCTACCTCCTGCCGCAGCCAACCCCCCTCCTCCTCAGATTCAGCGCCACCCCACTCCACCTCCGCCACTTGTCGCCGTCGTCGCCGCGTCCCGGACCAATCTGGGCGCGACACGTCGCCTCCCAGCGCCCCGCAGCCAACCCCAGCGCGCCATGCGTCCTCCCCCGCGCCCCACTTCACCGCGGCCCTGTCAGGCCCATCTGTGGCCCGCCCCGGGCCTAAGTGGGCCCGAGCCACTCGTCGCCGAATCCCACTCGCTCGCTGGCCTCGCCCCTCGCTCTGGATCGGGGAGGCCAATTCCCCGCTCGACCTCACCGCCGCTGCATCGGCCGGCCACGAGAGCCCCGCCGTCGCCGACCTCTCAGGCCAGATCGCCGCCCTGCCTCGTCTTCTCTTCCTTCCCTTTCTCTCTCTTCATTCTTCTCCTCTAATCTCTCTCTCTCTCCCCGCAGGAACCCCGCCATGGCGCCGCCCTAGCTCGACGAGCTCTGCCACCGCCGGTCGGATCCGCCTCTGAGAGGGCGGATCTGCCCGTTCCCGCTGTCCCTGACCTCCACCCTCGACGGCCCTGCCGTACCACGCCGCCGCCGCCGCCATGACCTTGCTCGGGAGCGAGCAGAGGAGCCACTCGCTCCCCGTGCCCGTTGACCGCGCCCCTTCCCTTGGGTCGTGGCCCAGCAGCGCTCGGCCTGCCTGCTTCCCCTCCATCCTGGGTCGAAGCCCATGGTGAGCCCGCCTAAATCCCGCCCCGGTCACATTTTACTATTCTCGCGCTCGTCCGTTTTTTTTTCAGAAATTTGCTGTCCCGAAATATTCACATTCTGATGCAATATTCATCATGCCATAACTTGTTGCATACTGCTCCGATTTGTTCATATAATACATCAAAATATTCATTGTGAGATGCTCTTCATTTAATTCCATTGTGCCATGTTTGTTTGAGTTCATCTTGATGCCCTAATCATCATTGCAAGAATGCTATATGATGTTAACCTGCTGAAACTGTTATAACTTGCTGTTTTGTCTTTTTCATTGCATTTTGTGTGTGCATCCTATGAGCTTGATATCTACATGAGTTTTTACTAAATCATGCCATATTTACAGGGGTGCAATCCATGTTTTTTTTTTGAGTCTTGTATTGAGTGCATCAAGCTCGTGAAGTAGGGCACTTGCTGTTGCTGTTTTGTTTGTCTGAATCTGTTATACCATGATGCTATGGAAACATGCTGCTACAAGTCATTCTATGCATAATCTGGAGATGTTCACTAAGGATGTTTTGTTGTACATGTCATGCTCTATCCATCCATGCCCCTTGTTGCAATTATAGCCTACTATAGCTTGTCGTAATCTTGCTCCAAAGTTGCTAAATTATGTTGCTGTCAGCCTGTCAACTTTTAGTTCAATTTTACCATGTGTTTTGCTAGTGATCCATGCACCCTATGAACTTGCTATTGCCATGCTTAACTTCATAAACATGTATTATTACTGTTGGTCACCTTGTCATGCCATTTATTGCCCTGTGGTGAGTGGTACAAGCTCATCAACATGCCTAATTGTTGTTCCTGCCATGTGTGAATCTGTCATATCATTTGCCATGTTTACATGGTTGCTACCATCTTTTCTATTGATCTTTGGAACTAGTTCTTTGTCTTTAGTATTAGCATGTCATGCATTTGTTCTTTGTCTTTAGTATTAGCATGTCATGCCTTTGTTTGCCATGTTAAGCTACTGTAGCATGTTGTTTGATAGCTCTAAACATTGCAACCTGATGTTATTTCTGCTAAGTCTTTAAACTGTTATTATTTGCAATCTTGCCATGTCCTTTTGAGCATGTTATAGTGTTTTCTGGAGATAGCTCAGTGTTCGTGTTTTGTCATGCTTTACCTGTGCTTCATGCCCATGCCTTTTGTTCTTATGTTGAGGTGTTGTAGCATATTGTTTTGATGCTTGCTAGATGCCTAGTTGCTGTTTTGGACAGCTTGTCCTTTAAACTTGTATTGTGTGTGTGTTGAACCGTTGCTCCGTTTTGAGTGTGCTCTATATGAAACTTGCTTAGTTTTGCATGTAGCTTAATATTATCATGTTGCATCCATGTTTTGAGAGTGTTTGCTTGATGTTTGTATGTATTTTGCATCAATGCCATGTTTAACTTGTCTTGCTCATATCTTCTAGGTTGTAGCTACGAACTAAATGAACTTTATATGTAACTTGACTAGAATCTCATGTAGATCATATTGGTGCATCTTAACTTTCTGTTTAACAACTTGAACATAAGGTTTATTCAGACCAGTTTTGAAATTTGCATATGAGGACTTACCGGAATTGTTATATGTTGTTTCCGGCCTCATTTAAACTTGCTTTGATGTGTTGCTCGTGTATGCATCCTCTCTTGCCATGAGTAGCTTCATGTAGTCTTGTCTTGCATCATACTTGGTTGAGCATCATGACTTGTTCATGTGTGGTGTGTTTACCATGTTGTGTGCTTGTTCTCGATAGTTCATGTTTTGTTGCGATCGTGAGGATTCGTTCGCCTACGCTTGGTTCGTCTTCGTGGCTTCATCTTATTCATGGACTCGTTCTTCTTCCTTGCGGGATTTCAGGCAAGATGAGTGCTAACCTGGAACTCACTACTATCATTGCTATGCTAGTTGCTTCGTTCTATCACTTTGCCGCGCTACCTATCTCTTGTTGACCAAGCCTCCCAAACTGCCATGTCAGCATCTAACCTTTTCACCCTTCCCAGCAAACCGTTGTTTGGCTATGTTACCGCTTTGCTCAGCCCCTCTTATAGCGTTGTTAGTTGCAGGTGAAGTTGAAGATTGCTCCATGTTGGATTATGTTTATGTTGGGATATCACAATATCTCTTATATTATTAATGCATCTATATACTTGGTAAAGGGTGGAAGGCTCGGCCTTATTCCTGGTGTTTTGTTCCACTCTTGCCGCCCTAGTTGCCGTCATATCGGTATTATGTTCCTGGATTTTGCATCCCTAACGCGGTTGGGTGATTTATGGGACCCCCTTGACAGTTCACCTTGAATAAAACTCCTCCAGCAAGGCCCAACATTGGTTTTACCATTTGCCTACCACCTATACATTTTCCCTTGGGAGTAATTAACCCAAGGGTCATCTTATTTTAGCCCCCCCCCCGGGGCTAGTGCTTCTCTAAGTGCTGGTACAAACCGAGTAGACTGCGGGGCCCCCTCGGGGAAACTCGAGGTCTGGTTTTACTCGTAGGATGTCTCATCCGGTGTTGCCCTGAGAACGAGATATGTGCAACTCCTATTGGGATTGTCGGCGCATTGGGCGGCTTTGTTGGTCTTGTTTTACCATTGTTGAAATGTCTTGTAACCGGGATTCCGAGACTGATCGGGTCTTCCTGGGAGAAGGAATATCCTTCGTTGATCGCGAGAGCATATCATGGGCTAAGTTGGGACGCCCCTGCAGGGTATAAATTTTCCAGAGCCGTGCCCGCGGTTATGTGGCAGATGGGAATTTGTTAATATCCGGTTGTAGAGAACTTGACACCAGATCCAATTTAAAACGCATCAACCGTGTGTGTAGCCGTGATGGTCTCTTCTCGGCGGAGTCCGGGAAGTGAACACGGTTTTGGGTTATGTTTGACGTAAGTAGGAGTTCAGGATCACCTCCTGATCATTGCTAGCTTCATGACCATTCCGTTGCTTCTCTTCTCGCTCTTGTTTGCGTATGTTAGCCACCATACTTGCTTAGTCGCTGCTGCAACCTCACCACTTTACCCCTTCCTTTCCCATTAAGCTTTGTTAATCTTGATACCCATGGTAATGGGATTGCTGAGTCCTCGTGGCTCACAGATTACTATGACAACAGTTGCAGGTACAGGTTTTGTGATGATCATGACGCGAGAGCGATGTTTGCTTGTTTTGGAGTTCTTCTTCTGCTTCTTCTTTGATCAGGGGATAGGTTCCGAGTTGGCATCCTGGGCTAGCAGGGTGGATGTCGTTTGAGTTTCTGCTTGTGTTTTCATTCGTAGTCGGATGGTGCTCTTATGTAAGATGATGTTGTATTCGTGTGGCATTGTATGCCTTTTGTATGTATCCCCATCTATATTGTAATGTTGATCTAATGATATCCACCTTGCAAAAGCGTATCAATATGCGGTTCTATCCTTGGTGGGACCTTCGAGTCTCTTTAGGATAGTATCACATATTGGGTGTGACAGGTTGGTATTAGAGCCTCGACCGACCATAGGAGCCCCTTGATTGATCGTGTAGTTTGGCCGTTGTTGAGTCTAGAAGAAAAACTATTTTCGGAGTCTAGTTATATCGGAGAGTAGGAATTCTTTTTACTCCTCAGCCCCTTCGTCGCTATGGTGAGGAATCTTGACGTAGGTGTTTTGAACTACTCCTCTTCCCCTTCAAATTTTTCTTTAGGATAACACGGTTAGGTTTCGTTCATTGTCCATCCTCTTTTCAATCCGGTGAATTTCTCTTCGAGTGGTTTCGATCCTCGTCATCTTTTGCAAGATCAGTCGTCAGTTCTTTCTCAATCGACGTTGTTTTCCCCATCCGAAGTTGTCTTTCTTTTTCCCACCCGCCCTCCCTTCTTCTTCTCGGAACCAGAGTCCATAATCGAGTATCCATTCTACTCGTGCGAAGCCTTTGCTTTCTCTCCTCAATAATTTCAACTGTTGTTTTCTCTTCAAGTTACTCGTTGATTACCCGTCTCAGTTGCCTTGTTTTCCCGCCCTCCCACCCCTTTTATTCCGAAGTCTGAGCTCCTATTCGAGCATAAATTTCATTCGTGTGGAGTATCTTCAGTCTTTCCTCAATTATCTCAACCGGTGAAGACTCGTCTAGTAAATCATTGTTCGTCGCATTTTCTTTCCGGTGGATCCAAATTAAAGTTTTTTGTTGTCGATCGTATTCTTTTCCTCAGCTCAAATGTTTCCCTTGCTCGCTCTCCTCTCGCCATTCTATTATCCCGGAGTGTTGAAGACATCTCAGAAGATTCGTGGTTGCATCCATTTAATTCGAGGTTGTCACCTCATTCAAATATTTTAATTGTTCCGGTGCATCATCTATCTCTTCGGCAATCCTTTACAACGGTGTTATCTCTTTAGTGGGCCCTAACCCACAAGTCTTTTCCCAGGATCTTACCTGACTCTTCTAATTGTTCCAGAGCTATTCCCAAATTCTTTTCAAAGTGTGACGTAAGAATGAATTTCATCAATCACATGCCTTCTCCAAGATCGCTTTCAAATTCTTTTCATCTTTGGTTCAAACCTTCCTCTTTTCCATTCTACCGGAGTACCTCAGTAATTTTGGTGGTGTTTCTCGTCGTCATTTGAAGATAGAAGAAGAGTTTTTCCTCTATATCTTATCCATTCTCTCAAAGATTCGCGGTTCTAGCTTCATATTATCCTCTCAAATTATTCCATTTGTCAGATATTCCTTTTCTTACCCATCTGGAGTATGTCAGCAGTTGTTTTCCCGTTTCTTTTCACCGGAGGCCATCATTCCAGAAGAATTCTTTGACTTCACATTTCAGCTACCGTTATCCAATTATCTGGATGCTTCGTTCAAATGTTCTTTAATCAGTTCATGATCTCTTTGTTCTTTTGCATCTAAATCCCCTCTAGCATATTGGTTCTTCTAATTCTTCCCGGTGATTCAGTCTCTTTCATCAGTCATTTTCGAATTCTTACGGTGGTTCGTTCAAGATTCTTTTTCCTTGATTATCATTTTAATCCATTCGTTCTTTTCAATCCTACCGGTGGTTCATGAAGACCTTCTCAAGTTTGCGATATGTCACTCCTCGATCCTTTTCAAGGGGAATAAGTTGCATGCCAAATCCGGTTTCCATCTATTAAATTTAATGAGGATAAGCATACAATAAATCTTATTCTTATTTCATTCAAGTGATTAATCCTTTTCTTCGGAGTTTGTTCTTGATGAATAAATTCTAGTTCCAAGTGTTTTCATCTTTTCTTTACTGGAGTTCAAAATTTCCTCGGCCATTTCGTCGGAACCTCCATCTAAATCATCGCAAGGCTCGCCTTATTATTTTCATCCTTCATTTCTATCCCATCATCCTTTTTTGTCACCGGAGTTCTTCATGGTGGTTCTTCATGACTTAATTCATTCTTCAAGAGTTCATCAAGATTCTTGTTGGAGGAGTTCAAGTATCTTTCTTCTCGCGTCTCGAAGTGTAATTAATTCTCTGTATTCTTTTGTAGTGGAGTTTTGCATTTCTTCGGCTTTCTCGGCTATTCTATCATTTCCGTTTGTGGTCGGTTATCACCTCATAATTTTTGAGATGTTATCCATAAGTCCACAACAAGCTTATTCTTTCGTTGTTGATTTTCTCAACAACTTCGTTCAACCCTTCCTTCTAAGTTCTTGTCATTCCATTCTTTCAATTCTTCCGGAGGCATTGTGTTGTTCATCTCGTTAAGGGTCATCCCATCTTGTGGAGTTCATGTTCTAATCCTTTCATTTTCAGCCGGGGTGCTGCCTAAATCCCTTTCAGTCTTATTCGTTTCTTATCTCGTTCTAACCAGAGTGGTTTCATAGTCTATCTGATTCCGTGAGCTTTCGATTCTCATCATTCTCGTTGTTCCTCTCTTCTTCTCGAGTGCTCTTGATTCTTTGCTTCTTCTCTTGAGTTCTTGTTTCACCTCATCCCTCTTCCTCTTTCTCTCCCATCTCGGTCCTAAGATCTCAGGACAAGATCTCTTGTTAGTAGAGGAGAGTTGTAACGCCCCAGAACTGATGCGCCAGGTGTCTTCCAGTTATTCGCTGTCGTTGCCATGTCATTTGCTTGTGTGCTGCATTTTGCGATGTCATCATCTGCATTTCATCTGCATGTTTTTCAAAATTTGCATCCGTTCGGGTTCCCCCGGTTCACTCAGTTGTCCGTTCTGAGTCCTACCGTTCGGGTTCCCCCGGTTCACTCAGTTGTCCGTTCTGAGTCCTACCACACTCGCACGCGCCCGCGGCACCTCCAAAATATTATTTTATAAGTGGCATAAAAATATTCTCGGTATGGGATGAAACTTGGCATGCGGTGTTGTTATAGTGTAGTTAGACCGCCTGTCAAGTTCCGTCGCATTCGGAGCCTGTTTGATAGCCCAACCGTTAAACTTATACCGGCACCGCTGCCGGTATTTTCATCGGACGTTTTCGGTCTCCGGAAACTGATGTCGGGCCGCTTTTCTCTTCTCTCCTCTCAGCCCACAGCCTTCTACACAGCCACAATCAGCCCACCTAGGCCTACCTAACCCCTCTCTCGATCGGATCCGTCGGATCGCAATCGGAGGCTCCAAAAACCCCTCCTAACCCCCAAACCCTAGCAAATTTGCTATATATAGACACCCCTAGTCCATTTTGGGCAACCTAGACCCCTTCCACTACCTCCTGCCGCAGCCACCCCCCTCCTCCTCGGATTCAGCGCCGCCCCACTCCACCTCCGCCACTTGTCGCCGCCGCCGCCGCGTCCCGGACCAATCCGGGCATGACACGTCACCTCCCAGCGCCCCACAGCCAACCCCAGCGCGCCAAGCGTCCTCCCCCGCGCCCCACTTCACCGCGGCCCTGCCAGGCCCATCTGTGGCCCGCCCCGGGCCGAAGCGGGCCCGAGCCGCTCATCGCCGAATCCCGCTCGCTCGCTGGCCTCGCCCCCTCGCTCTGGATCGGGGAGGCCGATTCCCCGCTTGACCTCGCCGCCGCGCTGCACAGGCCAGCCACCGGAGCCCCGCCGTCACCGACCTCTCAGGCCAGATCACCACCCTGCCTCGTCTTCTCTTCCTTCCCTTTCTCTCTCTTCATTCTTCTCCTCTAATATCTCTCTCCCTGCAGGAACCCCGCCATGGCGCCGCCCCTAGCTCGACGAGCTCCGCCGCCAGGACGGCGGATCTGCCCGTTCCCGCCGTCTCTGACCTCCACCCTCGCCGGCCCTGTCGTACCACGCCGCCGCCGCCATGACCTTGCTTGGGAGCGAGCAGAGGAGTCGCTTGCTCCCCGTGCCCGTTAACCGTGCCCCTTCCCTTGGGTCATGGCCCAGCAGCGCCCGACCTGCCTGCTTCCCCTCCATCCTGGGCCGAAGCCCATGATGAGCCCACCTAAATCCCGCCCCGGTCACATTTTAGTATTCTCGCGCTCGACCATTTTTTTCCAGAAATCTGCTAAGTCCTGAAATATTCACATTCTGGTGCAATATTCATCATGCCATAACTTGTTGCATACTGCACCGAATTGTTGAAATAATATATCAAAATGTTCATTGTGAGATGCTCTTGATTTCATTCCATTGTGCCATGTTTGTTTGAGTTAATATTGATGCCCTAATCATCATTGCAAGAATGCTATATGATGTTAACCTGCTGAAACTGTTATAACTTGTTGTTTTGTCTTTTTCATTGCATTTTGTGTGTGCATCCTATGAGCTTGATATCTATATGTAACGTCCCAAATTTTCAATTTGGAATATTATACATAGATCATCACGCATATCATATTTTTGTTGCATTTTTGGCTCGATCCTAGAAATTCCACGCAACTCAAGGACCCTCGGAGAGAGTTGGGGATTTCGTTATTTTCTTATTTCGAGTTTTCTCAAATTTTTGAAAATAGGATCATTGATTTTGTTTATTTTATCTTCAATTATTTCTACTACCAAAGATTCAGAGAGGGAATAAAATGACTTTCCCAAAATAAAGAAATAATGAAGATTTAATAAAAAAATCAATTAAGATTTATTTTGGAGTTTTTCGCCTTTTATTTGAATTTAGGGAAATGCGCGTTTTTCAAAATTGCCTTTAGGCCCCAAATAAATGTTCATCTAGTCCGGCTTGATTTTAGAAGCCGAGGAAAATTTATTTCGGGATTTTTGGAGTCCGTTTAGTATTTCTTTTTATTTTTCTACCGAGCGTAATGTTTTAAAAAAAACGCGCACCGACTCCGGGCCGTACCCGAGTGGGACTCCGCTCGGGGGTGCTATATAAATAGCGCCAGGACCCCGCCCCAGCCCGCCAGATCGCCCCGCCGCCAGCCCAACCCGCCGCCCCAGCCCACCCGCAAACCCTAACCCTAGCCAGCCGCCGCCGCCCGCCCGATCCGCCGCCGCCGCTGCCCGCCAGATCCGCCGCTGCCGCCGCCGCCAGCGCCCGCCATCGCCGCCGCCGAGGTTCGCCGCTGCCTCGAACCGCGTGCCGCCGGTTTTCTAAAAAACATGGCAGTTTTTCTTTACGGTTTTTTTTCGTTTTTTTTTAGTTTCGGTTTTTTTCGGTTTAGGTTAATTAGCGGATGTTCGTCCGTTAGTTCGTTTTAACAAATGCCTTCGTCAGATTCGTTAAATTAATGAACGTTCGTTCGTTAATCCGTTCGTCGTTTTTCTTTTTCTCGGATTTTTTCACGGTTATTTTCTGATCGCGATTTCTTATCCGATTTTCGTTCTAGTATAACTTTTCGCTCGTTTATCGGAATCAGGCGATTCAAGCGCCTGGAGTTTTGTCTCGAAACCCTCTTTCCGAATAATCAACTTAAACAAGTTTTTGCCTCTGTAAAATTTGACTTAGATCCAGATTAGTAAAACGAAGTTGTTTTCTTTCGCCATTTGACTTTTGTTGCTTTGTTTGATTTGGTTCTTTTTTGCAAACCGGAGTTCTTAAGTTGAACATTCTGGTTGGATCTTTTATTCGAGTTTTACCTGTGCATTAGAGGAGTACTTATTGTATGCTTGTTTGTTTATCTGCGATAGAATACCCGGAGTGCGCCGCCTGTTACTTCGAGTCTCTAGGTTTCGCGGATCATCAGCAAGGCAAATAATACTTGATCATACCTTTCTACTACCCAGTTTTTATGCATTAGATCTATCCTCAAACATTGCATGATTAGGATCTAAATAAATTGTGGGATGGGAAGTAGATGAGGTAGTACCTATTACCTGTTTTATTATCAAACCTTTGGGAGTTACTTCTATGTTTGCTTATTATGCCATGCTATGCTAGTAGACGTGGATTGGGTGAGTGAATATCCATGACAGATGTGAGATTGTTAATTAATGATTTATTTAAGGTGGCAACTTAAACACACATCTGGGTGGATTGAGGCACCTGTTTTCTAGCAGGACTTGCCTGTTTTTCTTCGGACCGCCACCCAGGCTCAAAGGGATCATGAGATTATTTCAAACTAGAAACTTACGTGTGCAGCCACATGCTATTATGGGCTCTAGCATAGTTGACTAAGTTGTGCGAACTCTTACCGGGTGGACTAGCAGATGTAGGGGATGTAGGTTGGTACGGTCTACCCCTCATGTAAGGTGCTAGTGCTTCTGAAAGACTATGTCTCGGTCATCTGTTTCTCAAACACCATGTAGTGCGGGAAACCAAGCGGAGGCGATCGAGTCATGTGGGGAAAAGTGTGCAAACCTCTGCAGAGTGTACAAACTAATCATGATTAGCCGTGTCCCCGGTTATGGACATCTTGAGTATCTAGTACTTGGATATCATGTGAATCTCATCATTGTTACTTCTAATTAATATTGTTGGGATTTTAATGAGTACTTTTTAATTGGGATTGAGGATGCTGTCATCCATTCTCAATGTTTAACAACCACCATGATAGTTAAAATGAATTTATTCCTTTGCAGTAGGGAAAAAATGGCTTTATGCAAAACTATAACCATAGAGCTTTACCACCAGCCAAATTGCATGTAGTATAGCCTATCTCCATTATTATTCTCTATGTGTTACATTGCCAGCATATTCCATGTGCTGACCCGTTTTCGGGCTGCAACGTTTCATGTTGCAGACTTTTCAGACGACGAGTAAGGTGCTTTTAGGTCGTGGTTCTATACTCAGTGATGCCGTTGGAGTTAATGGACTCGCTTATCTTCCAAGCCTTCCGCTGTTATCATTTTAGATGGCCTTAAGCCATATTTATTTCAATAAGTTCTCTTTTGAGACTTTCGATGTAATAAGTGTGTGATTGCTACTCTGTTATAAATCCTCCAAGTACTGTGTGGTGTCAGCATTACTGATCCAGGGATGACACTGAGCACAGAGACTTGACCGTCTGAGGTCGGGTCGCTACAAGGTGGTATCAGAGCACACGCTGACTGTAGGACACGGCCACTAAGCTTAAGCCCTAGATCACTACTCTTTCTTCTCATTTTTGATTCCTCATCTTTTCTATTCCTTAGGATGGCGGATGCAAGGATCAAGTTCGCGCAACCAGATGAGAATTCACCTTTTGGATGTCACTTGAAGGAAGCTGCTAGATACTTGAACATAGGAGTACCAAGCTTCACTGAAACTTTCAACGCCACTTTACCTGAAGAGGAGCGCTGGAGGATTCAAGTCTACATTCCAGGAAGGACATTTGCACCAATCACAGAGCCAATAGAGCTTACCTTTGATGTGCCAACATGGAGCCTAGGAAAGAGCATGGCAGCTCACATCGCCATGGGACGAATTGGAGAAGTTTACTACAACGACCTCAAGAATACTATCTACCAGATTTGTGGGCGCCGAGATGAGCATTGGGAGATGATCGCCACCAGGAGGGACAGATCAATCGCAGCTTATATTCAGGAGTTAAACCAACACATCCGACGCCAGGAGAATCAGATGTGCGCAGATATGGAGGAGCTACAGAAGGCTATGACCAGGATCAAGGAGCTAGAAGCAGAACTCAAGGCTACACGTAAGGACTATATGGAAGAAATCGTCGCTCTAGTAAGACAGAATGGTGACCTTAAGGAGAAGATTGGAGTATTCATGGGAGGTTCAGCACCCAGAGGAGAAGAGGATGAACCTACATGTCTAGATAACCATATCATCATCGACGACACCGACTCGGATCCCGACGACAGCGATGATGACTATGTTGATGAAGCGGGAGCAGATATCATGGAATCTTCATCGGAGCAGTTTTTCTAGTTGACCACCATAACAGTAGTAGAATTTTCCACCATTTAATTACTTTAGTCCAAGCACTTTTGTAACGATAGTTAGACCGTTGGATGCCCTTGTTTGAATTGGTTGGAATGATATTGTGTGTTTTGTCACATGTGCATATGGGTAGTGTTATCCCACTAGACCTCATTCTATTCTTAACTCTTCCCTTTAAACCCTCAGATGCCTCCGAGACACGACCCTGGATTTGTTTTCCCGCCAGAGATCACTCAGTTGATTCAGCAGAAGAATACCTTGATTCAAACATTGGTACAGAACCAAGGCAACAACAACAACAACCCACCACCACCACCACCTGTTGACCATTTGACCCGTTTCTTAAGGCTGAATCCGCCGGTGTTTTCCAATAGCACCGAGCCGATAGTAGCAGATGATTGGCTCCGTAAGATAGGGAGGGAGTTGACCACTGCAGGATGTACAGATGGAGAAAAGGTGAAGTTTGCTGCACATCAGCTTGAAGGACCCGCAGCAGCATGGTGGGAGAATTTTACAGCCACTTACCCTATAGACACTGTCACAAGGAATCAGTTTCAGCAAGCTTTTCGTACTGCCCATGTTTCAGCGGGAGCTATGGCCATGAAGAAGCATGAGTTTCGCAACTTACGCCAAGGAGTACGGACAGTTGGCCAGTATGTGGATGATTTTAGTAAGCTAGCACGTTATGCCCCAGATGACGTTGCTACGGATGCAGCTAAGCAGGAGAAGTTTCTAGAAGGACTGAATGATGAGCTGAGCATGCAGTTGATGGTAGCCACTTTCAATAACTACCAGGAGTTAGTAGATCGCGCTCTTATGATTGAGGGGAAGCAGCAGCAGATTGACTATCGTAAGAGGAAGTATGCACAGGGGAAGTACAATTCTGGAGCTCAGCAGAAGCCACGTTTTACTCCAAAGTCAGGGGGATATTTTCAGCATACTCATGGAGGAGGTAGCTCGCACAATCATAATGGTGTAAAGAATGGAAACAGGAATGGAGGAAGCAATGGACAAAGCCGCACCAACCCGTCAACACCATCCAAGGCAGACCTGAGTCATATCACTTGTTATAAGTACCGTAAGACTGGGCATTATGCAAATGATTGCCCAGAAGCTCAAAATGGAAATGGCAATGGAAGCTCAGGAAAGAAGCTGAACCCTTTCAACAGGGGGCAAGTGAACGACGTTACCATGGAGGAGGTTGAAGCTCAGCCAGATGCAGTAATAGGTAAGTTTTTGGTTAAGACATTTACTGCAGTTGTTCTTTTCGATACTGGTGCATCGCATTCATACATATCAAGGGGATTTGTGGATAAATATAAATTGCCAACCCAAGCACTTAGGTCACCCATGCTAGTAACCTCACCCGGAGCAGAGTATACGGCTGGTAAATGGTGTGATCGACTGCCATTAAGGATTGGACACCATGTATTTCCCTCGGACCTAATAGTTCTGGAATCGCAAGGTTTGGATGTGATATTAGGCATGGATTGGTTATCAAAGTATGGAGGGAACATTGATTGCGTCAGTAAGTCAATTTTACTTACCACCCCTGAAGGAAGAAGGATCAAGTATGTATCACGGCATGAGCCAAGAAGAGCACATGTAAATTTCTTATCAGGAGTTGTGCAGGAGGAAGTACCAGTGGTAAGGGATTTTCCCGATGTATTTCCAGAAAATTGCTAGGCATGCCACCGGATAGAGACATTGAGTTCTTAATTGAGCTACTGCCAGGCACTGGACCTATATCCAAGAGACCGTACAGGATGCCAGCCCAAGATTTGGAGGAAATTAAGAAGCAAATCAAGGAGTTGTTGGATAAAGGTTTTATTCGCCCAAGTTCTTCACCTTGGGGATCGCCAGTACTTCTAGTGGAGAAGAAGGATGGATCGTTAAGAATGGTTGTTGATTATCGCGGATTGAATGAAGTAACAATCAAGAACAAGTACCCACTACCAATGATCAATGATCTGTTTGATCGGTTGCAAGGAGCTAAGGTGTTTTCCAAGATCGATTTGCGATCAGGGTACCATCAATTGAAGATTCGAGAGCAAGATATACCGAAGACGGCTTTTACCACCAGGTATGGGCTGTATGAGTATACCGTTATGTCATTTGGTCTGACTAACGCCCCAGCCTATTTTATGAACATGATGAACAAGGTGTTTATGGAGTTTTTGGATAAGTTCGTCGTGGTGTTCATTGATGATATTTTGGTTTACTCTAAGAATGAAGAGGAACATAAGGAACACTTGCATTTGGTACTCGAGAAGCTCAGAGAACATCAGCTATACGCCAAGTTCAGCAAGTGTGAGTTTTGGTTGAAGGAAGTTGGATTTCTCGGACATGTTATATCCGGAGAAGGTATTGCCATAGACCCCACTAAAGTAGTCACTATGACCAACTGGGAGGCACCAACCACAGTTGGAGAGATCAGGAGTTTCCTTGGACTCGCAGGATACTACCGGAGATTCATTGAAAATTTCTCGAAGATTGCCAAGCCTATGACAGAGTTATTGAAAAAGGATACTAAGTTCATTTGGACTGAAGAGTGTGAGGCTAGTTTCCAGGAGTTGAAGAAATGTTTGGTTACCTCACCAGTATTAATTCTGCCAGACCAGACTAAGGATTATGAAGTGTATTGCGATGCTTCACGTCGAGGACTTGGAGCAGTGCTTATGCAGGAGGGAAGAGTTGTTTCGTATGCTTCACGACAGCTTAAGCCTGATGAGTTGAATTATGCTACTCATGATTTGGAGTTAGCAGCCGTAGTGCATGCACTGAAAACGTGGAGACATTTTCTCATTGGAAATCATTGTGAGGTGTACACGGATCACAAGAGTTTGAAGTACATCTTCATGCAGAAGGAGTTAAATCTCAGGCAGAGGAGATGGTTGGAGCTTATTAAGGATTATGATATGAGATTGCATTATCACCCCGGGAAGGCTAACGTTGTAGCAGACGCGTTGAGCCGTAAGAGCCACGTCAATACACTAATGATGGGAGGAATACCCAAGGAGTTAGCCGAGGACCTTCGAGAGCTATGTTTGGAAATAGTTCCGAGAGGCTATGTAGCAGCATTAGAGATTCAGTCTACGTTGATGGACAAAATCAGAGAAGCTCAAAAGGCAGGTAAGGAAGTTTCCTCTATAAAGGGGAAAATGAACGAAGGAAAGGCTAAGGGATTTTGTGAGGATGAGTACGATACCCTACGATTTGAGGACCGTGTTTATGTGCCCAATAACCCGGAGATCAGGAAGTTGATTCTGCAAGAGGCACATGATTCACCATATTTGATTCACCCCGGGAACACAAAGATGTATTTGGATTTGAAGGAAACATTCTGGTGGACCGGAATGAAGAAGGATATCGCAGAGTATGTAGTAGTTTGTGATGTATGTCAGAGGGTGAAGGCAGAACATCAAAAACCAGCTGAATTGTTGCAGCCATTGCCTATACCCGAATGGAAGTGGGACAAACTAGGCATGGATTTCATCACGGGATTGCCCAGGACTCGTTCAGGCTATGACTCAATTTGGGTTGTAGTCGATCGTTTGACGAAGGTAGCTCATTTCATTCCAGTAAAGACTACCTACAGCGGTGCCAAACTGGCTAAGATATACATGACAAGGATTGTATGTTTGCATGGGGTTCTGAGGAGTATCGTATCAGATAGAGGAACCCAATTCACCTCGAAGTTCTGGAAGCAATTGCACGAAACATTGGGAACCAGACTGGAGTTTAGCACAGCTTTCCATCCGCAGACAGATGGACAGACCGAGAGAGTCAATCAGATTTTGGAGGATATGCTTAGAGCTTGTGTTTTGGATTATGGATCAAGTTGGGAAGACAACTTGCCATACGCGGAGTTTTCTTACAACAACAGTTATCAATCCAGTTTGAAGATGGCCCCTTTCGAAGCCTTGTACGGAAGGAGGTGCAGAACCCCGTTGTTGTGGGATGAGGTTAGAGACCGCCAATTATTTGGACCGGATTTGATTAAGGAGTCTGAACAGAAAGTAAAGTTGATTCGCGATAGGCTCAAGGTGGCTCAGTCAAGGCAGAAGAGCTATGTAGATTCAAAACGCAAGGAGACAGAATATGAAGTCGGAGACAGAGTTTATCTTCGAGTATCTCCACTACGAGGAGTTAAGCGCTTTGGAGTTAAAGGCAAGTTAGCACCACGTTTTGTGGGGCCATACAAGGTTTTGGAACGCATGGGAGAAGTAGCATACAAGTTGGAATTACCTGAGGGATTGTCAGGAGTTCACGATGTGTTCCATGTTTCACAGTTGAAGAAGTGTCACACAGAGATAGCCGATATTCCACTAAGAGATACTATGCCACTGGAAGCAATTCAGTTGAAGGATGATTTGACTTATGAGGAGAAACCAGTTAGAATTCTGGATTATGCCAGTCGAGTTACCCGTAGTAAGGTTATCAAGTTTTGCAAAGTTCAGTGGAGCCACCACACCGAGGAGGAAGCCACCTGGGAGCGAGAGGAAGATCTGCTCAAGGACCACCCTCACCTATTTGCTAGCCAACCCGAATCTCGAGGGCGAGATTCATCTTAAGGGTGGTAGGTTTGTAACATCCCAAATTTTCAATTTGGAATGTTATACATAGATCATCACGCATATCATATTTTTATTGCATTTTTGGCTCGATCCTAGAAATTCCACGCAACTCAAGGACCCTCGGAGAGAGTTGGGGATTTCGTTATTTTCTTATTTGAGTTTTCTCAAATTTTTGAAAATAGGATCATTGATTTTGTTTATTTTATCTTCAATTATTTCTACTACCAAAGATTCAGAGAGGGAATAAAATGACTTTCCCAAAATAAAGAAATAATGAAGATTTAATAAAAAATCAATTAAGATTTATTTTGGAGTTTTTCGCCTTTTATTTGAATTTAGGGAAAATGCGCGTTTTTCAAAATTGCATTTAGGCCCCAAATAAATGTTCATCTAGTCCGGATTGATTTTAGAAGCCGAGGAAAATTTATTTCGGGATTTTTGGAGTCTGTTTAGTATTTCTTTTTATTTTTCTATCGAGTGTAATGTTTAAAAAAAACGCGCACCGACTCCGGGCCGTACCCGAGCAGGACTCCGCTCGGGGGCGCTATATAAATAGCGCCGGGACCCCGCCCTAGCCCGCCAGATCGCCCCGCCACCAGCCCAACCCGCCGCCCCGGCCCACCCGCAAACCCTAACCCTAGCCAGCCGCCGCCGCCCGCCAGATCCGCCGCCGCCGC
>NC_041387.1:439949341-439986082 GCF_002162155.2 Triticum dicoccoides
CCGCCGTAGCCGCCAGCGCCGCCCGCCGCCATCGTCGGACCCGCCGGAGCCCCGCCGGACTTCTTCGCCGCCGCCGAGGTTCGCCGCCGCCTCGAACCGCGTGCCGCCGGTTTTCTAAAAAACCGGGCAGTTTGTCTTTACGGTTTTTTTTGTTTTTTTTAGTTTCGGTTTTTTTTCGGTTTAGGTTAATTAGCGGACGTTCGTCCGTTAGTTCGTTTTAACGAACGCCTTCGTCAGATTCGTTAAATTAACGAACGTTCGTTCGTTAATCCGTTCGTCGTTTTTCTTTTTCTCGGATTTTTTCGCGGTTATTTTCTGATCGCGATCTCTGATCCGATTTTCGTTCTAGTATAACTTTTCTCTCGTTTATCGGAATCAGGCGATTCAAGCGCCTGGAGTTTCGTCTCGAAACCCTCTTTCCGAATAATCAACTTAAACAAGTTTTTGCCTCTGTAAAATTTGACTTAGATCCAGATTAGTAAAACGAAGCTGTTTTCTTTCGCCGTTTGACTTTCGTTGCTTTGTTTGATTTGGTTCTTTTTTGCAAACCGGAGTTCTTAAGTTGAACATTCTGGTTGGATCTTTTATTCGAGTTTACCTGTGCATTAGAGGAGTATTTATTGTATGCTTGTTTGTTTGTCTGCGATAGAATACCCGGAGTGCGCCGCCTGTTACTTCGAGTCTCTAGGTTTCGCGGATCATCAGCAAGGCAAGTAACACTTGATCATACCTTTCTACTACCCAGTTTTTATGCATTAGATCTATCCTCAAACATTGCATGATTAGAATCTAAATAAATTGTGGGATGGGAAGTACATGAGGTAGTACCTATTACCTGTTTTATTATCAAACCTTTGGGAGTTACTTCTACGTTTGCTTATTATGCCATGCTATGGTAGTAGACGTGGATTGGGTGAGTGAATATCCATGACAGATGTGAGATTGTTAATTAATGGTTTATTTAAGGTGGCAACTTAAACACACATCTGGGTGGACTGAGGCACCTGTTTTCTAGCAGGACTTGCCTGTTTTTCTTTGGACCGCCACCCTGGCTCAAAGGGATCATGAGATTATTTCAAACTAGAAACTTACGTGTGCAGCCACATGCTATTATGGGCTCTAGCATAGTTGACTAAGTTGTGCGAACTCTTACGGGGTGGACTAGCAGATGTAGGGGATGTAGGTTGGTATGGTCTACCCCTCATGTAAGGTGCTAGTGCTTCTGAAAGACTATGTCTCGGTCATCCGTTTCTCAAACACCATGTAGTGCGGGAAACCAAGCGGAGGCGATCGAGTCATGTGGGGAAAAGTGCGCAAACCTCTGCAGAGTGTACAAACTAATCATGATTAGCCGTGTCCCTGGTTATGGACATCTTGAGTATCTAGTACTTGGATATCATGTGAATCTCATCATTGTTACTTCTAATTAATATTGTTGGGATTTTAATGAGTACTTTTTAATTGGGATTGAGGATGCTGTCAACCATTCTCAATGTTTAACAACCACCATGATAGTTAAAATGAATTTATTCCTTTGCAGTAGGGAAAAATTGGCTTTATGCAAAACTGTAACCATAGAGCTTTACCACCAGCCAAATTGCATGTAGTATAGCCTATCTCCATTGTTATTCTCTATGTGTTACATTGCCAGCATATTCCATGTGCTGACCCGTTTTCGGGCTGCAACATTTCATGTTGCAGACTTTTCAGACGATGAGTAAGGTGCTTTTAGGTCGTGGTTCTATACTTAGTGATGCCGTTGGAGTTGATGGACTCGCTTATCTTCCAAGCCTTCCGCTGTTATCGTTTTAGATGGCCTTAAGACATATTTATTCCAATAAGTTCTCTTTTGAGACTTTCGATGTAATAAGTGTGTGATTGCTACTCTGTTATAAATCCTCCAAGTACTGTGTGGTGTCAGCATTACTGATCCAGGGATGACACTGAGCACAGAGACTTGACCGTCTGAGGTCGGGTCGCTACACTATATGAGTTTTGACTAAATCATGCCATATTTACAGGGGTGCAATCCATGTATTTTTTGTGTGTCTTGTATTGAGTGCATCAAGCTCGTGAAGTAGGGTACTTGTTGTTGCTGTTTTGTTTGTCTGAATCTGTTATACCACGATGCTATCGAAACCTGCTGCTACAACTAATTCTATGCATAATCTGGAGATGCTCACTAAGGATGTTTTGTTGTATATGTCATGATCTATCCATCCATGCCCCTTATTGCAATTATAGCCTGCTGTAGCTTGTTGTAATCTTGCTCCAAAGTTGCTAAATTATGTTGTTGTCAGCCTGTCAACTTTTAGTTCAGTTTTGCCATGTGGTTTGCTAGTGATCCATGCACCCTATGAACTTTATCTTGCCATTATTAGCTTCATAAACATGTATTCTTACTGTTGGTCACCTTGTCATGCCATTTATTGCTCTGTGGTGAGTGGTACAAGCTCACCAACATGCCTACTTATTGTTGTTCCTGCCATGTCTGAATCTGTCATATCATCTGCCATGTTTGCATGGATGCTACCATCTTTTTTGTTGATCTTTGGAATTAGTTCAGTAAGGGAGTTTTGTTCTTTGTCTTTAGTATTAGCATGCCATGCCTTTGTTTGTCATGTTAAGCTCCTGTAGCATGTTGTTTGGTAGCTCTAAACATTGCAACCTGATGTTATTTCTGCTAAGTCTGTAAACTGTTATTATTTGCAATCTTACCATGTCCTTTTGAGCATGTTATAGTGTTTTCTGGAGATAGCTCAGTGCTCATGTTTTGTCATGCTTTACCTGTACTTCATGCCCATGCCTTTTGTTCTTATGTTGACGTGTTGTAGCATATTGTTTTGATGCTTGCTAGATGCCTAGTTGCTATTTTGGACAGCTTGTCCTTTAAACTTGTATTGTATATGTGTTGAACCGTTGCTCCGTTTTGAGTGTGCCCTATATGAAAATTGCTTAGTTTTGCATGTAGCTTCATATTATCATGTTGCATCCATGTTTTGAGAGTGTTTTCTTGATGTTTGTATGTATTTTGCATCAATGCCATGTTTAACTTGTCTTGCTCATATCTTCTAGGCCGTAGCTCCGAACTAAATGAACTTTATATGTAACTTGACTAGAATCTCGTGTAGATCATCTTCGTGCATCTTAACTTGCTGTTTAACAACTTGAACATAAGGTTTATTCAGTTCTGCACCAATTTCGAAATTTGCATATGAGGACTTACCGGAATTGTTGTATGTTGTTTTCGGCCCAATTTAAACTTGCTTTGATGTGTTGCTCGTGTATGCATCCTCTCTTGCCATGAGTAGCTTCATGTACTCTTGTCTTGCATCATACTTGGTTGAGCATAATGCCTTGTTCATGTGTGGTGTGTTTACAATGTTGTGTGCTTCTTCTCGATAGTTCCTGTTTCGTTGCGATCGTGAGGATTCGTTCGCCTACGCTTGGTTCGTCTTCGTGGCTTCATCTTATTCATGGACTCGTTCTTCTTCCTTGCGGGATTTTAGGCAAGATGACTGCTACCCTGGATCTCACTACTATCATTGCTATGCTAGTTGCTTTGTTCTATCGCTTTGCCGCGCTACGTATCTCTTGTTGATCAAGCCTCCCAAACTGCCATGTCAGCCTCTAACCTTTTCACCCTTCCCAGCAAACCGTTGTTTGGCTATGTTACCGCTTTGCTCAGCCCCTCTTATAGCGTTGTTAGTTGCAGGTGAAGTTGAAGATTTCTCCATGTTGGATTATGTTTATGTTGGGATATCACAATATCTCTTATATTATTAATGCATCTATACACTTGGTAAAGGGTGGAAGGCTCGGCCTTATGCCTGGTGTTTTGTTCCACTCTTGCCGCCATAGTTTCCGTCATATCGGTATTATGTTCCCGGATTTTGCATCCCTAACGCGGTTGGGTGATTTATGGGACCCCCTTGATAGTTCGCCTTGAATAAAACTCCTCCAGCAAGGCCCAACATTGGTTTTACCATTTGCTTGCTAGCTATACCTTTTCCCTTGGGAGTAATTAACCCAAGGGTCATCTTATTTAGCCCCCCCCCCGGGGCCAGTGCTTCTCTAAGTGCTGGTACAAACCGAGTAGACTGCGGGGCCCCCTCGGGGAAACACGAGGTCTGGTTTTACTCGTAGGATGTCTCATCCGGTGTTGCCCTGAGAATGAGATATGTGCAGCTCCTATCGGGATTGTCGGTGCATCGGGCAGCTTTGTTGGTCTTGTTTTACCATTGTCGAAATGTCTTGTAACCGAGATTCCGAGACTGATCGGGTCTTCCTGGGAGAAGGAATATCCTTCGTTGATCACGAGAGCTTATCATGGGCTAAGTTGGGACACCCCTGCAGGGTATAAATTTTCCAGAGCCGTGCCCGCGGTTATGTGGCAGATGGGAATTTGTTAATATTCGGTTGTAGAGAACTTGACACCAGATCTGATTTAAAATGCATCAACCGCGTGTGTAGCCGTGATGGTCTCTTCTCGGCGGAGTCTGGGAAGTGAACACGGTTTTGGGTTATGTTTGACGTAAGTAGGAGTTCAGGATCACTTCTTGATCATTGCTAGCTTCACGATCGTTCCGTTGCTTCTCTTCTCGCTCTTGTTTGCGTATGTTAGCCACCATACTTGCTTAGTTGCTGTTGCAACCTCACCACTTTACCCCTTCCTTTCCCATTAAGCTTTGCTAGTCTTGATACCCATGGTAATGGGATTGCTGAGTCCTCGTGGCTCACAGATTACTACAACAACAGTTGCAGGTACAGGTTTTGTGATGATCATGATGCGAGAGTGATGTTTGCTTATTTTGGAGTTCTTCTTCTGCTTCTTCTTCGATCAGGGGATAGGTTCCAGGCCGGCAGCCTGGGCTAGCAGGGTGGATGTCGTTTGAGTTTCTTCTTGTGTTTTCATCCGTAGTCGGATGGTGCTCTTATGTAAGATGATGTTGTATTCGTGTGGCATTGTATGCCTTTTGTATGTATCCCCATGTATATTGTAATGTTGATGTAATGATATCCACCTTGCAAAAGCGTATCAATATGCGGTTCTATACTTGATGGGACCTTCGAGTCTTTTTAGGATAGTATCGCATATTGGGCGTGACAACCATAGCGGCCAATCCACCGCCGCCCTCCTCCATCATGCCGGAGCCGGTACCCCGATGTCGTCGTCCAACGCAACCGCAACTGCAACGCCCTCAAGGACTTAGCAGCTGAAGCCGAGGCAGAGTTGCTTCCACGACGCCGACGCCGACGTGCGCCGTACCAGAACCACTCCGACCACACCATCCTGCGCCTCACTGCTGCCGCTCCACTGTCGCAATCGTCCATCGCACGAGAGCTGTTCCCGCTATGCCGTCGTTCGCCGCCTTGGATCTGGTTCCCCGCCGCCGACAGACGGACACCGCACCACACTCAACAAATTGGCCATGGGTTCGTCCAAGGCTCCACCGTCCTCCACAACTTGTCGTTTCCAGCGAACCACAAGAAGATCGTTGGAAAAATAGAAGGAGGACACATCACTGCCAGCAGAAAGAGGTACTCCTCTTCCCTTATTGGTGCAAATCTTACGTCTCTCCTCACACCATATTCATCCCACGAAAGAAACTAGTTAAGCGCTTCTTACTGCATCTTCTTCGTGATACTAAATGCCCAAGGTTTCCTCCCTTTACTATTTCACCTTTGCTAGAGGTCAATAGCCTTCCTGGATTTCAATTCAAGATCAGTCGAACCGCAATTAACAGAAGCAGCACCTGCTTAGGTGCGCGGAGCACCTAGTCCTCCTGTTCCCCGAGGAAGCGGGGCATCAGTGTCTATCGTAGGGGGTGTGGGGCACAGGAGCTTCTTGCGCCCGATCTGGAGGTCGGCGGGGCTTGAATAGATGGCCGGAGGGCGGTGCCAAGCACGGCAGTGTGGTGAGGTCGAGGGGAGGGTGCAGGCAGGGGAGGAATACTAGGTCGGTGGTCTCTGGTGTTTCGAGGAAGATCATCAACACTGACTGACTGGAGGTAGATGAAGGCGATCTGTCTGTTCTTTGTACATTGGACGGTGCAAAAAAAATGGACTGACCTATTTGTTTTCAGTCGGCTGTTATTTTCATAGAATCCTGTAGTAATTTAGTGTGCCATGCATGTTGTAGAGCTATCATATGTCTCCGTCATTTATTTCTCACCGACCTGCTATGTGCTACCTTTACACTATACTAATTGTGCACACACTTCACCCATACTCACACTATTGTTTTTTTATGCATGGGTATTTCAGACTCTGACGCAGTGTTGATGAATGCAGAAAAGAAAAGACAGAAGTCGCGCCAGTGTAATTCGAAGATAAGCACTAAGCGTTTCAGCGCTCTAAAGGGTGCAGTGTCAGCAGTTGGAGACAGTAAACGTAGCTCTACAGTTGATGATCTCAATTGCCACACAACCATCCCAGGTGCTTGCTTTAACTTCGCGCTGTCAAATGTGGTTGCATGTTGCATATGGTGTCTAGCTTGTATTGCGTCCAATTTGGTTAAATTGCATCTTCTTACTTTACACATTATACCTTTGATAATGACATGCCTTCCTGTTTTTGATACATACTACATATGTCTATTAACCATGTTCGTACATCAAACTAATGCTCTTTTGTATCCCTCGTCAATCACTTATGATGAGACAGTCACCCCAGTGGGTTACTGTGAGACGCCCTACTCGTTTAAAGAGTGCAGTGTCATCCTCTCCACATGATTCTCAAGAAACAGCAAGGCTAAATGAAGATAGTCAACGTAGCTCTCTAGTTGATCACCGCAATTCCCCCACACCACCATCGCAGGTGCTTGCTCTTACTTGGCAGTGTGATATGTGGTTGCATGTTGCATATGGTGTCTACCTTGTAATGCTTCTAATTAGGGTAAATTACATCTGCTTACTTAACACATTATACCTGTGAATATGACATGCCTTCCTGTTTTTGGTACATACTATGTCTTTCTATTAACCATGTTCTTACATCAAACTACTTTTCTTGTGTATCCCTCGTCAATCACTTCTGACGATACACCTTCAAGTTGACAGTGTAATATTGGTTGCATCTTGCATATCATTTCAAACATGTATTGCCTCTAATTTGTTGAAGTGCCACTTATAATGAGACACATCTAACTTGGTAGAGTGATTTTGGTTGGATCTTTCATATGGTGTCTAGATTGCATTGCTTCCAATTTGTTGAAATGTCTTCTGCTTAGCGTTTTTCATACATATTCCATCCTCCTACAATGTGGTTGCCATACATAAAAGTTGTGTTCGTCAGTATCATGCATCAACAAATTTGGAAGTGCAAATTTCATTCCTTTTTCTTGTGTGTTTACTTGACAAGGCAAAATCTAAAAGGACGAAGGCACGAAATGATGGTGGTCCTCTGGAGCAACCAAAACAGATGATCTCTGCAGATTCTCCTACTACTCGTACTGTAGTGCTAGTTCCAAATCTCATCTTCCCTACTCCACAACCCACTGTGCTTGCTCTAACATAGCAGTGTGATATCTGGTTGCATGTTGCATATGGCGCCTAGCTTGTATTGCTCCTAATTTGTTAAATTGCATCTCCTTAGCTTACATATTGTACATGTGAATATGACACGCCTTCCTGTTTTTGGTACATACTAATCTGCCTATCACACCATGTTCTTACATCAAACTACTGTTCTTGTGTATCCTGCATCTATCGCTTATGATGAGACGGTCACGTGCGTGGTTAATATGAGACGCACTACTCTTATAAAGAATGCAATTTCATCCTCTCCACATGATTCTCAAGAAACAACAAGCCTAGATGAAGATATTGAACAT
Organism: Triticum dicoccoides; assembly: GCF_002162155.2. NCBI lineage: Eukaryota > Viridiplantae > Streptophyta > Magnoliopsida > Poales > Poaceae > Triticum > Triticum dicoccoides. Next base: position 439,957,176 of record NC_041387.1, read on the forward strand.
AGCTTTGTACTTGAAGACCGCACTTCCTCTACACCACCATCACACGTACTTGCTCTAACTTCGTAGTGTGATATGTGGTTGCATGTTGCATACGGTGTCTAGCTTGTAATGCTTCTAATTAGGGTAAATTGCATCTGCTTAGTTTACACACTATACTTGTGAATATGACATGCCTTCCTATTTTTGGTATACACTACATCTATGTGTTAACCTTGTTCTTACATGAAACTACCTCTCTTCTGTATCCTGCATCAATCACTTATGATGAGTCACCTTTATTCGTTGCATATTGCATATTATTTCTAGCATGTTGCCATGTATTGCTTCTAATTTGGCCAAATACATTTGTTAGGGCACCCTTTTAATTTGGCAGAGTGATATTGGTTTGATCTTTCATATGTTTTCTAGCTTGCATTGATTCTAACAAGTTCAAGCACCTTGTGCTTAGTTTACACTTTATACATCATACATGTCAATATGTCATGTCGTCCTGTTTTTCATACATATACCATCCTCCTATCATGCGGTTGCCTTACATGAAAGTAGTGTTCGTCAGTATCATGCATCAATGAGTTCTGAAGAGCAAATTTTATTCCTTTTTCTTGTGGGTTTGAGGTTACAAGGCAAAATCAAGAAAGAGGAAGTAAAAGAGTAAGGAAGGCGATGATGGTGGTCCTCTGCAGCAACGTAAACGAAGCATCTATACCGATTCTCCTTGTAATGATAGTGCATTACAAGGTCCAAGTCTCCGCTCCCCTACTTCACCATCCAAGGTGCTTGCTCTAATTTGGCAATGTGATATCTGGTTGCATGTTGCATATGGTGTATAGCTTGTATTGCTCCTAATTAGTGTAAACTGCATCTGCTTAGCTTACACATGATACGTGTGAATATGACATGATTTCCTGTTTTTGGTACATATTATATCTGTCTATCACACCGTGTTCTTACATGAAACTACTCTTCTTGTGTATCCTGCATCAGTCACTTATGATGGGACACCTTTAAGTTGGCAGTGTGATATTGGTTTGCGTCTTGAATATGATTTCTAGCATGTATTTCTTCTAGTTTGATGAACGCCACCTATGACGAGACAGTTTTAACTTGGCAGAGTGATATTGATTGCACCTTTCCATATGGTGTCTAGTTTGCAGTGCTTCTAATTTGTTGAAGTGCCTTCTGCTTAGTTACCACATCATAGGTGTGAATATGTCAAGCCGTCCATTTTTTCGTACATATTCCATTCCCGTATCATTTCTTTGCCTTTCATCAGAGTAGTGTTTGTCAGTATCATGCATGAATGAGTTCTGAAGAGCGAATTATATTCCTTTTTCTTGTCGGTATGACCTCACAATGCAAAATCAATAAAGCTGAAGGAAATTGGCAAGGCATTGGATGATGGTGGTCCTTCCGAGAAACTGAAACGGAGGTTCTCTACAGATTCTACGCCACCATCCTCCCAACAAGGTTCGCAAGACAACGCAAGGCTAAACCAACGTAGTTGTGTAGATGATGAGCACATCTCCCCTACTCCACCATCACAGGTGCTTGCTCTAACTTGGCACTATTATATGTGGTTGCATGTTGTGTATGATGTCTAGCTTGTATTGCTTCTAACTTTGTTGAATTGCATCTGCTTACTTTACACATAATGCCTGTGAATATGACATGTGTTCCTGTTTCTACATCAGACTACTGTTCTTGCATATCCTGCATCAGTCACTTACGATAAGGCACCTTTAAGTCACCACTGTGATATTGGTTGTGTCTTGCATATGATTTCTAGCATGTACTACTTCTAATTTGTTGAAACACCATACGGTTTGAACTTGGCAGAGTGATATTAGTTGCATCTTTCATATGGTGTCTAGCTTGCAGTGCTTCTAATTTGTTGAAATGTCTTCTGATTAGTTACCACATCATAGGTGTGAATATGTCAGGCCATCCTGTTTTTCATACATATTCCATCCTCGCATCATGTGTTTGCCTTTCATCCGAGTAGTGTTCGTCAATATCATGCATGAATGAGTTTTGAAGAGCGAATTTTATTCCTTTTTTTATCGATTTGACTTCACAATGCAAAATCATTACAGCTGAAGGAAATTAGTCTGGCAGTGGATGATGGTGATCCTTCAGAGCAACTCAAACAGGGGGTCTCTACAGATTCTACTCTGCCATCCTCCCAACAAGATTCGCAAGACAACACAGCTGGACAATCAATTTAGCTGTGTAGATGATGAGCACATCTCCCCTACTCCACCATCACAGGTGCTTGCTCTAACTTGGCACTATTATATATGGTTGCATGTTGCGTATGATGTCTAGCTTGTATTGCTTATAACTTGAATTGCATCTGCTTACTTTACACATAATGCCTATGAATATGACACGTGTTCCTGTTTCTAGAACATACGTGTACATGATGAGCACATCTCCCAGACTCCACCATCACAGGTGCTTGCTTTTACTTGGAACTGTTATATGTGGTTGCATTTTCCGTATGATGTCTAGTTTGTATTGCTTCTGATTATGTTGAATTGCATCTGCGTAGCTTACAACTTATACCTGCAACGATCACTTACACATAAGACACATTTAACTTGGGATTGTAATGTAGGTTGCATCTTGCATTGTCTTCTAGCTTATACTGCTTCTAATTTCTTGAAATGGCACTTACGACGAGACACTTTTTACCTGATAGAGTGATATTGGTTGCATTTTCATATGGTGCCTAGCTTTCATTTCTTCTAATTTTGTTGAAATGCCTTCCGCTAACTGTTTTTTCATACATAATCCATTCTCCTATCGTACGTGTGAATATGAAACGCTGTCTTTTTTTGTATATATTCCATCCTCCTATCATGCGCGTGCCTTACATCAAAGTAGTGTTCGTCTGTATCATGCATCAACCATTTATGCAGAGCTAATTTTATTCATCTTCTTGTGGTTTTGACTTCATAAGGCAATATCAGAAAATAGGAAGGAAAAGAGTAAGTTAGGGGATGTTGGTGGTCCTCCGCATCAATGCAAACAGAGAATCTCTAGATTTGCCACTTCTACTGCTAATGAAGTTGAAGTCCCAAGTCTACATGATGAGTTCATCTCCCGTACTCCACCATCGCAGGTGCTTGCTCTAAGCTGACAGTGTGATAATTGGTTTCATGTTGCATATGTTGTCTAGCCTGTATTTCTTCTATTTTGATTAAATTGCACCTGCTGAGTTTATACGTTATACATGTGCATATGACATGGCTTTTCGTGTCTAGAATACACTTCATCTATCTATCATACCATGTTCTTACATCAAAGTACTGCTGTTGTGTATCGCGCATGAGTAACTCATGATTGGACGCTTTTAACATGGCAGTTTGATAGTGGTTGCGTCTTGCATTGATTTCTACATTGTACTGCTTCTAATTTTTCGAGTTGCCACTTATGACAAGACACTTAACTTGGCAGACTAATATTGGTTGCATCTTTCATATGGTGTCTAGCTTGCATTACTTCTATTTTCTTGAAAATCCTTCTGCTTAGTTTGCACATCGTAGCTGTGAATATGTCATGTCGTCCTGTTTTTCTTACATATTCCATCCTCATATGGTTGTCTTACATCAAAGTATTGCTTGTCTGTATCATGCATCAATGAGTTCTGAAGAGCGATTTTATTCTTTTGTGTTGTGGGTACGGCTTGACATGGCAAAGTCAAAAAAGAGCAAGGAAAATAATATAGTAGGGAGTGCTGTTACCCGTCGGGTGAAACGGAAAAGGATCTGCCGTCGAGATTCTACTGGTACTTATAGTGCAGTAGAAGGTCCAAGTCCACCGGCTAAATCTACAAACACAGTATCACCTGCTCCACCAGCTGCAGCATCTGCTTCAACTGTACCAGCATCTCAACGAGTTACTCGTTCGTTTGCTCCGGAATTGGCCAGTTCCCAAGCAACCTTCACACCTAACACTACTTCCGAAGCATTGCTGGCACAACAGGACTTGGCAAGATCAGATGAACCTCATGAGCATCAACACCAAGACGGCTCATGACCGAGTTAAGTTGCAGTTGCATGCTCCTTTATATGTACTCTCACAGTTTGATGTACACTAACACTTTCCATATTCGTTGTTGAACTAGCACAAAGGCGCAAGCAGAAACAAACATCAAGGATAATGCTTGACATATTAACAAAATCTAAAGGAGGAAAATGGGGATCCATTTTTAGGCAGGTTTAAAAAGGCCGCGTGATGCTACAGAGTCAGCCAAGTTAGTATCAGAGGCAGCCATTGCCGTTAGGTGTCATGCATGTATCCTCCCAACATGGATCCAGTACAGGAATGAGAAAGACAATACCCAGTTTAACACCTTCCTTGACCATTTATTCGTAAGTAATGTTATTCATCGCAATTAGTAATATTGTCTTGCTTTGTCCCATACTTTCTAGCTTCCTCCTAATAAGACTCACATTCTTTTTTCAACAGATGAGGTTCAAGTTGGATCCGAAAGATGATGCAACTAAACAAGCATGCACTCATGTTTTTCAGTCTGCTCTGCGACAGTATCGGTACCACCTTAGAAAATCTCACTTTGAAGGCAAGGCTAACAACGGAACCGCCCAAACATCTCAAGTGGAATATATTACAGATGAAGACTGGACAACCCACATTAAACACTAGTCTGATCCAAAGTATCAGGTAGGCTATATATATTTGATCAGACCACATATTGAACTTGTATTTATGTATGTACCTTACAAGTGTATCTTCTTCTAGGCTAACTGTTTGAAGAACAAAACCAACCGTTCTAAAGTGAAATTCCAACAGACAACAGGATCTCGTAGCTATATTGCACACTGTGAGGCTCTTGTAAATAGCTGCTACTTCCTTCTTTTTTTGTGCCATATTATCGTATCTATATTGACTTGTTCCAAATACAGAGGAAAGCCCGTGCGGACCAAAAAGAACCTGAACCGAATGCAGTGCAAATCTTCAAGGATTGCCACACACTACAAAATAAAGACACATCCGTGACATTTTGGGCCGAACGAAAAAAAATTATGTCATACATATGACACTTCTATGACGATAATTGTGACAAAACCCGGTATCATCATAGATGTGGTGGGCTCCTACTTCTATGACAAAAAAGCATGACAGAAAATGGGCTTTTCGTCCTGGGCGGGTCGGAGACGCAGCTGCATGACATTCTTTGGGCCGTCCATGATGGAAAAAATCGTGGTAGAAGCGAGGGGGAGGAAAATTTCGAGGAGTTGCCGGCTACGGTGGGAGGTCAGGGGCCGAGCGATGCACGTTTCTCTCGTACACGTACGCGTATGTGTGCGAGGCGTTGGCTCTAACTGAACCCGAGCGAGGCGTTGGGCTCTAACTGAACCCGATCGATTGCACTGCAGGCTACGCGTTACTGAACCCGAGCGATCGATCGATGGTTGTTAACTGAACCCGATGGAGCGATTCCTTCACTGCTGCTGCTAACTGAAGCCGATCGATTGGATGAACAGTGAGCGTTGCGGGGGGGGGTGGATGAACGGTGAGCGGTGGCGTTGCCTCTGGATGAACAGGACCCCGTGGTGTGGAGGGCTGGATGAACAGTAGATGGTGGAGGGGTGGCCGTGGAGGGGTGGTTGAACAGGACCCCGTGGTGTGGAGGGCTGGATGAACAGTAGATGGTGGAGGGCTGGATGAATAGTAGACGGTGGAGTAGCGCGCGGTGGAGGCTGGATGAACAGGAGCCCGTGGAGGCTGGAGGAGGTCGACGGTAGCACGTGGAGGCTGGAGGAGGTCGACAGTGGAGATGAACAGTATCCCATGGAGTCCCGTTTTGCGGTATGCCACTCCCCTCCCGATGAACAGGACATCCGTTTCGACCGTAGCAGGTCCGTTTCCTCCGTTTTGCGGTACGCCACACCCCTCCCGATCAACAGGACCCCCGTTTTGACCGTAGGAGGTCCGTTTCCTCCGTTTTGCGGTACGCCACACCCCTCCCGATCAACAGGACCCCCGTTTCGACCGTAGGAGGTCCGTTTCCTCCGTTTTGCGGTACGCCACACCCCTCCCGATCAACAGGACCCTGTTCCGAATGTAGGAGGTCTGTTTCCTCCGTTGTGCGGTACGCCAGGCCTCGTTTACATCGCATGTTCCGTCCAAGCCCTCCCGATGAACACGACCACACATTCCGTTCCGACCCAGCCGGTTGGCTCCCCATGAACACGACGACGATGTTGTTTCTCCATTCCGACCCAGCCATGTACACGAGCCCTCACCGTACGTATGCGCGAGTAGGCGTTCGAGACCCCGCCCGTATGTACACATACGTGGCTGTATTTTCTTTCTTGCACCCTGGCCGCTGTACGTACGTGTACATGCGACGTGCGCGCCTCTACTATGACACGTGCGCGCCTCTACAATGACCAGTATGTACGTACATGTTCGCGACCAGAATGACAACGCTACGTACGCTTCGACCAGGTGGGTCCCAACTGTCAGGCACTTCCTTACATGCGAAAATGTAGCTGGTGGGTCCCAGCCGTCAGAGGGGCGAATCGTTTTTTTTTTGCCCGGACGCACTTCCTTGCGTGCGAAGATGTAGCTGGTGGGTCCCAGCAGTCAGGGGGGCGAATCGTTTCTTTTTGCCCAGACGCACTTCCTTGCATGCGAAGATGTAGCTGGTGGGTCCCATCAGTCAGGGGGAAACATTTTTTTGGTGAAATACGGTGGCCGGTCTGGTGGGTCCCAGCTGTCAGGTGGAGGAATAATTATTTTGCACGTAATAAGGAGGCACTTCCTTGCTGCGGCCGTGGACCCAGCTGTCAGCCTCTCCACGTACAGTCCACGTCCGATGGAAGCCGTTCCTTGACCACGTTGACCACGCCGCGCCGAGAGCACCAGGGCGGTGGACAACGGCGAGGCCTAGGAAGGGGACGATGCGGAGCCGGGGAAGACGCGGCAGTGGATGCCCACACGTAGAGGAGTACGAGGGTTCACTCGTTCGCTGCGGCGTGAGGCTGCCGTCGCCGCAGAATAACAGAGGGCGTGGGTGAGTAGAGGGATGGCCTGGCCAGCGGTGGGAGTAGTAGGGGGCGGTGACGCCTCCGCCGCATCGCATACGGCCACGGGAGGCAGGAGCACGAGGCACGACCGGCGCTGGTTTGGGCGGCTGGAGCAAGAAGACCAGAGGTTGAAGAAGCACTACGGCCGTTGGATGGACATCGTACGGTCACTGGAGCTAGAATCGTGCATATTGACTAAGTTGACAAAGCCCTCTATCCCCGTCAACTTAGTAGGCCCACAAGTCAGCCTGCCACTATACTGAGTCCCAGCTAACAGGGGGAGTATTCATTTTTTTGTGCGTAATAAGGAGGCACTTCCTTGTCTGCGAAGATATAGCTTGTGGGTCCGAGCTGTCAGCGGCGGTAACGTTTTTTCGTGAAATACAGAGGCCCTTTCGGTGGGTCCCCGATGTCAGGTGGAGGAATCGTTATTTTGCGCGTAATAAGGAGGCATTTCCTTGCGTGCGGTCGTGGACCCAGCTGTCAGCCTCTCCACGTACAGTCCACTTCAGATGCATGTCGGTTGTTGACCACTTTGACCAGGCCGCGCCGAGAGCACCAGGGCAGCGGACGACGGCGAGGCCTAGGAAGGGAACGACACGGAGGCAGGAAGACTCGGCAGTTGTTTCCCACACGGAAGGGAGTACGACTGTACGAGGATTTACTGGTTCGTCTGCCGTCGCCGGAGAATAACAGCAGGTGTGTGTGAGTAGAGGGATGGCTAGGCCAGCGATGGGAGTACGGTAGGGCGGTGAGGGCTGCGCGGCAGCACAGCCGGCCGCGGGGAGGAGGGAGCAGGCAGTCCCGCGGCGCTTGTTTGAGCGGCTGGAGCAGGAAGAGCAGAGATTGAAGAAGCACGATGGCCGTTGGATGGACATCGTACGGTCACTGGAGCTAGAATCGTTCATATTGACTAAGTTGACAAAGCCCTCCGTCCCCGTCAACTTAGTAGGCCCACAACTCAGCCTCCCACCATGGTGGGTCCCAGCTAGCAGGGGGAGTATTCATTTTTCTGTGCGTAATAAGGAGGCACTTCCGGTGGGTCCGAGCTGACAACGGGGGCAACGTTTTTTTGCGAAATACGGTGGTCCGTCCGGTGGGTCCCAGCAGTCAGGGGCAAACGTTTTTTCGCGAAATACGATGGCCCGTCCGGTGGGTCCCAGCAGTCAGGGGGGAAACATTTTTTCCGCGAAATACTGGTGGCCTGTCCGGTGGGTCCCTGCTGTCAGGTGGAGGAATCTCTACTCCTAATGGATCAGTTGGTGAATAGTCCGCGCGGTTTATTTTCGTCATCCCCCACCACCGTTTTCTTTTCGTCATCATCCCATCTCTGCCAAAAAACCTTTGCCAAAAAAACCCTCATGCCCAGAGCAGATCGATCGCAATTAATCCACGTATAGTAATAAATCAATCCAGGTATGGTAAGGCCATAATTCAGAAAAATTTGAACGGATCAGAACCTTCCATATTGTCGCAAATTATTTAGTAATGTATTTATGTGAAAAAATCAATCACGGTGAAGCTGAGAAAAAAAATCATGATCCAATTTGAAAAGAATCAATCACGATCCATAAATCACACGCACCAGAGAAAAAAAAATCTGACGAAGAAGGCTGCCCTTGATCTACTATTCGATACAACGACTGGAACCACACCACAGCAGCCATCGCGGATCTATTCGCCGATCCATCCCAGCCCACCTGCCTCCTTCCTGATCCCGACCTCCCGAACCCTACCTCGACGCCAACCGCGCCGCCGCCTCCTTCGACCCACCACTCCGTTCCATTGATCCACTCCGCGACGGCCAGTTCTCGCGGCAGTCGCCGCCCGCTCTTCTCCTCCTGGTCCACCTCCCCACCAAGCTCTCTCTCCTAGATCGTGAGATGGTAGCGGAGGCACATAGGTTTCGGCTTCTCCACTAATGGCGATATCAAGAGCTGGTGGAGGCCGGCCATCATGGACACGTCTCTCGCCCTCGCACGTAACGAAAAAAATCAGCCAACATGCCTCCCCTCGATCCGTTTCCAACGCGGATAGTCAAAGACGCCCCAGCCGCCATAGCGGAGTCCTTCGCTGACACCGAGGTCCGACAGGAGCCGCCGCCCTCATCCCTCTCTTTTCACACTCGCCTATTTAGCTGGTCGTTGCCTCTCAGCGGTGACTACCCTAGCGGCGGTTGCGGGAAAGATGGATCCTTATCCTCCCGAAAATAGACTCGGCGCCCTCGTGGTTTGTAGCGGCGGCTGCGACACTCCCTTCCCACGCCGCCGAAGAGGCCCCCAGGGCGGCCGACGACGCCTTTAGCGGCCTTCCGGAGACACAGCAAGTCTGGCCTACGGTGGGGTGGCGGCATGCGCAGCATGGTCGTCGTTTGATTCAGGAGCGACCTCCGGCTGCTGAACAACCAGTCACTGGAGCACGTGTGGATGGCCTCTGGCACTGTCCTCACCAATGGAGGAGCCTCGCCTACGCTGCAGTGCTGCAGGGCGGTGGTCGGGGTGGTCCGCACCGGCGCCTACAATGTGTGCCTCATCCTAACTGGCAAAGTGATCTTCAGCCTCCCCATCAACTACACCCTCGGCATCTCCCTTCCGAGGATCTGCAAGTCACTCCCCGTCCCGCTCGTTTTTAGAGTTCGGTTTCTGCTTGCAACAATTTATTTTCATTGAAGAAATTTACTTCTAATTAACGAAAAATGTTCTTGTTTGTTCCATGCTTGTGATGTGTAGATACAGCGACGCAGATCCTAGCTCCAGATGTCTTAAATTCTCCTTTGTTGACCTTGCCTTGACATCGCCTCGGTACGGACCACTGACTGTACATTAATATTACTATAGTGAATTAACTTGCAGGGCCTATTGCATTTGCTCCGGCACTGCCCCCCTCTGCATAAGTATCTTCAATGGCCTTCTGATAGTACCATATCTGTATTGAAGTTGCACATTCATTTGTTCTGAATAGATGTCTCGCAATTCTTCCGCACTGTTGCCACCGGATTCGTCGGTTGATGAGAAGGCGCTGTTGCCGTGAGTGGAATCGACGCCGATCATGCAGGGGCAGAGATAGGTGGTGGTACCCATCATGCGTTGGTAGATATGTTTTTGCAAGTCTGTGTTACACTTGGTATTGTGTGCGTATGTATGTAGTTAGACAAGTAAATCTGTTTCATGGAGGAGAGAGTGCAGCTCTGTGAAGAGTTCATGAATACTTCTGAAAGAATGATCAGCTGACAGTCTATAAAAGGTATAGAAATGGCATGCTTGGTCCAAAGTACAACAGTTTGTTGGCTTGCTTCGGACAGTCTTTCGCCGTGCTATATTTGTCAAGAGGTAATATTTTGTATTGTCTACACACATTACTAGCTGGCCTGTGCTAAATGTTCGGTCATTATGCAGGTAATGACATATGAGAAGCAAAGAGGATCAAATGATTCCACATACTGGTTAGTGTGCCTTTTCTAGCCCAATTCCATGTTTGAAGCCTTCTATATAGAATGTTCTAATTCATACTGAACTGTTATTCCTGAGATGACAATGGTTTCTGTTCGGTCATTATGCAGGTAATGACATATGAGAAGCAAAGAGGATCAAATGATTCCACATACTGGTTAGTGTGCCTTTTCTAGCCCAATTCCATGTTTGAAGCCTTCTATATAGAATGTTCTAATTCATACTGAACTGTTATTCCTGAGATGACAATGGTTTCAGGGTATTATTTGAACTGATATGGGGGGCTACTTCAGATTCCTTTTCAGCAAAATATGGGAACTCCATTTTCTTGCAAGGTAAAAAATATACAATTGCATCATTCTGAATTTTTTCCGCACATGTATATTACGGAAAGGATGCACACATGTTTTCCTTATTCTGTGATCTCCTGCGATCATCGATTCACAAAGAAATCTCCTGTGATCATTGCTAATTGTCATTTGTTTTCAAAATTTTGGGTCATAGATTATATTGCTAATTTTTATTCATCAAATTTCCTGTTCAATCAAAGACATTTGTGATTCAGAACATTGAGAGTTTAGAGGGTTAGAGCTCAGAAGTACTAGCAGACTGCCAATGTATTCAGTCAAAGGCATTTTATTTATGTATCTTCTTTACATGTCTGCCAGGGTAACCATAGCATCTACATTGCTTTATGCCTGAAACTGAGAGCTTTGGAACAGTGCTATGCGCTATTGGACAAGTAGATACAGAGATACCTATCAGTGATGGTCAGCAGCAAATACGAGAAATGTTAGATACATCCACACTCTTTCTTGATCTATGGTTAGTCCCCCTCTTGCCTACCATAAGCTCTTGGTGAATTACCAGATTAAGCGGAAGTGCTAACCTATTGTTGGTAGCAGTAGGAGATGTTGATGTTCCATGGAATTGTTAATCCCGTCTCCAAGTTTTAATGTTTGATCTGCGTGTTATTGACCTAAGAGAAAATGGGTTCTGAAGCTTCGATATGATGTATTTCTAACAAATAGCGACAAAATCAATACCTCACACGGGCAATTACTCTTATATGGTTTGATGCTTGAAATTGTAGAGTCAGCACCTCTTTTTAAAGTGTACACGATGCAATAAAAAAAGCATCTTGAGTACCATGCCCAGGTACAGTTTTAATGCTTATAGCTGTATTTTGCTCCATTAGAAAATACAACTATATTTTATTCCTGATAGGGCAATCTTATACGGGGAAAATTACTCCTGAATGTGTACAACTATATAATGTTCCTACAGATGTATTTTGTTCCATTAAAAACATAGTATTTCTGCTATCTCAGTTGGATGGCCACTGTTATGTCAATTTGATGGCCACTATGTTTTGCTACGGCAGAAGATTCAACTATATTTTGCTAATACAAGTACAACACTCAACCTCTGCTATGCCAATTCGATGGCCACTACATATTCAGACGGGCAATGAACCAAATAACTCTTTCACTGGGCCACTGATAATATTATTGGTCGAGCTGATTAGGGAAGTAAACTATATACAACAATAAAGTGAAGTTGAACTGTTTAGAGAAGTAAAATATACAGAAGTAATCTGAAGTACACTTGGATCCAAAAGATGTTGGTGGAAATACTTCAACAAGCTTGATGCATTCATTATTCTGTAATACTAGGATTAACAATAATGTCGCTGTTGGTTACTTTGCAGGTAACAATGTTACGCTGATGACATAGTTTATTTAGCTCTCAAGAATGGCTGCTTATCGTTCAAGAATCTGGACAACTACTTCTATTTCGTATTCATACTAAAACTTCTATGAAGCAACAAATTTTCCTTCTTGTGAATTTGTTCTGAAGCTACTAAAATATCCCCTTGTACTGAAATAAGATTTCTACTCAAACTTTGTCAAGATACTAAATTTTACTTGCTTGCTCATGCCTTAAAATCTACCTTGTTGCCGAAATTTAATGAGGAGCTCAAGGGAAAAAATGAACCAAGGAGAAGGGAGCCAGAGAAGGAGAATTAAGATGTGCCTTTCACTTATAATTTCTAAACACTACAGGAATCATGATATCGTGTTAGCATAATTGCATGGTTACGTGTTAGAAGTGTGAGTGTGGGAGGCTTGGCCGGGGGATTGTGAGCTGGAGATTGTGGAGGAAAATAAACAAGACTGATTTGACTGTAAAAAAATGTTGATGTGCTTTTTATGAAATATTTGGCCAATCATGTGTTGCAACGTGGGCACATATTTTCATAGTTCTATATCAGTCATATCTGACAGAGATCTGGATGTTCGGTATATGATATGTAGTATACTATGCAGACCGCTGTTAAATATCATATACCCAGCCCGTGTACTACATATCATATATCCACTCTGCACACTACATATCATATACCCAGTCTAATGAACCATGCGGTTCTGGCATGAAGAAAAATCCGTATATGGATTTTTTTCATGGTTCATGGGACCAACAACATTGAAAGAGCATTTCAGCTGTATGATTAGGCTTCTTGAATTCTGACGTGGAGTATGTGATCGCGAGCTCACAGGAGCTCGGAATCACGCCCGTCCAGAATTGCTATGAGATTCGTCGCATTAAATGCTATAGCCAGTTGGCGGGTCCATGCCGACGAAGGAAAGTTAGGATATACGGCACAATACGCGTCTGACAGATGGGGCAAGGTGGACGGAGGGGTGCACGGCGTCGCCTGTGCATGCCTGAGCCGTGGGTCGAGCTTGTCGCAGGCGTCCTGATCCGTGGATCAGGTACGGTGCTTTCTGCTAGCGCCGGCAGTGCCCGATCTAAATGCAGTAGTTGGGTCAGTCGCTGGTTACGGGAGTGAAGTTGGATTTGCCTCTCGTCCCGGTCGGTGAAGAGGTGGAGATATTTACTCCGGCGACGGCGACTGGGCGGTGCAGCGACCTCGGACAGGCTCCGGCGACCATGGAGTTCTTACTGCAGCCGCTAAACAGGTTGGGATCTGCTACTTGGCCCATTATTTTCAATGGTTTTGACTCGGATTTTGGGTACTGATCTAGATTCCGTCGCTTAAAATTTTGGGTTGGTTAAGTAGAACACTCCTGGAAGAGGTGAATGATAACAACGGGGCAATGGAGCCCGTGCGGTTCCCAGTATCCGCGGTGGCTGAGGTTGAGGATCCAGCACCGGCCGCTTCAAGTGCTGACGGGCAGATCTGCGGGGCGGAGGCAGCAGGCGCGGACATGGCTCAGTGCTCCGAGCACTCAATGGAGCAAATTGACCCAAAAACACCAGGGCGGACGCAAAGGTACTACAACTTACCATCTGAATTGCATCAAAATTTGGCACTGCAAATGTGTGTGTCCTGTCAGATATGCAAGCAGTAACTGATGAAATGAGGGTGGAACAGTATACATAACCATGATTAAATAGCATGAACACCACCAGTATATATACGTGTGTGTGGGAAGGTTTTATAAACTTGTTTAGGATAATATAGTGTGAACTGCAATTTTGTAAGATGTTAGTGTAGCTCAGAATTTTGTGGACTGGAATTTCATAACAAATGGCTGCAGCTGAAAACACCACCTGATTGTTTCTCTGCTGTGACTGGGCAGAGTGCATGTAGGTGCTGCTGCTCTAGGAAGGCCTCCTTGCCCGGACAGGGTCACGGAGCTGGAGAAGACTGACAGGGAATTTGCCGAGCATCCAGGTGACATAGTTATGGTGCCAAAGATTGGAACAAATTTTGACACGCTCGGAGAAGCTTATGACTTTTAACTCCTGGAAGAAAGGATTTGGAATACGATATGGAAAGAGCAGGCTAAACGTTAGCAGGACTAAGTGTATGCAAGATATAGTCTGTGGATGCGCGGTACGGCTAATGTTACAGCAGAAATTGATTACTAATTTTTCATAAAGAACAGATTTGAAAATGCCTGTGACTGAATCTGACTTTTTGTTTGTTCCATCAGGGGAAGCCAATCGTTGAAAATACTCGTTCATGCCGGTGTGAATGCCCAGCCCTCATCAGACTACTGCGGACAAAGGACAATGGATGGTACGTAGCAGAGCACCGAGATGGGCACAACCATGCACTTTCCCAAACATATGGACAGACAATACACTGGCCTACGGCAGTGAGCGCGGAAGCACGGATCTGCGTGATGGACACAGCAGCGGTGGTCAATGAGGGACAGCTCGCGTCAGGCCTCGGAGCTCTGAACTGGAAAGATGAATCCACATGCTTCTATCTGGAATTAGAGGTGAGGAAAATACGTTTCATTTTTTCTTTAGCTGCTTAGAGTTAATTTTGCCCATTTAGAATCCAGACTACTGTAAGTTGCTTTTGAAATCCTGGGTGAATGGTCCAGTTAGACTGATGGATGTTGTTTACTGGAATAAGAATTTTGCACTGTATATTAATTCATTAGTTGAGAGTGCAGCATGTTGTTTACTGGATTCAGTTAGTTCAGTTGATTGAGGTAACTGAAAGAGTCCTGCCTGGATGGTCCATGATGGATGTTGTTTACTGGAGTTAACAGTTTTCGATGGTCTAGTAATTTATTTATTGGGAGTGCAGCATGTTGTTTACTGGTTCAAGTTAATTGAGGCAAGTAGTCAGGTTGCGGAATGGTGCTGCTGCCCCCAGCATGCACCTTGCCCATATCGGGTGAGCGCTTTCAAGAAGGCAGTTAGGATGTTTGCAGAGAACCCGAGCAATAATGTTATCACTCCAGCGCTTGGGACAAGTATCGACTCACTTGGCGAGGCGTATAATTTATAGAACTTGTATTCTTGGGAAAGGGGTTTTTGAATTTGACATGGAAAGAGCAGGTTGAATGTTTAGAGAACGAAATGCATGCAAAAAATAGTATGGGGATGCTCGGTACGTATGACATGTGGAGCACTATGGTTACTTATTTGGCGTTCATTTAATTGGGGTTGATTTTTAATCGATTCATGATTGTTATTTGCTCTGATAAAATAAAATACATATGTAGGATAAAGCTGGTGTTGAGAACACGAGGTCTTGTCGTTGCGAATGCCCGGCTCTAATAAGACTGCTACGGGCAGAGGACAATGGGTGGTACATTGCAGAGCACAGGGAGAGTCACAACCATTCCCTTTCACTGAATTTGGGTGAGACGATCCACTAGCCCTCGCACAAGCACATAGATGTGTTCGGCTGGTGACTACATGTTCTCGTCTCTTTGATCGTTCTTTTTTCAGATCTGAAACTGCATTGCATCAGTGGTGATTGAACTCAAGTTCTGGCCGGATTTCCATTGATTGAGGAGGTGGACGGCACGTAATGCTTGAGGTGTCCGTCTAGGACACCGGTGGCCGCGGATGCCATTGATGTCCATCAGGTGTCGACAGCAGCCATTAGTGCCGAAGGGCAGGTCTGTGAGCTGGCTGCTAGTGTGGGCTCCGGGAAGGAGAGCTCCCCGCCGGAATTGGAGCTGTCTGCGGGGAAACTCAATCCGCAAGCACCATGGTTGGCAATGAGGTTAGTGTTTGACATAATAATTTTAGTAGATGTGCGGAAACATTCATTGCTGCAGTGTGGTAAAACTGTACTTACAAGGTGTGTCATGCATTTCCGACAGAAATATGTAGCAGCAACCAGTTTTTTTCACTTCAATTGTATTGAGCAAAGCTGAGTTGCAGTGTGGTCAACTGGTAAAACTCCCTTTTAAATAGAAAAAAGACACTAGTGAAATATGTTCAGAAAAAATCTTATAAGTTTTTAAGGGACATCAGGTTGCACTTTGTAATTTGTAGGAAAGCTACAAACCGTTGAAATAGAAATGCTATTCGCACAGACTTTTTAAAGGGCTAAGTTGCGGCATTGCTTGTAGGATGTATGCTCCCTCCATGTCAGAACTAAAGTCGCAATAACCTTTAGAAATAAGTGTTGTGTGATTTGGTGATTACCAAAAAATAGAATGTAGTGGAACTGTATGCTGATTAAGGTGTTTAGGAAACGCTAGGTGCATCCACTCATCCAGTACATTTCTTTTTGGAAGTACACTGACTCGTTCGTGTGCTTGAAGCTGGACATGAAACAACAGTGTGGTAGTTATATGGTGCGGTACTGACTAAACTGGGGTGTCATTTATAAGCAGGATTCGCATTGGATCAGCGAGTCCATTTAGAGGCAGCGTGGTCAAGTTAGCCGGACTGTGGGCGCCCGCAATAATAAAAGAGATTGGGAGACCATGCAGACCTGCTCACTGCAAGAACCACGGTGTACAGGGTCACTCGAGATTTTTTTTGTACAAGCCGGGTGAAATGAGACTGGGTTCAGGGGCTTGAGTCGGCGTTCATGCCAAATGGTTAGACAGTTGGGTTCGAATTCCCTCCAGTTGTGCATCACAAAGAGTTTTTAGTTATGTCAACGTGCGTGTGTTATTTGTGCTGTAATGATCCTCTATTTCCTCTGTGGACAAAGAATTGGTTCAATGGGACTGATATGGTACGTGAATTTTAGACTGAACGACAATTGATGTGCATCTAAACTTCATGTCCTATTTGTACGTGGCAGTATTACTCGTGTGAGCTGTAGGCAGAAATTGGTTAGGATCTAATCCTTGCTCTGTTTTGAATTCTGAGACAAGGAACAATTGACGGGCGGTAGAAGGCTCGGGGTCGGAGAAAATGGCTCAGCTCGTTAGCGATCCAGCTGTCCCGATTCTAGGTGACGGCAACAGGCTTAATAAATGTTGGGCCATAGTGGGCCAAGCAACAGATTGATGGGACATATACTATTTGGAATACGCCTGCTTATACACTGGGATGTCCGAATCTTGCAGAGAAACAATGTGGGAGATAACGAGAGTCTGTGCGCTCGAGCTCAATTCAGCATTTTCGATCCCGTCTCCAAGTTTTAATGTTTGATCTGCGTGTTATTGACCTAAGAGAAAATGGGTTCTGAAGCTTCGATATGATGTATTTCTAACAAATAGCGACGAAATCAATACCTCACACGGGCAATTACTCTTATATGGTTTGATGCTTGAAAAATTGTAGAGTCAGCACCTCTTTTTAAAGTGTACACGATGCAATAAAAAAAAGCATCTTGAGTACCATGCCCAGGTACAGTTTTAATGCTTATAGCTGTATTTTGTTCCATTAGAAAATACAACTATATTTTATTCCTGATAGGGCAATCTTATACGGGGAAAATTACTCCTGAATGTGTACAACTATATAATGTTCCTACAGATGTACTTTGTTCCATTAAAAACATAGTATTTCTGCTATCTCAGTTGGATGGCCACTGTTATGTCAATTTGATGGCCACTATGTTTTGCTACGGCAGAAGATTCAACTATATTTTGCTAATACAAGTACAACACTCAACCTCTGCTATGCCAATTCGATGGCCACTACATATTCAGACGGGCAATGAACCAAATAACTCTTTCACTGGGCCACTGATAATATTATTGGTCGAGCTGATTAGGGAAGTAAACTATATACAACAATAAAGTGAAGTTGAACTGTTTAGAGAAGTAAAATATACAGAAGTAATCTGAAGTACACTTGGATCCAAAAGATGTTGGTGGAAATACTTCAACAAGCTTGATGCATTCATTATTCTGTAATACTAGGATTAACAATGATGTCGCTGTTGGTTACTTTGCAGGTAACAATGTTACGCTGATGACATAGTTTATTTAGCTCTCAAGAATGGCTGCTTATCGTTCAAGAATCTGGACAACTACTTCTATTTCGTATTCATACTAAAACTTCTATGAAGCAACAAATTTTCCTTCTTGTGAATTTGTTCTGAAGCTACTAAAATATCCCCTTGTACTGAAATAAGATTTCTACTCAAACTTTGTCAAGATACTAAATTTTACTTGCTTGCTCATGCCTTAAAATCTACCTTGTTGCCGAAATTTAATGAGGAGCTCAAGGGAAAAAATGAACCAAGGAGAAGGGAGCCAGAGAAGGAGAATTAAGATGTGCCTTTCACTTATAATTTCTAAACACTACAGGAATCATGATATCGTGTTAGCATAATTGCATGGTTACGTGTTAGAAGTGTGAGTGTGGGAGGCTTGGCCGGGGGATTGTGAGCTGGAGATTGTGGAGGAAAATAAACAAGACTGATTTGACTGTAAAAAAATGTTGATGTGCTTTTTATGAAATATTTGGCCAATCATGTGTTGCAACGTGGGCACATATTTTCATAGTTCTATATCAGTCATATCTGACAGAGATCTGGATGTTCGGTATATGATATGTAGTATACTATGCAGACCGCTGTTAAATATCATATACCCAGCCCGTGTACTACATATCATATATCCACTCTGCACACTACATATCATATACCCAGTCTAATGAACCATGCGGTTCTGGCATGAAGAAAAATCCGTAGATGGATTTTTTTTATGGTTCATGGGACCAACAACATTGAAAGAGCATTTCAGCTGTATGATTAGGCTTCTTGAATTCTGTCATAACCCTCATATTACGTGAACGAACATGCTTTGTCAGTTTTCCCCAGGTTCATTTAAAATTACCACAACAATAATACTGCTCGCTTATTGTACTAATAACTCCTATAGGAGGAGCTTGCAAGTATGTTAAACTTACACGGGCAGGAACTTTGATTCATGGATAAAAGTTGCATGATTAGCCAAGTATGCCTGAACCAATCCTAACCCCCACCCCCCTACTATGAGGATATTAACAAAGCTGTACATAGGATTGTATTTTTTGCTGAATTATTTGCATATCTTCTACCCCTAAAAAGGGACTTGGTAGCTTTCCCTTCCCCTTCACTGAATTATTTCCACGCCCTGCAAGGGCGGGGTGGCAACCAGTCACATCCACACTGCTCCTTCTCTCCCTCCCCAAATCGCCATGGATTGCGCGCTGCTAGCGCCCCTACTCTCTCACTTCCCGAGCCTCTGTGGATCTTGTGTTGTTAGAGTTGTTTCTCTCACTTCCCTGGTCAATAATTTTGCAGTAACAGATGTCATCTGAAGCAAATAAGTGCCTTTGAAATAATTTAAGTTCCCTTGCCCTATTAATTAGCTTGTTGATTTCTTTTCCTTGATAAGAGAAATAAAATTAATTTGCTGTAACCTAATTTAACAGTGGGAGTCTCTACTGCTGTCATTTCTAAAAAAAGAAATGAACTTAATTATGATAGTGTTTGCGCACACTTGCTGGAACTTAGATAATGCGGCATGCATCTTAATCTCTTCTTTGAAGTTAAGGCCATTTGTACATACTTTTTGATGTACCTGCTGTTTTGAACCCATAAACTTAATGTTGTGCTTGTAGTGTTGGTTCTGGATTTCGAATGAATTTTAACTTGTGGAACGATATCCCATCAACCACAAATAGTAATTTGTAGATTGATATTCTGCTGGTTAAGAAAATGTACTTCCTGGTTTATGATTTCCGTTGATTGAAATCTACATCCTGATTAGTGTTTCTATCTAAGAATTTGCAAGAAAATGTTCAACTCAAGGGAAAGTGAACTTTATCTATTTCCATGTATCTGGTTTGATTAGCACCTGGAATCGTGTTGAAGTGTCTTCATACTTGGTTTTGGAGTTCATGCTCTAAAATGAACTGATATGCTTGTTCATGGTCCAAATTGCTTGTCCGAAGAGTTGATTTCTTCTTCATGAACAGAAATTGCATGGTTTAGCTGCTCCATGCAACCTTTTATCTTATTTTTGGATAACCTGACATATCCTTTTCGTGTCTATTTACTGTACATGTTTTTCTCTGTAACTAGAGGTCGATCTTGCTCCGTAGGACTCAACTCCGCTGGCCTCGTCATCCTTTCTGTCACTGTGGTCGTCCATGTCGAAGGGCTCGCGCCGAGGGAAGCACCATGGATCCATTGGACCCCACACCTGCGCCGACCGATGCTTTGTCTATCAGTAAGCAAGAAATGCAAGCATCCTTCTAAATAAGATATTAGCTATCTTGAGGCTGAAATGCATCCTTCTAAGTAAGATATTAGCAATCAACAAAAAATGACATCAATTTTATTGAAAACTAAAAACAGCCTTGCGATATTGATACAAGGAAACAGAAAAAGAGGCGAAAGCATCACATGATATATATCATTGCGTATACCATGGATCTAAAAACAAAATGTAATGATCGCCCTCTGCTGTGATGGTGTGCATTTCTTGGCATCGGGAACCGGCTTTGGATACATAGGAGGGGGCGGGCGACACTGGGGGGATGGGGAGACTATGGTGAGAGGAACGTACATGCCGGATGTCGTGGTATCAAGCGAAGACAACAGTGGTTGCGGCGACGCCATGTTGAGGAGAACAGGCCGGGGGAATGAGAAGTGAGTGTGAGTGTTGTGCGGTGTGGTGATAGAGTGAGAGAGTGAATTGCTTTTTAAGATAAGAAGAAAAGGATTGGATGTTTTCTTTTTTATAGGGAAAATCACCTCTTTGCTATGAGAGAAATGTCATATTCTTTTTTTTTATTAGTGAAAAATATCACCAACCCAACAAGTCATTTTTAACAAGGATTCAGATGCGACTCACTTTACTAAAAAGCATAATGCCACTCACTCCCGACTAAAAATGAGCACATGCTTGCATTTAGCATACGACCAATTGTATATGGAGCTTTTTTAATATATGTTTATTGTTCACTTTAGATCAGAGATAAAACCTCATGCCTTCGGATGATGCTTTGAAAATGTCGCTTGACAAAGCTTTATGATGGACTAGACTGAAAACTTGTTGAGTTTTACAAAATGGGAAGAGATGCATACAAATAATTGTTGTTCTTCGTATATATCTTGCACATATTTTTAAATATTTTTAGTTTTGGAGATGAGAGGGATGGGGATGGACAAAAGTAATCCATTAAAAGGGTGTCAAGGCGATGTTTGAAGGGACCAAAATTTCATAGAGTTTTATGCAACAATACATGTATATATATGCAATAAAACAAAATTGAAATGCCCGTGGCAACGCACGGGCATTCTACTAGTAATTATTATGCGGGTAATAAGGAGGCACTTCCTTGCGGCCGCCGTAGACCCAGTTGTCAGCCTCTTCACGTACAGTACTCTTCCGATGTAAGTCGATTGTTGATCACATTGACCACGTCGCACAAAAAGCACCACGGCGGTGGACGACGACGAGGCCTAGGAAGGGGACGACACGGAGCCGGGGAAGACGCGGCAGTGGATGCCCATGTGGAGAGGAGCACAAGGGTTCACTGGTTTGGCTGCGGTGTGAGGCTGCCGTCGCCGCAGAATAATAGGGGGAGTGGGTGAGTGGAGGGATGGCCTGGCCGGCGGTGGGAGTAGTATGGGGACGGTGAGGCCTCCGCGGCAGCACAACCGGCCACGGGAGGCAAGAGCATGCGGCACGAACGGCGCTGCTTTGGGCGGCTGGGGCAAGAAGACCAGAGGTTGAAGAAGCACTATGGCCGTTGGATGGACATCGTTGACCATGCCGCGCAGAGAGCACCAGGGCGGTGGACGACGACGAGGCCTACGAAGGGAACGACACGGAGCCGGGGAAGCCACGGCAGTGGCTGCCCACGTGGTGGAGAGTACGAGGGTTGACTGGTTCGGCTGCCGTCGCCGAAAAATAACAGGATGTGTGGGTGAGTAGAGGGATAGACAGGCCAGGGATGCGAGTATGATGGGGCCGTGAGGCCTGCCCGGCAGCACTGCCGACCACGGGAGGCGGGAGCAGGCGGTTCCGACGGCGCTGGTTTGGGCGGCTGGGGCAGGAAGATCAGAGACTGAAGAAGCACGATTGCCGTTAGATTGACATCTAACGGTCTGACACTGGTAGAGTCGATTGTTGACTAAGTTTCTTTTTTGTGAAACCTTGTGTACGCATGAACTTGGTAGACCCACAAGTCAGCCTCCAAATTTGTGGCAGACAACATAAAGCCCATTTGCTATTTTTTATAATTTGCAGCCCATTTGCTAATTCTTAAGTAATTTATTACATCCCATTTTCTGTCCAGGACCACGGTCAAAAAGTTCGACCTTATTTTGCATATTTCGGTGGAGTCCGAACTGTTTTAATCTCGAAATGATAAACATTTTTTAAGAACTTATTGATTTGCCAAAAAAATCGTTTTGTTTTTGTGAGCAAATAAGACATGGGACAATTGAGTTGGTTTAAGGGAAAACCAGTGGTAAAAAAATCAGCGCTGGGTGGAAAAAAACAACAAAAATAAAGATGTAAATATGAAAAGGGAATTTCATGTGTTTTCAATATAATGATACGTGTATATGAACTAGTAAAACTATAGGTAGAGATTAGAAAACGGATGTAGGACATGCGTTTCAAGAGGAAAATAGAACTGGGCTATGTGTTTGATTCAGTAAAAAAACTACCTGCGGATGTTGTAAGACAAAATATAACTAACGCTGGCCGGTCAGAGGCCAATAGATACCTACTGGATCTTTGTGCCCCATTATCATCATGGGCTGGGCCTGTTGAAAACAAAACCAACCCTGGGCAGTCTGCAACCCAGTTGAAACTTGCTCGACCTGAAAAAACAATATACATGCTCAATAAACGAGAGAATTCTGCAAGTACAGACTGATAACTGGGATGCAGCACGGATATTGTTTTTTTATCGTGATAATAAGTGCATGCACTTGTTTTGAAAAAATTGGAGAACTGAGAATTCGAACGGCGGGTGCTTATGCTACCCATCAAATAAAAATCAGGTGCTCTGAAAATTCGTTTCGAAACAAATGATTCAGCTTTATATCCACGCCGACCCTCGGCATGATGGTTGGAAGCAAATGCAAGTTCATACCAAAAGATCGTTAACAACAATACCAACTTGAGGACGATAAGGTAGTACAACTACCAATACCTAACTAACTTATAATCTTTTTACTCCTGGCCTTAGTGTTCGTCCGGTAGAAAATCTTGCAGAGGACCAGTTTCCGCTCCTTCTCTTGCTCCAGGTCCCCGAGGTGGTACTGGTGCATCACCCAGTTGGTCCTCTGCTTGTCGAAGTTCTTGTTGGTGTGCAGCACCAGAACCTTTTTTGCTGCCCGTCTGCCGGCCATTAACCATCACCGGCAAGGTATTGCCGGTCTTGTGCCACATCACGTGCATATCACACTCCGACTCTATCTTGCGACGCGTTCACGTACCCCTTTTGAACGCCCTGGAATTGCGCTGGAAGAATTGCTTCCTTAGGCCACTTAGTGTGATACCTGCAGTATTGTGGAATACAGGTTTTAGTGTACGTAGTTGGCATTTTCATAATATCTTTGGCATGTTACAGTCACTTGTTTCACTTTTTATTAACTGTCAAATTGTAATTGCTTCACCAGGTCTGCGTCTAAAAAGAAAAATAGAGCTATAAACAAAGGAATATGTTTGTGCAAGTAGACGGCCGATCGGTGTCTTACCTGGAAGTTTCTCAGGTTGGGTGTAGCATATGCTGTGCTCGTTGTCGGTGGTTGGTATGAACAAATCAATGAGAGACTGAAATCTCGCGCTGTCAGCACTCACTTTGGCCTCAAGGTGCTCGATCAGCTCATGATCCATGGGATCAAACTTGATGCCAGCCGGCAGCACCGGCCAATCCTTCTTCGACTTGCATCGGTAATTCTAGTTATATGGTACTCAATGTATGATCAATCGTCTGTTTTAAGTGAATGATGAAAGATTTCGACAGATAAGTGGTACTCCAAATCTGAAGTCCAGAATACCCGAACACGCCGCCGGGATTCTTGTGTCACCTCACGCGCAGCATGTTGTCACGTCAATTCAATGTGTGGACATGATGAATAATTTGACCGACGTATACTAGTACTGCTACTGTACTACTTACTAGTCGTATTTAGTGTCACAATTTATACATAGGTTTAACTAACAAGTACGCACTTGAAGCCTAACTTATTCTAATAACACCCATTATTCATCCATTAAGAGTCTATTATGATATAGGGTGGGTCTATTATGATAACACCCATTAAGAGTCTTATTCTAATAACACCCACCTTATTCTGCTAACACTTTAGAGCTGCGAAAGTGCACCGAACCGAACCACACCATGGGAAAAAGGAAACCTTCCCACGCCCCACCCATCTCACTACCCACCTTATCCTCACCTTCTTCCCACCAGCTCCTCCCCACCACCAGCCCGCACCACTCCTCCCCACCACCAGCCACACAGTCAACCCCGGCCGCCTCTACCCACCACAGCGCGGTGCCGCCCAGATCCGCCATGGACACTCCACCGCGCCCCATCTACCGCGGCACGACGTCTCTCGACCGCCTCATGCGCGCCCCTGCCCCAAGCCGCCGGACTCAACCCACCTCGATCCACAATGGTGTGTCACCCCCCGATCCACTCCGGCGCATGACCCACCACCTACCTCCACTACCGGCACCGGATCCGCGGCCGTCCGCTATTCATGGACTCCGGCATGGGCGGCGAGGCCATTGCGATCCACCATGCCGTACAACCACATTTGCGACGCCAGGGATGGAGGCAGTGGTGACACCTTCCTTCCAAGGGATGCGCAGGGCGGCGGTGCGAGGTCTGGCATAGCAGGGCCAACGTGCAGGAGGAGAAGGGGCGGCGTGGAGTTCGGTTGGCCCTGCAGCTTCTTGATGCGCTCCACTCCCCGTCGACCCGGCGTGTAGTTTGAGGTCGAGAGCAGCGACACCATTGACAAAAAGGCCAAGATCCAGGTCTGATTCCCCTCCCTCCCATCCCTTCCCGCGCACTCAGTCCGCAACGAATCGCGCCTCCTTAGATCGCCAGCGTAGCTAGATTTAATCCACCCGGGGGGGGTAGGGTTGGTGTGATTCCGCGACAGATGGTTCTGGGGATCTTGTTTGTGAGCCGCCCGCTCCCATTTCCCTATTGTGCCGTGAATTGTGTTTTCGTGCTAACCATGGTGCGATGTTGTAGCAGCGTAGCTCTGTGCGACTGATTCCCAATGCCTCCTCTGTTTTGCAGGTCCGGAAGCACTCCCTGCGTTGACAAACAAAAGGTGAAACCGCGGTAGTACAGCTCACTCCATCCGATGATTTTTCTTGTTCAGATGCAGCTCACTTCGTCCACATCGTCGGACGTCGCTGGAGCAGTCCACACAGCAGGCGCAAGCGGCCATCGTTGACTCATTATGTAGTCCACTTGCACGCGCCACCTCTTGCATCTTCCAAATTCGTTTGCAGGCGCCGGCGTGCTGGTTCTATTGCTGTTTAGAAAAGTTTTTTTTTAGATTTTGCTAGTGCACAACACTGCAGTTTGCTTGTGCTCACGGTGCAGTGCGGTTGGGCGACCAGTTACTAGTTTTTCTGTTGATTTTATAGATTTTCCAATACGTTTGTAAAAAATGTTTAAAACAGTAGTTCATTGTACAAAAAATGTGGTGCAGTTTTGCTGCTGGCGCTATAAATGCAGTCCATCTCTATATTATTGAGGTGTTTGCACTTCATTGTTACATGTCTGCTATGTACTAGATGGTTGTGTGGCCTTGTAAAAATATAATGAATGGATATGTGTTTTAAGCTCACTTTGTTCTCTCATGCAGCTCACTATAAAACTCCTTTGTGGTTCACTTGGTAATCCAAAAATAAAACACCTCGGAAAGTAGCTCACTTCT
This sequence comes from Triticum dicoccoides, assembly GCF_002162155.2. Lineage (NCBI taxonomy): Eukaryota > Viridiplantae > Streptophyta > Magnoliopsida > Poales > Poaceae > Triticum > Triticum dicoccoides. Next base: position 439,983,296 of record NC_041387.1, read on the forward strand.
CATTACATGTGGTTCACTTGCTCGGTCCATGCGGTCCACTTGCCTGGTCTAAGCACGTAAAAATTATTGAGTTTGGAAAAAACTCAAGAGGTTCACTTTCGGTAGTGTCGCAGCCCGTTTACGGTAGTCTTGAGATTCACTTTTCATAGGATTGTGGTTCACCAACCTTGACATGAAGTGCACTCCACCTTGTTTGGAAAAATTTACGTCCCACAAAAAAGAAATCATGCAGTGCACTTGTCCGTCTGATGAAGTGCGGGTTTTGGTCTAAAGAAGTGCGGTTTGGTACCTCGTTTGGGAAAATTCACGTCCCACAAAAAAGAAATCATGCAGTGCACTTGTCGGTCTGATGAAGTGCGGTCTTTTGGTCTGAAAGCGGTGCGGTTTTCAGTCGGATGAAGTACCCACGTCGATTTGGGTGTCGCGAAAAACAGAGTGTCCGCATTTCAGTAAATTCGAAATTCCTCTGAAACCGTAAAGAATTAGAGAGAGTGTTCTACATGAAAGAGTTGCGTCTCGTCGATATCTTTCCAACGGCGTATCGTTTGAATCATCCCGACTAGAGGTTTGCAAAATTTTTGCGAAAAACAGCCGCTGTCACTCGTCATCCAACGCACGATTTTCAACTTAAAACCGTAAGGAATCTCAAAAATATTTCAACATATGAAAGTTGCACCTCGTTTGTAGATTTCCAACGGCGTATCACACGCCTCGTTTCGACAAACGGTTCAAAAACTGGAGCGAAAACAGTACCAAAAATTTGAATTTTTTTGAAAAACAGAATTCCGCGATTTAGTAAATTTGAAACTGCTCTTAAACCGTATGGAATTAGAGAAAGATTTATATATGAAAAAGATGCGCCTCGACAATATCTATCCAACGGTGTATCATTTGCTTCATTCCGACAAGCGGTTAAAAAAACGCGAAAAAACGCTTGCTGCCACTCGTCATCCGCCGCACCATTTTCAAAACTGCTCTTAAACCGTGTGGAATCTCGAAAAGTGTTCAACATGTCGAAGTTGCGCCTAATCCATAGATTTTCAACAGTATATTACACGCCTTATTCTGATAAACGGTTAAAGAATTAGAGCGAAAACTGTACCAAAAAAATAACGCGTGCAGTTTTTTCGAACGAGAAGTTCACTAGTCTCTATTGCAGTGCTCGTCGTCAAAATGATGCAGTGCGCTTCTGTTGAGCGTGCAGTGCCGAAGTGGTGTGCAGAATAGTTATTCTGCTAATATTAGCAGAATAGACCGTCTATATATATATATATATATATGCAAAATTGTGTCTACCATAGCTTGCTGTAGACATAGCTATCTCAGTCGTAAGCTCACTCTTCGTGATTCGTGCTGGACATGAGGGGGAGAAATTGTGGTGGGATTTTGGATAGTTTCTGTGGCTCGCTCCGTAGGAAAAGGCTGCGCCTGTGTGTCAGCGTTGGGTGGTCCATCTGCATGCGTGCAGATTTGAGATGGGTACAAGTACGCATGCTAGTCTTATTCAGCTTGATGGAACTTGTGGATGAAACGGAAAATGGAAGCAGCGGCAGACATGTTCATGCCCATGACGCATCGAGTACAAATACCACCTCAAATGTATTAAAAAAAGATACATCAGCTTCAGGCGTGTTTTGAACTGTTGCAGAAAAGGGAGTACATATTTTATCAACCAGAAACTAATGCCTTTCTTAGGGGAACCAGAAACTATTTGCTTAGGGGAACCAAAGGTCTTGAGCAGCTCCGGCATGAGCAGCAGCTCTCGACAGCGACGGCGACCCCCAGCCACGTGAGCAGCTGTAGGTGAGGACCGGATTCCTCTCATCTTCAAGTGAGATCCATCTTTGAACGTTGATTCATCGAGGGAGCTCCCTTGTTCTTCTCATTTTCTATTCCTCAGCTTATGTGGTTGTAGTGGATCTTATCCATCCAACGACAACCGTTTCACACCTTCTGATGCTGCTAGTTTCTAATGCCTCCCCTTCAATCTCGATTTGTTTCTGTTTAATCTTTTTTTCTTGCAACTCCGAGAAAAGGAAATAATGGGAGCTGGTGATAAATATGTGATTTTTCAGTCTTACGTGTGATTAAGTTATGTTTGGTTTTTTATGACGCCGATCTGCATTTTGGGGATAACATTTTTGAGAAACAATGATGAGTAATGTTGCGTGTCAGGCATAGTTCATAATCTGACCAATAGAATGTTCAATTGTATCCCCTAAAAAAATGTTCAAATGTAATAAATATTAAAAATAAGGCATAATGATATATCAGTTTCTACATAGATAAGCTGTAGTTTTTTGAGAGGGGTTCATACGTAGGGTTAGTGTTTTCAATCTACTGGATGTTAATGTCAGTTAATCTCCCAGATCTAAAACCGCCATTCTCTCTCGCCCACTGGTGACACCGTCTGGAACCGATACAACGGAAGTGAGGAACCGAGGGAATCCGAGTGGTGCACACCCTAAGAACCGATGCAACGGAAGTGAGGAACTGAGGGGGCCTGAATGATGCAAACCAGAAGAACCGATGCAATGGAAGCGAGGAACCGAGGGGGTCCGAATGATGGAAACCCAAAGAACAGCAACGGAAGTGAGAAACCGAGGGGGCCCGAATGATGCAAACCTGAAGAACCGATGCAACGGAAGAGAGGAACCGAGGGGGTCCAAATGATGGAAATGCAAAGAACTGATACAACAAAAGCGAGAAACCGAGGGGATCCAAGTGATGCAAATCCGAAGAACCGATGCAACAAAAATGAAGAACCGAGTGGATTCGAATGATGCA
>NC_041387.1:439986444-440105210 GCF_002162155.2 Triticum dicoccoides
GAACCAAGGGGATCCAAATGATGCAAACTCGTAGAACGATGCAACGAATATGAAGAACCGAGTGGATCCGAATGATGCATGAAGAACCAACGCAACGAAAGCGAGGAGCCGAGGGGACCCGAATGATGCAAACCCGAAGAACCGATGCAACGGAAGCGAGGAACCGAGTGTATCCGAGTGATGCAAACACAAAGAACCGATACAACAGAAGCAAGGAACCGAGGGGATTTGAATGATGCAAAATCGAAGAACCGACGCAACGAAAGCGACGAACCGAGTGGATCCGAGTGATGCAAACCCGAAGAGCCGATGATAAACGATCGAAGTAGTACGTAGGTTTATTTCGTTTGCATGTCCTTGTATGGATTTAAGACCCATATTTGACATATCCTGCTGCATCCATATTTAACATATCCTGCTGCAGATGCAAGATGCTCTTATACGATGCCTTGGCTGCACACAACACGTCCGGCTCGGTGCAGGCCATCGTCCGGTTCTGATGCTCTTGTACTATGCCTTCAGCGGCGATGGGATCCGCTGAGGAGCACGTTGGATCCGTAGTTCGTAGCTCGTCCGCCCATCCAGTGAAGAGAACGAGTGTCACGTGAGGCTCCAACAGGGTGCAACGGGGCTCACACGCGTCAGATTATCAGAACCACGAGTGATGCACTATATTCAGTGAGAAGCACATGGGGTGTTTTTTTAATTAACACATGGGGTGTTTTTTTTAATTAACACATGGGGTGGTTCACACGTCATGATTTTGGAAGAAAAAGTCAAAATACTTTTCACTTTCTCTGTGGGATCTTCTGACGAACAACATGTGTGTGATTATTTTGCCAAAGTGATGTTTATAAGAGAGACATATAGGAGGCCACATAGCTTCTTATTATAGAAATAATCAGAGGACAGTTCGTGTCAGCCGCATCCTTGCCGCCTTGGAGTCTTTTACAGCCAGCTCATGAGCGGCGACGAGCTCTGCATGTACTTCTCTTTTGGCCCCAACGCACACAGCTAGAGAGGCTTTCTCCTACCACACGCCAGTGTAGCCGGTGAGATGCCTTTCTCCTACCACGAGCTCCCTCGTCTTCGCTACCGGCCGGCCACCTTGACTCCTTGCGGCAGCAAATTTGACCTCCGGCGATGGCGCGTGCACTATGTGAACAAATCGGGGATGAGAACATGAGAATCTCTCATGTTCTCATCCCCGATTTGTTCACATAGTGCACGCGCCATCGCCGGAGGTCAAAGTTGCTGCCGCAAGGAGTCAAGGTGGCCGGCCGGTAGCGACGCAACGTGAGTCGCCGTCGGTTCTCTACTCCAGGTTGCCTACAGATTTGCTCTAGTCCTCAGGTTCTTTGCTCCTCGCCTCGCCGTGCCAGTTCCACCTCCGTATGAAATAAAGAACGTGCAGGCTCCACACATGGGGGCGTAGATTCGACTGAACAAACGATCCATATGGATCCGTCTCGTCGAGTGGACCCCTGCGGCACCGCCGACGGTGTCACGTGCCAGAAAACGGGTGCAACATTATGCCGTACAAAATAGAACCTGCACAATTGATGTCTCAACTCGCGGAACCTGAGATTAACACGCTCGTGACGGCAAAGCAAAGAACGCACGGACTAGGACCACGCGAAACAGGCTTTTGTCAGCCGCATGCCGTAAAGCGGTCAGCGCCTGTTCAACCATCTCACCTCCAATAATTCATCAAATGAGCTTCAAAAGGAACCGGACCAGACAACAAGTACGAATCACAAAGCAACATGAACGGTGCTGATAGCTATTTCTAGGGTAAGCTATGATAGAAAATCCTACCATATATAGCTTCTGCACAACATCTCCATCATCATTATCAGTACATCCTACGCAGGTGAGTTAGGATGCACTTGATCCCAGGAAGGTATCTATCCTTCAAACCAGAGGAGTGCTTCAAATTAACAACAATACATAATATCCAACAAAAGAGGGTCGTGCTACAGCAGCAGAATACATGGCTCAGTTTAGATATCAGCACGAATCAAGTTGTGCATATTTGCTGTTGGCATGAACCACATCGCCGCATGTCGGGTTTGTAAAAGCCATCCATCGCATGGAAGCTTGATGACTTTCACACACTGAAGATTACCTAGCAACAAACTGTGTCGACGAATCTCTGGATATGGTGATTCATGAAACCCATGGTATGATGTGTAAACACAGCCCCCCTCGTGAATGAAAGTTGCATAGCACAGTAATCATCGCCGGTGATATGATCGATGTTTGGTTGGATGATCGGATAATTGAGCCCGAGGAACAAGGAGTGGTTGCCGAGGCTGTAAACCCGCCTCCAGTTGAATACGCCTGGCCCAACGGAGCTGGGATCTTTCTCGAACACGAAGCAGCCATAGCCATCAATGTCACGAACGCCCCACGCATTATACTGCATGTGGTTTGATGTAATGGTTTGGCCAATTTGGTACGTGCGAATGAGCATCAAATGACCGCTGTCAGCTGAACGAGCGATAAACCACCACTCATCGGCTGGTTTGATTCCAGATCCTGGAATCATGAAGGCCAGCGCATTTGCGTCTGCTGCAACAATTCAAATTGGAGACCAAAAGGACAAAAATAAACAATCATGTTCAAAGTATGTGTCGAATTAAGTTTATTATAACAGTGACACATATCATAGACAGAGAATTGCAATGCCGTGGTCATAATCATACCCCAAGTTAAAAAAATAAGCCAATGGCTTTCATATTCTAGCAACATGTCATGGTTCAAACATCATGTAACAATGAGAGGAAAACAGCTATGACAGCGCCTACTCATATTCTACCATAGCACTTACTACTACTGTTCTCATATCAACTCTAAGCAATAACATGCGTTGTTATAAAAATCTTGTAAACGAGAGTAACATATAGCAATCATGATGTTATGCTCATAATATGTATTCTAATAATCATTAGATGCCAATTGTTCTCATATCAACTCTAACAATAACATGTGTGGTCATAAAAATCTAGGAAATGAGAGGAACACATAGCAATGATGTGGTTATAGACATGCTATGCATTCTAAATTTGTAACAAATGAACAAGCAGTCGTATTAATAAGGTAAAGATGAGATGAGATAGAACAATTACACGATGATGGATTCCACCAGTATAGGCAGCCAATCTGTGCGTCGACCGCGTAAACGATGCCATCGTGCATTATAGTATCGAACAGAAATGTTGCCTCAACAGGATTAATGATGAGACATAACCATGTATGGCGACCGGATTCCAGATAGACTAATCCCATGTTGAACAAGGCAATGAGCTTGTAATTCATGTAGTCTTCTGATGGTGTGGGAACTTCGCAGATTACAACTTTCTGCAAACAGAGGTCGAGCCAAAAGCTTGACGCGTCTCATGCGTAGTAGGCAGGAGTGTCCGACGGGCCGCGAGGCTCGATGTCGGCGGTATCCAATGATGGAAGGGTGATCTCCTGCTGGGTGTAGATATCCACGAGACGCCACGGACTACCGGTGTGGTGGATGAGGACGATCCAGATGGAATTCATGCCCACCCAGTAGTGGCCGCGCATGAAGGACAGGTGGACGGGTAGTGGTAGCATGTCGAGGGGCACTACGGCAACCTCCGTAGGATCGTCAAGTCGGTGTGTGGGCCACCTGCGAGGATCGGGCATCAGCAAGCAGGGTGTCTTGAAAAGAGCCGGCTGGTTGCAGACGAGTAGATGGTACAAAGACACCGAGCATGCGGCCAGACGGACGGTGCTGAGTAGGTCCATACGACTATAGATCTGCTCCAAGAGAACATCGGAAAGGGAATTCCAATCGCGGCTCTGCGTGTCAATCGGTTCTGCCATTGGGGTTTTCGGTGCCTGCGAGCCAGCGGGGAAGTGGATTCGGGCGGGCGAGCGCAGAAGCTTCTCCTCGTGTGGCCGAGCAGTGAGCGGGGGGATATGGTACGCGCGAGCTACCAAGGAAGATGGCTCGGGCGAGCGAGCAGTGAGCGGGGGTAAATGGTGTGCGGCCGACGATGGGGAAGAGAGGAGGAAGAAGAGTGGAAGACGGGGAAGAAAGTGCATTAAATCTCAATTCTACTAGTACTACTACCAGGATATACCGTCCTTCGGAGTGTAAATAGTTACACCGATGACATGTGGGTCTACCACAAGAGGGCCCATATGTCAGTTAATGGAGGACAGAGGTGTGTAGGTGTATTTGCGAAAGCGTGCTCTACTGGCAAACATGATGGCAGTACTAGGTAAGGCTGATTTAGTAACAACAACACGTTGGTTCAGCTTATTAATTATGTGTCCCATCTGCTGCAGCGTGTATTGTCACTTCACTGCAAAGACTAGTTGAATAGTTCTCTCTGACCGAGATGGGGAATAATGGATCGCGAGGACTTCCTTTCTACAGTATCCTTATGCCTCTACGCTCACTTCACTCATTTTGCTCCGTACCTAGTCACTTGTTGAAATCTGTAGAAAGACAAATACTCCGTATTTGGGAACAGAGGGAGGCTTTTACTCCGTACAATTTGGGAACATAGGGAGTATCACCATATGGAGGGAACAGAGGAAGCTTGAAATATGAACATGTCAATGGCAGGGAGTAAGCCCCATGCATGCATGCATGCAACATGCAACACTCACACGTACACATGGACGCACGCAACACTCACGCACCCATGCGGCACACAGCCCACGACGCAACACACACAGCTCACGCTCAAGTGCTCAACCTACTTCCTACGTCCGTGAAAGACTGTACATTTAGAGATTTACACATTGACCAGGGCATACTTAACGCCCAAAAGTAGCAGACTTATGTGTGCATGCGACCATTGAGATAAGAAGATTAAATGAAGGTTGTTGCATGCTGTAATTAAGGATAGACATGTAGCCTATACCTATAGCATAAGTTGGTGCATTAGTCAATCAATATCGATTTAGATTAAAGGCTAAATGCATTGGAAGTGTAGATGTACATTATGTACCACACTCTTTGTTTTGTAGCCGATGTACACTCTTTGTTGGAAGACCGAGGGAGGACACGTGCATGCACTCACATACACAGCCAGGGCGGTTCGCGCGCAGGGGTTGGACTCGTGTCGCGCTTGCGTAAAGTTTTGTTTAACTGATTTCTTTGCTCTGCCAACTGACAGGTGGGACCCAGAAACCAGGTGACAATTTAACCAGTGAACAAAGTGCCACGTCGACTATGTGGCCGGTCAGTAGGGTGCAATATGGTGCTCTACGATGAGCTAGTGATCGTATAATCGCCGCAAAACTATATATAGTGACCGTAAAGAGCGTATTGTTACATACGTTGACCGCCAGTGTATTTTTCTTGTTTCAAATTAAGCCATATTAATTGGAAAGGACGCAGTATGGACTACTACTAGTACTAGTACTCCTTTAATGTGTCCCGTCAACTCGCCGAACGAGGAGAAGCTTGCTTACTATGCCTCTCCCTCGCCCACGCGCGCGGTGGTTCCCAGGACGAGGAGAGGGTTTTGACTACAACACCCTCTCCCTCTCCCTCCCTCTCCCTCTCCCTCGCCCTCGCCCTCGCCCTCGCGGTGGACGTGCAGCAGTTCAATTGGTGTCAGATTGCAAGAAGCATATTATACTATAGTATCATCATTGTTGGACCTTCCGAAGAGGTGAAGAACCAAGTGCAAGGTTCATACGAGTATGAACTGTTGAACCTTCCGAAGAGGCAAAGAGCCAAGCGCAAGGTTTTATAGGAGTTGTCATCCTAGTAGGAGTGTACTACAACTATAGCGAACGATGCTACTGTAGGATGCCACCACGTCACGTATATCCAAAGTTGTGCCACCTTTTTTTCTCAAAGAGCGTGTTGGAGCCCGTGCAACAACCACACAAGTTGCACGTACACATAACACATTTACTAGTAATAAATTCTAAAGGACAAATGCCAGTATGCCACACAAGTTCATCTCCAATTCATGTGATAAATTTGTGCACGACTAGTCTACATATATTCACAGCGCTACCGTTCACAATTACCGTACTCCACTTACACATTATAGATGGGCTACATGCATGTCCTCCTCCAGGTTCCAGTCCCAGGTGTTCTTCATGGATGGCACGATCCATAGCGGTGGGCAATGGGAATCATTGTCGCAGCTTTCTAGTCCCGTTCCACATGATGGAGACTCATCCAAGCTGAAGCGGCATAAACCAGGGATAGCGTGTCCCAGCATGTCGTTCATCCGGAGGTGCGCAATGAAGACACAACCATGCTTCATGAACGGCAAGCCTTCCGTGTCGTGCACGGAAGGTGGCATCCGCTTCACAATGGGGTAGCTGTCCCCGATGAAAAGCGAGTACTCTCCAAGGAGTGTTCCTCGGCACCCACGTAGCATCACGGGGGTCGAACTCGGCGCCGTTCATCTGGTACACGCGGCATCCCATATCTGGATACATGGTGACGTACATAGTCAAGGTCCATGCATAATAATGTTGTGCTCAAATATGGCGGTCAGTAATACTGTGCAGCAAATAGTACTACTCCGATATAGAGGAAGTAAAATAACCGGCTTATTATATATAGCCACTCTTGGCTACATGGATGAGATAGTAAGACATGGAAAAACAAAAATGGTGGCAGCTAGAGGGTTCAAGTCTTCAAGGGCCTAGCTAGCTATATGCGTCCTCCAAGGTAAAAAGTACTCCTACTAGTCCTACTAAGTATACTACTAGTACAACAATGAAAGAGAAGGCCAGAGGGTTAAAAAAATGGAATACCTGGGTAGATGGTGACGGTCCGATCGTGGTAGATTGTGTGACCATGTTGCACATCAATGGTACCATGGGTAACGACTGCTAAGATAGTTGATCCCAATATGCCAAAGTCAGCTACAAGGTTCCAGGTTAGACTGAATCGCGGATGCAAATGCACATCCAGGATCGGCAATCTTATTTTGATCGGGGGATGACTGGTCCCTGCAAAATAATGGAGTACCGTTAGGGATGCAAATGATGGTTTGTGCATTCCGTTTGTAATCTCCCGTACCGTAGGATGGCAACCAGATGAAACAAGTCCCCTGGCTTGTCACCGCGAAGATGCGTCCTAGATGGCGCACAGCGTATTCGAATGTGTAGGGGTACAAATCTGCCATCACCAACATGCGCTAGCCTCTGCCGTTACTGCGTCTTGCATTGATGGCAATCCTTATGTCGAACACCGCGATGAGATAGTAATCATCGTAGCCACTATGCTTTGTCGGCGGGTCCGTAATTGCTATCTTCTTCAATCTTATGTAGGCATCATCATACGTATTCAAGCCCAGCCATTCCAGAAGGCCGATCCTAATGGTGGAGAAGGGGTCTACCGGAACATACGCACTGATGTGGATGTTGTGCAAAATGATGAAGGTATCCGGCCGGAGGTATGCAAGCCAATCTTTGTTGGCACCAACCCATACCTATATATAAGACGATGGGCAACACAGAAATTATGGGATGGAAATGGAATAACTAAGTACTACATGATCAAACTCCATTACTGACCTGCTCATCGGACAAATCCGACTACCTCTCAACGTCGGCAACTCTAGTGGAGTCAATGTGCAACCATGGCCAGGGAGCGGTGGACTGTTCGAAGGATTGTCCCATAGAAGAACCTTCTCCTCGAGGACGCATGGAATACCAACAAGCATGGCCTTTTCCCAAGCCTGTTTAAGCAGTGTCTTGAAAAAGTTGGTGCAGGAAGCACCGAGTCTTGCGGCGGTGAGGACATCGGAGCGGCGTGCAATTCCTCCCAGAGGATCGTCGTCCAAGGTCTCCCAGCCCCGACGAGGAGGAGAACCGCCTGGCGAATCCATGGGAGCAGCGACGAACTGCCTTCTCTTCGGGGGGAGGGGAACTGGCGAGGAGGAGATAAGAGCATAGTAACCGCAGGGCCTCGTCCCTTCCAACTGTAGATCGTTCCTCAGCGAAGGGGTGAGGCTATTATTTACTACTAGTACTAGCATTATGGAACGCTATGGCATTGCATTATACTGTAATTAATAGCACTAGTAAGAAATTTTTGGCACTAGGTAGTAGTTTTTGGCGTGGATTAAGAAATTTTTGGTATGTTTTTGCCATTTTTGTACACGCCAACTAGTGTCAAAAAATGTCTTACATTATGTGACGGAGGAGTACGTACTCGTACTGTAGCAGTACTAGTACTACTTTTCTCAACTAGTAGTGCGATGTACTGTACTTCTAGTCTAGTCTAGTATAGTGCACCAGTTTTGAACTCTTGAATCTCAGGGCCAAGGAGCTACAGTTGGAAGTGGAGGGTACTACTGTTCTCTAGAACCATCGCTGTACTATCAATGTAGGGGAAGGACACCTGCGTAGTGGCCTAGTGGGTACTCTCGGTGCTATATTCAGCCGCTCCTCTCCCATAGGAGTAGCTGGCCTACTCAGCCGCTCCTCTCACGCACACTAGCAGCCTGTTTATCAGCGACGGTTACTGCGGGGGCAGAACATTTGAGTTATTTGATACAGCGAGACTAGGCTTTTCGCTTCCATTTGTGGAGGTGTAATGGATCTCATCGAACTTTGTTAGTAGTTCTTCTTTATGAATGAGATGAAGCAAAGCTTTTGCCTCCGTTTAAAAAAACACGTCAAGAGGAATTTCTTTTATAGTAGAGCCGATAATGGAGTGAAGTCCATGCGTGCAATGCCACAAGCTACAGAGTAGTAGTAGAGCACTTTACGTACGGAGCCATATTGCACAGTTCCCAATGCCCCGCCAGGCTTTTCCGGCTCCTCGGGCTTAATTGAGAGGCACTAGTTTAAATATGCTACTAGCTGATGAGGAAGCTGCAATCGAGGTGCGGCTAGGGCGAGCACGCGAGCCACGGGATGCTGGGAAGGAAAACCCGTTCACGTGGCTAGGCTGTCCAGTGCACCCAGATTGTGGGGCCGCATGTTCGTTCGACTTCAAAACTCAAACTACCCGTGTAAAATATGGCTCGCAGCAAAGTGTAGTAGTACTTTTTTTTAAAAGGCCGCCATGCGTTCGGCCGGGATCGAACCCACAAAACGAGGTATACACTCCCACGACCACTAGTAGTACTCGTTGGAGTACAACGCAACCTAGAATCGCCTTTTGTCGCTAGTAGTACGTACATTGTTCCTTACAAGAAACCCCTAATAATGCAAGAAACCACTAAAATGCCAAAAAACTACTACCACTTGCATACATGGCAGACTTAAGATAAGACTACCTTATCAACCATTGTACATGCTCTTACCAACAAAAATCCTCGAGTGACCTCCTACCTCTGGCCCATCCACCTAGTCATCCTCGGCCATGGGACGCAGCTATCGCCGCCGCCGGCAGAAGGCGAGGTCAAAACCGCCGGCGGTGCGGAGCCCATGTTGCGGCAGCCCGGATGCCAGCTCCGTCTGGCGCTCGCGGTCGCTAGCTAGCCAAGATAGCTCTGTCCAGCTGCTTGTTTGCAAGGTTTGCTAGCTAGATTGGCACGACAGTGCGGCAGCTTGCTCGCGCGCGCCGCGCTTAGGCCAGCCATCTGGCTCGAGAGAAGGCCAGCGCGGCGGCTTGCTCGCTCGTGAGTCACGCTCGGGCCAGCCTGCCAACCCGTGCGGAGGCCAGCGCGGCGTCCGGCCCGTCCGGCGGAGCGCCGACCAACTTGCTCATCACCGGCGCCACCGACGAACACGCATCAGTACTGTTTGAAGTAATGTTCAGGAAAAATAATGATTTGAGGGGGAATAACAGGATAGAAGGTCAGATGTGGGTCACTCGTGTCAACGGTCAAACAAAATGTGTTGGTTTAAGTTGCCTCGTCAGCACGGACGTGTGGGCCAACCCTGTCATAAATGGGTTTAAACGAATCTAATTGGTAGGAGTACTAGGTAGTAGTTTTTGGCGTGGATTAAGAAATTTTGGGTATGTTTTTGCTATTTTTTGTACAATAGATTCTTCCTAGGGCTGGTTGAAAGTGGTAGTTTTTTGTTAAATACTCTACATATTGTAAGTAGGAGTGAAAGTTAAGCTTTGGAAGCCAATAAGCAAGGCTAGTTACATAGTGCATATGTGTACATGATTGAAAGTAAATATCAACCATGAGTGACTAATATCTTGATGGAAAACTCGAAACTATGGAATACTAGGGAAAAAAATGCATGGTTGGAAATACTAGCAATCTTCATGTCCGTTGCAACAAATCATAATTAGAATAATACTTATTCACAAACTTGGTACAAAGCACTCTAATTTTGATATACATATGTTTCAATTAGAATATATTCCTTGGGCTGCTTTGGTGAGGTCAATGAGGGATGTGGTTGGTTTTAAGATACTAATTATGGGTTTTTCTGCAAATTGGTAGACAAGTGGGATGTTGGTGAGAAAAGGCAACAACTAACCTCACAATTGTTAGATGTAGATCTAATGGTCAGAAACGACGGATGGCAGACACACCAGCATCACCAACTTAGTCTTGTGTAGGAGTACTAGCAAGATCCGTGCATTGCACAGAACATCAAGATGCATTTTTTATAAAACACTTATTGTGATTGACCCTTGCGGGAGTAATCCCATGTGTAAAAACTAATGATATCTCGAGAAATATGAGATAAGGTGAAGAGGAGTGGGGTGTGGTGGTGGTTGGTGGTCGGACTGAGCGGAGGCATGGGGATTGACGACGCCGGCAGCAGCCACCAGGCCAGTTTGTTCCAGAGGCTTCCTTTCTTAATTGCTCAACAATGAGGTTTGTTGGAGATAGGGATGAACGAGGGAAGGCCTTGTCTGCAAATGTGGAGAGGGGTGCGGGTATCTTTTTGTTTAATTTCCATCCATCAGATATAGATCGGACGGTCTATATTGCAAGATGGCACACGTACCATCATCACCACCTCGGTTTTTTATAAGAGAAGAAATATAAGTATGGAGATACAAACATATTATCAATACTTGCTTCCGTAAACTAGCATCTACATTCTATTCAACGCCTCGGCATGTGGGGCCTTAGCACAATGACTTCTCGACTGTGTAAAACAAAGATTTTCCCGTCGCCAACAAGCAGGGGGTGACGGCGGCGTGCTTTTTGGCTTACTCTAGTCCTAGTAGTCATACTAGGTGGTCTAAGCACGTGTAGATTTATTCTTTTTCACGTCTCGTGTTCACCGTACTTCCACGACTGTTGATGAATAGACGGTAAGTTATTCACGGGGAAACCCTTGATGAGCGTGTTTGCGCGAGAGAGAGACAGTGTGCATGTGTGATATGTTAGAGACTGAGGTAATGATAACAGATTCTTTGTGTCTATGTGTGTGGAGGATAGAGAGAGACATGTACATGGGGCTTTGTGTTGTGTAACATGGAGACACATATACATAATTAGAGAGTGAGTGTGTGAGATACACATGCGGACATGGGGAGAGATGAGGATCCAGATAAATGGGTGTTTGTGCACGTTTGTGTGTGAGAGGGAGAGAGTGTACGTGGAGTAGAGAGACCACTGATGATGTAAACCTAGTATAAGGGAATGGGGAATGGTGTGACATGTGTAGTAGCGGGATAGCACGGGTGCGCGCTGGGGGAGCAGACTATTTGGAAGAGACATCGAGTGTGTGTGTGGGAGAGGGGTGTGAGAGCGAGAGAAAGAGAGAGCTAGCGACAGAGAGAGAGAGAGAGAGAGAGAGAGAGAGAGAGAGAGAGGAAGAGAGGCGGCGAGAGGGGTCGTTTGTGTCCATAAATGGCGTATAGATAGGGAGACAATGTTGATGTTGTCCGAAATTGGCCTATGAACGGAGACGCAAGGGAAGCGAGTCATCGTGTGTGTGATAGGGACTTCATGAGAGATCTAGAATAGATGGTGTAGAGAACAATGTGCGAAATCGAGAACGATTATACATTAGGGAGCTATGCAAAGAGTCACGACATATATGTATGTAGGGAAGGAGCTGGGGCGGGTCCGCATGTGGGAGAGATAGAAAGAGGAGAGTGGTGCACAAGGAGACAAAGTGTGCTTGTTTGCAGTGGGGGTGTGTGAGGTGAGTGCGCGAGAACCACATAACTAGGAAGATAGACGTTTGGGGCGACGTTTTGTGTGTATGGGAAATATACACTCTACATAGTGCGTGTGCTTGGGTAAGAGAGATAGCGGGAGACCTAGAGAGTGAGGGAAGAGATGTGTGCATGCTCGAGAGACAAAGTGATAGAGACCTATGTTGGGGTCCGGACTTCACAAGAGAGAGGGGTATTAATGTGCTCGTGTGTTGGTGTTTGGGGGAGAGAACGACTTCTCGATGTGTGTGTGTGTGTGTGTGGTGGGGGGGGGGGTTGACTTCAGATAAAGAGTGAGGTGTCTATATTTGAGGGACTTTAGCGTAATTGAGAAATTGTGCACTCATGGTTGATCCATTTATTTCACAGTTTGTACTATGAGATAACGATACTTTTGAACATGCGTGATATACCTTGATGTACCAGAATTACAAACCTAATATTGGAATTTTGGAATTCGACTCCATCATTAGCTTTTGTAATTCATTTAAACAGAGGTACATTTTTTAAGCCGGGATTTCGTGATTTCAAATTCATATATCAAACCTAGAGATATACACATACGGGCATGTTCAAACTTTATAATCATCCACTTTATTCATACACATACACATTTTTGCTTTTGTCATCATATTTAGGATAAAAACATTTGGAATTTCATTTGAATTTGACCGTATGATGGTATTTGCTTGTAGTAGCTCAATGATCCATATTTGAATTGAATGGACAATCTAAGTTTCAAGTTGGAGACATTGATTTTCAAAACTTGCACATTTTTTTGCATGCAAAACAAACAAATTGTCGGCCATGATATCATAGTCAGCCGTATGAGAGCAGAATACTTATAATTTTAGGCGCCAAAAGCTTTCAAACTTACCGCTCACATCGAAATATGACACGCCCGAAAGTTTAGCCCTGCGGTATTCCTGTTTTACCCCTGCCACATGAACGGAAAAGGGCTGCTTTGGTAACTCCATTGTTTTCCCCTCTTTGCCCCCAACATTCTTCCCCAGAGCCCCTCCCCTTCCCCTCCCCGACCCCCCAACCACGGCAAGACGCCGAATCTAGTCATCCGCCACAGCGGTGGACCTCACACCCCGCCGGATCTACCTTGCGCACCTTGGAACTCCCAACTGCCAACTCACCACTTCACCGGAGCCGCTTCAGCGACTGGCTTGTCCACCGCTCCAGATCTCCTTGACCGCCATCATGGTCCACCGCACCGGATCTTCTTAACCGGCGCCCTCCACCACAGCGTAGGCCCTTCACTGACTCTCTCGTCCGCACCTTCGCTAGCCCTTCATACAATCCCTTGTCCGACGCAACAGATCCGCCTCACCGAAACAACTATACTACACGCCCGCCGAAGCCTTCGTCCACTGCACCGGACCCGCTCCACGGACGCCATATTCAACTCCATCGTCCCTGCTTTACCGACGCCGCAGCCTCATCAGGTTATTTCGATTTGTACTCCTTCGATTTTTCTCTTTATCGTGCAACTGTTAACTTACCACAGATGAGGTTTCTTGTATGTCGACAGGCGCCGCAACCGTAGCACCAGAGCAGCTTCAGCGACGGCGACAGCCGGCCCAAACTCAACCGCAACACGAGCACCATCGACAATCCTTAGCTATCAAGTATGACAACGATACCCATACGCCGCCGAGAATCAGGTACTATTATCCAATGGTCGGCGCCTACATTCACTTTCCTAGCATAAGCACCGCACCTTTGAATTTTTTCAGGGCATCATTCAGTTTTTCATGAGACGCGTTATTCTGCTTGCACCTGTAGGGCCATACTTCTGGCAGTGAACATGTTACATGTGTTAAATTACATACCAGTGCACATATAGTTAATATGCTTTAGTTTTGTTCTGATGCCACCTGTTGGTTCCATCGGACTGCTTAATGTTCTCTATGCTTAATTACACATCAGCAAACTAGCATGTGGTTCCGCTGCTTTTTGTTCATTTTACCCTTCATTTTCTGATGCTAGCTATTACATCACTCCTCCAAGCCTCTGTTCATTACTTGTTTGTGTGTTCTTGATCTTCCCAAGTTGCATGACTAATTTGATGCTTCTATTAATTATGGAGCTGCCAACCCCATCAAGCAAAATATTTGTTCTTTTGGTGCTGGCACCTCGAACAAGCATAAAAATAGAGGGAAGCAGATATATTGTCGTGTATGCACACACCCTTCTTTCCTTAGTTTATATGAACCATTGATGATCAATTCGGACCAGTGCATGCGATTAAAATTAATTTTACCTAAATAGATGGTGCAGAATAAACTACAACAACTAGGTTTGCAACCACGAGATGCTGACGATATCTTCAAAGAACATTGCAACAACAGCTAGGCTTCACAGCAACATATGGTAAGCCAGTCTGTTTTAGTACATGTTAAATGTAATGCGAGTGGGCTGCTTTCTTGGCTTGTGCCCTCAACGTGTAATCCTACCGAATTACAAATAGTTCAGTTGTCTGCTTTGCCGTATTGCTTGATTCGAATGCTTGTTTGTTGTTACATTATACCTGAGTTGGCCAATATGTCAGCAGTGCCTGCTGTACTATCGTAAAGAAATGCATGCCTATTTCATTTGAGTCCTTAACTTTTCCTCTCAACTTCATCACAAGACTGTCTTCGTAGTTTATATGAGGCCACACTGTTAAGTGCTTTCTCAGATTATTTCAACTGCTTAGATGCCTTGGCAACTTAAATATAGCAGTTGTACACTCCCTTTCAACTTTCATCTTACCATTTTAATTTCTTTTCGGCTGATGCCGCTTCGAACCATTTAAATATAGTTTGCCATGCTCGGCAATAATTCATTCGTCGTTTACCATGTAAGCTTACTGCCTGGATCATACGATAACTATCTCTTACTTATGTCCAGCGGAAACCTTTCAGGATGCCGTTCACACTAGAACACAGTGTACAACCCCAAAATCTATTTGTGGAAGCAGTGCGCCATCCATGTTACCAGATGGTAGCAGTTCAGAGGCAACACTGCCGGAGAGCAGTCGGAGCACCGATATTATAGTGCTTGAGGCTCTACTAGAGGCAGAAAGAGATGGTGTGGCTACCATGAATGAGGTAATCTTTATCTTGAGGCTAGAAATTATGGAATTAATTAGCGGCACGCATTATGCAAGCAACCCAAGAATTGGAGGAAGTAAGAATGTTGCATTTGAAGACGGAGGAGGTCCTGCTGTTTCTGCTATCTGAATCCCAAGGTAATCCCGGTTCTTCTTTAGATACCAGTTGAAATTATCATTAGATTATTGTACTTGCATGTTGTGTCATGTCTCTGAATGGATTATGTTGCAAGACCCCCTATGTTTTCCAGAATTCCATGTTGTCCATGTGTTGTAATGATCCGAATTTTTTAGGTGAGGTAATCCTCAGTACTTGTATGATTGACACAAGGTGAACTGTTTTTCGTGTGAGCATATTGTATTGGATGAAATAACTGTTTGAATCAGAGTGTATCCAACCTACTGAATTCTAAGATCATGGCATTTCTAAATCATAATCATATATAAAGGTGGAATAAATCTTTGTTGTGGTTTTGAAGAAATAAATAACAAAACATATAATTATCTGTGGATATTCTTAATCGAATACAAACTGGATTTGAATTTAGTTTGCCAGGTCCCAGGGCAAACGTGAATGCTAATTCTCCCAAGTTTTGATCGAAGCGGCTAAACACCCACTATAATTTGTGGGCTGCCCAAAGCAAGTGTTTGTGAGATGGAAATTACTGTCTACCCCTGACACTTGACATCCTTATCGATCGGATTTACACTGCTGTCGATAGGGGTAGACTAGTAACTTCAATCAGACGTGACACGATGGCCTCTGAGCCCATTCAGACACGGTGGGTGCCAAACATGGGCGGCAAAACAAATTTGATTCAAGCTCGTCCGAAAGACATGTGTCTCTTCCTCCATTTCCCCATTCATACACGGTGGGCGGCAAAACAAACTCTCCTCGTCCAAAATCGATGTAGGCTAATATTTTAAATAGGGGCAGATGTGTAATTTCCATCAGACGTGACACAACCGCCCTACCTGTCAGCCATGTTCATACACCGTGGGCGCCAACCGTGGGCGGCAAAACACCCTCTCCTCACCCAAAAATAGTTACCGGCAAATATTTGGGAGATGCGAGATTACCGTCCTATCCCCAACCGACACGATGTCTAAAATTTTAAACGGGGGATAAGTTCGTAACTTTCCCCCCATTTCAGAGAAGCGCGTCCCAAAGTTTGAGATCGCCCCCCTCCCCTCCATTTCCCCATTCATACACCGTCGGCGGCACGACAACCTCCGCACTGCGGCCAACCTCCTCCGTCCGCCACCCCATCCTCCACCTTGCCGGAGCCGCTACCCCTACCTCGTTGTCGACTGCAAGAGATGGACGTCTCTCATCCACGACACTAGACCAGGATCCTTTCATCGCCTCCTCTCGCTTCATTGGCGCCATCGTCCACCTTGCCGCTGCCGCTCCTACGACCGCCTCGTCCACGGCAACAGGATATATCCCCCAACCCAGCCGTCTGCCGTCTAAAGTCTTCTTCCCCGCCGCTGACAGCCATCGCACCGGCAGCACCCTCAACATATCAGCATAGGCCTACACGGCATCGCAAGAGAGGTGGTACTCTTCCATATGTGCTTAAGTTATTGATCTCACCCAGAAAATAGATAGTAATTTCTTTACTGTACTTTTCTTGTCCGTACCAAATCATAGTGGCTAGTTGAAAGCGAACATTGGTTGTGAAGTAGCTTTGTCCGGTTTGCACCTTCAGATCCGCCATGGCACGACACTATACTCGTAAAGCTTATGGTTTCCCCCCTTTATATTCACTACCATCATCGTAGGTGCTTCTTGTCGTGCTAGCACTGCTCCTCAAGACCTCAACCCAAAGCTTACGTGTTCAAATACGAATCTGATATGATGCTCATATCACTAAAACAGAGAACGTTTAATTGGTCACCTAATGTTCCTATATTCGTTTCGAAAAGCATGTGCGCCACCCACTGGTCCAGCTAGTTCCACTTTCCTGATTTTTCTCTTGATGCTTAGGTTTTCCCCTTTTATCTACTCTACTATGAGCTCCATAGGTGCTTTCTGTCGTACTAGCATTACTCCACCCTTCAAGCTAAACAACACAACACTCAGAATTCGAAAGCTTAGTTGTTCAAATATGATTGTGATATGATACTGATATTAGTTAACCGACACATTTAATTGGTTAGCTAAAGGTCCCACTTGAGTTTCCAAATGCATGTCGCGACATAAAGAGAGACAGCATAATTGCATTTCTCTGTCACTTGTTGACCGTACTTTCTTGTCCATACCAAATCTTATTTGTTATTTCAAAGCAAACATCGGTTGCTAACTACCCTTTGCGCAGTTTGCAGCTTCAGATCTGCCATCCCACTGCCACGGTCAACACTATACTAATCATGCTTATGTTTTCCCCATTTTATGATGACCACAACAGCCTACGTGGTTCGTGTCGTAATAGCACTGCTCCACCCATCGAGCTAAACAAGCTTAGTTGTACAAATTCATATCTGATATTATTGTTGATATTAGTAAAACTGAGAGATGTTTAATTGGTTAGCTAAATGTTCCTACTTTAGTTTCGAAATGCATGTGAGCCACATATGGAGAGACCGGAAAGAATAGTATTTCTCTGTGCGCTCTGGTTCATCATGGGTGGTCAACCGACATTGTATTGAAACACTTGTAATATCTTCAATCTGCTTGCTCTTCTGCTCTTCTTTAAGATGATACTCTTCTCTTGCGGTCGACTGGTCAGGTCGAGTTGTTCTACCTTAGTATATTTTGAATCTGTCAGGTCAGGTCGACTTGTTCTTCTTTACTACATGTTGAAGCTATCATTTGCGAAGTGTCATCACTTCTGGAGCTCTCATATTTTGAGGAGTAGGCCACATTATATTAATGCACACAACAAATTACAGCATGCATGGCATCTTTTAAAATAATTGCAGAGATAGCACAAAGGGGTTTACAGGGAGGCAGTATTGGATTAGAATCACTTCTGCATTACAAAGAAAATCTCACTTGTTTTATGTTTTCATGCATGTCAGATATTGAACATTATCAAAATGAATATGAGAATGGGCGCACGAGAGGAATATTGTGGAACAATCCACTGGCTAACAAACTTGGCATGGTGGAGGATGGCCTATCTTATTCACCCATCAAGGTGCTTGCTCTAACTTTGCAAAGTTGTATTGGTCACACATATTTTGCATCTGACCTCTTGCATATCTTCTACTTTGTTACACCATCTGCTTAGTTTAAGCATCATATATGAGTATATGCCATAACTATCCATTTTCTGTACCTATTCCATGTGTCATCACACTATGTTTTTCCAGTCAAATGTTGTTCTTTCATGATATTGATCCAAAAGGAAGAGGGTGAGTGCAGATCCTCAAGGAGTACAAACTAGGTATTTGGAAAAGGTAGTGGTACCTGTTAAATCAGATAGATCAGCAGCCACAGAAAACACAGGCCCAACTGTACCACACTTTACCCCTACTCCAGTGGCCAAACCCCTATTAGAACTGCTGGGAGCCCAGTGTCAGGTACTCTCTATGATATCAATTCAAAATTTGAACTCCTAAATTTCTGCTTGTGCCTTACCATCTCTCTTGTATGAAAACTAATTTCAGATGAATCTCCTTGCTCAAAGGATCATACAATCTCAAAACAATAATGGGCTCTGCATTGCTCTTGTCAGTACCTCTCTCCCTTTTGCCTTGTAACGCTGTACTTAATTAATTGCTATTTGATTATGTATCATCAGTCTGCACCTGAGCTTCATTATCCTCTGTTTCTTCCAATATTATTTGATCTATATTTACTCTTTGCAAAATGTAGAATAATGGAAACGCTTATAAAGAATTTTCTTTGGGGAATTTATTGAATTATCCTTCCATCAACATGGAGAAGGGCTTTGTCAAGTCCGTGTTAACATGTAATGTAAGTTCATACTTCTCAAGCCTTCAAACTTTGTTCTAGTATAGATTTGGATAGGCATCATTGCCTCCACTGCTGTTTGCTTTGCTGTTTACATCTGATTGGATGTTTGCAACAACTACCAGTTTCAAATTGTAGTTGTAAAAACATGTTCCTTATGCAGAACAGATCCATTTATTTGCTTATATAATTGTGAAACCTATTACGTGTCTCCTGGTTTCTCTTTCAGAGTCGTATCTCTTACGCCAGGCAGAACTTTAGGGAATATAGTGAGCCAAACCATCTTGAGGATAGCGAGATGACCCCAAGGTCCTGTCTTGATGAAGACAATGAGTTGAAGCTACTCACCAGCAGGTGTGAGACAACCTCTATGCAGTCGCTGCCTCAATCAGTTCGAATTCTTCAGTCTCAACTTAAAGCGTAAAGGCTTGCTTCAGCTCAGCTCCGACTTGAAGTCAAAGATGCAATGAAGATGTCATCGGACTGCCGTGCGCACCATCATGCCTTAAATCTAGTGTTGATGCATCTATCGTTGACACAACTGAGGTCTACTCAGCTTCTTCAGCTGTTTGGGGGCGCCGACCTGGCCAGGCATAGTGCCTTCTGAAGTGCTCTTAGTTTTGTATATTTTTTTGTCGGCGCGTTTATTTGCACTGGTGGAGAACTTTGATGCCCAGTGGATGTAATATGTGTGATAGCCGTGATAGCCTAGCATAAGTTGCTTGCTTATTTATTTCCTTGTTGTCTTGTTTATTTGTTTGCTTGTAGTCATTGCAGTTCTTTTTCCGCGGTTTGCTAGTGGCTGCAATAACCTATTTTTTAAAACTAGGCCACAATAACCATGGGCTAATATTTACTGTAATGACACTGGGCCTCCTACGGGCCATAGAAACAGTGGGCCTTCTACGGGCCGTAGAAACAATGGGCCTTCTACGGGCCGTAGAAACAATGGGCCTTCTATGGGCCGTATCATCAATGGGCCTTATACGGGCAGTATGATTGATTGGCCAAACATGGGCCAATAACAGACCGCATTATGGCCGTAAACGGGCTAGAGTTGGAATCGTCCGTTCATGGGCCGACCATAACGGGCCATCATTAATAGGCCGTATTTCATGACGCTATGAAACGGCCCAACGTGTTAACGGACCACAAACGAGCCGACTGTAACCACGGGCTGAATTTGGCCCATAAGCAGAAAATGACAGTAACGGGCCATAAGTAAACAAATGCTGGAAATGAGCCCAAGAATAAATGGGCTTTGAGAAGGCCGAAAGATAACATGGGCTGGAAACGGCCCAATGGAATAACGGGCCCTTAATGGGTATAAAGTGATACACTGTTCATTACGGGCCAGTTTCACCACGGGCCGTTAATGGGTGTAAAGTAATACATTGTTCATTACGGGCCAGTTTCACCATGGGCCGTTAATAGGCCAAGAGTTACATAGGGCCTCATATGGGCCGAAAGACGTCATGGGCCATACATGGGCCAGAAGTGAAAACAGGCTGGAATCATAATGGGTGCCCCAGATGATGCTACTGGGCCTAATTCGGATAGGGTGTAATGGGCCTTGGGTTAGCGGGCTGTAAATGGGCTATATGCGAATAGGCCGTTAACAGGCTATACATGGGCCGGCCCGCCACCTTTTGACCAAGTCAAACGGGCTGGCCTTTTCACAGGAATGGGCCTCTGTTGGGCTGTGCCACGTGTCGACGTATCATAGGCGCCTTCTGTCCAATGAGTGGATGACATCTGTCCCAACGGTGAGCCGACACGTGTTTCCTCCAACCAATGATGATTTTACACATGGAAAATCCCCATTGGTCGGGGCTGTTAATGGGTTATCGGATCCAAAACCCGACCCGATAGCTTAACAGCGTTCTGTTACGGTGGATGCCACGTGTCGTTCACCCTTGACGAAAGCACTTCTGTGACGCGCGATTTATCATCATGGAAGTGGACACTTCCGTGATGATAATTTTGGTAATGTCATGGAACACTTCTACGACAGCACATGTATGACTATCTTGATTCTGTCATAAATTTGTCATGGATGTACATGCATGACAAAAAATGCGACCTACTGTGACAAACACGTATCATCACGGAAGTGTATTTTTTTTGTAGTGACACCAGCAAGATGAAGGGCATGAGCACACCAGTTCAAGCCATTGTTGTCAGTCCTTACTCCTCCTGCCTTTGAACTGATTGGTACTGTGATGTGTTCATTTAACTACTTGGTTTGCAGCCAATGTCAGTTACTCTATTCACTTTTATACACAGTTGTCTTAACGTATCATTTCACCTTACATGGTTTAAAAGAGATGAAGGATATTCTTTTGGTCTTGATCTGTAATCTAGTTGTTATGTTCACGTGCGCACACAATGATAAAATAGCTTGTTTGTTTTATATCTGTTTGCCCATGATATGAATGATGTCATACTATGTTCATCCTACTTTAAACCATGTCTCTTTATCCTTAGATGTCAACGAATGTGAGGAAATAGACAATATAGTAGGCATGCTACATGTACATATGTTCCGAAAGTGATTTTATTATGTAGTTGGCACTACAATACATGCTAATGTATTACGGTAGTTCACCAAAATAAGTTATGTATAAACGTTTAACCTACTTTGTTTGTTTTTGTCTCATTAGTAACTTATCTGTTACACTAATCTACAAGTTCAAACTTTCAGGAAGCTATCTAACAAATGATTGAACAACCACAACCACCTGAAGGTGACGAGGCTACCACAGGCACAATGTCACCTCTTGCTGCAGTGCGTCAGTATCTCCCCACTAACAGTGCAAAAAGCACCTTCCTGCGTAATTCTGGGTTGGTTGTCAAGGTAACCTCGTCCAAATTGCCTACTGAACAAAATCTTCCTACAAGACAGAGTGAAATATCTATGCTCCAGACACAAGTCCAATCCCTAATGGACGTCGTTTCGGAAACAAGAATAGTGGTTGACAAATGTCGTCAAGATATGAATGGTTTTTAAACCAGACTATTAGACAATCGCTTCGTTGTTCAAGAGCAATGGCGGAAAAAAGGTGAAGATCGTGCTGCTCCATCACATTCTACAGCCTGAAACATTAGCACTCAGGTCAAATGATCTGTGCTTCTATACATGTGGTGGTGCTTTTATTTGAAAGGACTGTAACCTTTTGTTGTATGGTTGGAATTTATTTTGTTGTGATACAGCATTTATGATGCTGCCATAGGCTGCAGTAATTACGACGCTATTTTTGTATAGTGTAGGTTTATCTTAGTAATGTATTCGGCCGAAAGCTTCGTAGGAGCCCAACATGCCAACATTCATCGGGCCCATTCCAATTGGGATAAAAACGATTATGGGCCGAAATTGGCATGTAGCCCACTAAAAATATCTGGGCCTAAATCAGCATAAGCTTTCATATTTATCTGGTAGGCCCGTGCCCATAGTGGGCCTTAACAGGCCTAAACATAATTTGGGCCCTCAGTAAAAATAGGCCGTTTACAGGTGTAAATATCTCGAGCCCATAAAAAACATGGGCCTTTAATAGACCGAAAGTGAGATTGGGCCCTGATTGTGCCAAATAACCCACTGGTCTTAGCAGGCCCAAATGGTGGCCCATTTACGATGCGGATCTTTGATAGGCCGAAATTCGGACGGGCCGTAAATGCGCTGACCTAATACACGGGCCTTTAACAGGCCGGATCTTCGGTCGGGCTAGATTATCGTCATTTTTATATGGGCCGTTAATGGCCCGATATGACATTTACTTAGCGGTCTGTTAACGGGCCAGAAGTGACCATGGGCCGCGATGATGACAAGTTTAGGACATGCCGTTGACGGGCCGATTTGACAGAGAATGTTGGGCCTTTAGCTGGGCCAGCCCATTATGGTCTGCAAAATCTTGTGGGCCTTTAGCTGGGCCGGCCCATTGTGGTCAGCTAAATCTTGTGGGCCTTTAGCTGGGCCGACCCATTATGGTCTGCAAACTCTTGTGGGCCTTTAGCTAGGCCGGCCCATTATGGTCCGCTAAATCTTGTGGGCCTTTAGCTGGGACGACCCATTATGGTCTGCAAAATCTTGTGGGCCTTTAGCTGGGCTGGCCCATTATGGTGCGCTAAATCTTATGGGACTTCAGTTGGGCCGGCCCATTTAAACTTTATGGGCCACTTTTGGTCCCATCCATGTGTCAACATATCATAGGCCCATCTCGGCCGTTGGATGAGTGACACCTGTGCCAACGCAGAGCTGAGGCGTGGATCCGTCAGCCAATGAGAATTTTACACGTGGAAAATCAGCATTGGTCGTGGCTATTAGCGGGTTCTCGGATCCAAAACCAGACCCGATAGGTTAACAACGGTTAACAGCATCCCGTTATGGTGGATGCCACATGTCGGTCACCCTTGACGAAAACACTTCTATGACGCGCGATTTATCGTCATGGAAGTGGACACTTCCGTGATGATAATTTTGGTAATGTCATGGAACACTTCTACGACAGCACAGGTATGACTATCTTGATTCTGTCATAAAATCGTCATGGATGTACGTGCATGACAGAAAACGCGACCTACTATGACAAACATGTATCATCACGGAAGTGTATTTTTTATAGTGTTAGTTTATGCCTCTCCCTCATATGAAATTGCAATAGTGATTACCGGTCTTGTTAACAATTGCCTAGGACAATTCCACACACCGACCATCATTATTCCACACTCGCTATTCATAATATTTAGTAATATATTCTAACTTTATGATAACAGCACCTACTTTTATATTTTAGCTCTCCGTTATCATGCAAAGTTATCCTCTTCATACCCACAACATAATTTTATTTCTCGTTTCTAGGTGGAAGCAAATATTTGGTGTACGTAGAGTCGTATTAGTGGCAGATAGGACTTGAGAGAATATTGATCTTACCTTTAGCTCCTTGTGGTTTCGACACTCCATGTTTATCACTTCCACCTTTGGAAATTTCTATGATGATTCCCGGGATTATCAAGCTCTTTTCTGGTGCCGTTGCCGGGGAGCAATAGCGTGGGGTTGATACTCTCGTGTGTGCTTGTTTGCTTTCTTCACTAAGTAGTGTTTTTTTCCTTTTTGTTTTGCTTAGTTGTGGGTGAAACATACAAAAAATTAAAAAATTAAAATACAAAGAGATTCACTTGCCCCTTATACCAAAAAAAGTTTTTCAAAAAGAGAAGTGATTGGAAAGTTATGCATTGCAGAAGTGAGGGTCGACCTTGAACACTTGTGTTCATGCTCATGGAAACAATGTAGAATTTTTCATGGAAGTTTCTCTGAAAATATTTATCCCCTTGTATATACCCATTGTATTATAAAAATAATGTGCCAAGCTTTGGTTCTAGGATGATTAGATTGCTTGTTTACTTTGTGCAGTGCAAAAACAGAAACTTTGGCTGTAGCGCGTGAATTTACATATTTTACTGGAAAGTAAAATGGGTCTGAAACTTTTTGCACAGTACTTCTGTAATTTTTTTAAAATTTTCGTATTTGTTTTAGAATTTTTGGAGTTACATAAGTATACAAAATTTCTAGATTACTATAGACTGTCCTGTTTTTGACAGATTCTGTTTTCTATGTGTTGTTCGCTTATTTTGATGAATCTATGGCTAGTATCGGGGGGTATGAACCATGGTGAAGTTGGAATACA
This sequence comes from Triticum dicoccoides, assembly GCF_002162155.2. Lineage (NCBI taxonomy): Eukaryota > Viridiplantae > Streptophyta > Magnoliopsida > Poales > Poaceae > Triticum > Triticum dicoccoides. The sequence continues at coordinate 440,011,209 of NC_041387.1, forward strand.
GTAGATATAATTCTAATATGAAATTGGAATGAGTTTACAACAGTACCTAAAGGTAGTTATTTGCTTTAGTATACTAACGGATCTCACAAAGTTTTTGTTAAGTTTTTGTGTGGATGAAGTGTTCGAAGAACGAGGAGTTACGGATGTGAGAAAAATAAAGAGAGGCAAGAGTTCAATTTTGGGGATTCCCAAGGCATCCTAAGTAAATATTTCAAGGATACTCAAACATCTAAGCTTGGGGATGCCCCAGTTGGAATCCCATCTGTTTTCTTCAACAATTATCGGTATACCTTGGTTTTTGTTTTGTTCACATGATTTGTGTCCTTTGTGTTTTTCTTTTTCTTTAAGAACCATGCTAGTATGATATATCCCTTCATTGATTTATAGAATGCTTCATGTGCTTCACTTATATCTTTTGAGTATGATCTTATAGAATGCTCTTTGTGCTTCACTTAAATCTTTTGAGTATGGTTTTATAGAATGCTTCGTGTGCTTCACTTATATATTTTGAGCTTGGATATTGGTTAGTCTATATTAATTTTATAATGCTCCATGATCTTCACTTATATCTTTTGGAGTATGAATAATACTATCATCAAAAAGTGGGTTTGGAAGAGTGTCAACTTTAGTTAGTAATGATTCCACTATTTCGGAAGAGGTTCCAATTGATTATGAGAACAAAGTTGCTACCTATGATTGTTATTATGATGACATGAATGCTATAAGGGAATATGTTAACCATGAAACTTGTCATCATTATTTTAATTTTCAATTAAATTGTGCCTCACATGACAGTTATTTTTATTGAGTTTGCTCCCACTATTCCGAATGAGAAGAATTTTTGCTTATGTGGAGAGTAGTAAAATTTTTATGCTTGTAGATCATGAAAAGAATGCTTTATGTGATGGTTGTATTGTTAAACTCATTCATGATGCTACTGAAAATTATTATGAGGGAGGAATATATGCTTGTAGGAGTTGCAATAATATCAAGTTTCCTCTCTATGTGCTTAAAGTTTTGAAGTTATACTTGTTTTGCCTTCCCATGCTAGTTGATTCTTCCCATAAGTTGGGTTCTCACAAAATCCTAGGCATAGGAAGTGGGTTAGACTTAAATGTGCTAGTAATATTCTTTATGATGCTCTCTTTATGTTTCAATTCTTATCTTTTATGTGAGCATCATCGAAATCATCATGCCTAGCTAAAAGGCATTAAAGAAAAGCGCTTCTTGGGAGACAACCCAAGATTTACCCTTAATGTTTTTGTGTGTTCACATGATCATTCTACTGTATTAATCATGTTTTATAGCTTTTGTTTCAATAAAGTTTCAAGTAAGACCTTTGGGATAGCTTACGGTGATAGTTTTGCTGATCCTGCTGAAAATCAGAAACTTTTGCACCCAGTAAATTAGTTTTGATAATTCACAGAAACAAGATTTTGATATGATTATTTTTGAAATGGATTGGTACACAAATGTATCAGGTTTTCCTAATTTTGATTGAGTTTTTGAGTAGAATAAGTATGGTTTTTGTTCACATCATTACAGACTATTCTTTTTCTGGCAGATTCTGTTTTCAATGCATAGTTCGCTTGTTTTCTAGTTTCTATGGCTTATATTGCTTAATATAAATTGTAGAAATGATAAGGTACAGTAGGAATTGTGTGAGAACTATTATGAATCTTGTCTTTGACAGTACCAAAGTGAATGATTTACTCTTTATCATACTAACCCATCTCACGAAGTTCCGTTAAGTTTTGTGTGATTGAAGTTTTCAAGTTTTGGGTGAGATATCGATATGAGGAGAATAAGGAGTGGAAATACCCTAAGCTTGGGTATGCCCAAGGCACCCCAAGGTAATATTCAAGGAAGACTCAAGCGCCTAAGCTTGGGGATGCCCCGGAAGGCATCCCCTCTTTCGTCTTCAAAACCATCGGTATACCTTACTCGGAGCTATATTTTTATTAGTCACATGATATGTGTTTTGCTTGAAGCTTATTTTCATTTTACTTGCTGTTTGAATAAATAATTGGATCTAAAATCTTGAATGAGAGAGAGTCCTCAAATGGCTAGTTAATTATTTGACTACTCAGTGTTCTTCACTTATATCTTTTTGGAGTAGTTTGTCATTTACTCACGTGCTTCACGTATATCCTGTGAGTAAATGGTTAAATGAATTGAATATCATAAATCTGAATTTATATATGTTTCATATTCTTATACCATGGGGAGTAATGACTTCACACATGATAAGTATAGGTGGTAAATTTATTGAAAGTTAGCAAACGCAAAATTGGTCACTTGAACAATTCATGAAAGAATATTGAAGCAAGAGAGATTTCACATATAAATATACTATCTTGGACATATTTTGTAACTATGAGCACTCATTAAAATATGGCATGCTAAAAAGTTGATATTGGACAAGGAAGACAACTTAATGGATTATGTTTTCCTATATCCGAATAGACGTTATATTGTCTTGGATCATCCAACATGTCGAGCTTGCCTTTCCCTCTCATGCTAGCCAAATTCTTTGCACCAAGTAGAGATACTACTTGTACTTCCGAACACCCCTTAAACACAGTTTTGCCATGAGAGTCCACCATACCTACCTATGGATTGAGTAAGATCCTTCAAGTAAGTTGTCATCGGTGCAAGCAACAAAAAATGCTCCTTAAATATGTATGATCTATTAGTGCGAAGAAAATAAGCATTATACGAACTTGAGATATGGAAGAAATAAAAGCGACGGACTGCATAATAAAGGTCCTTATCACAAGCGGCAATATAAAGTGATGTTCTTTTGCATTAAAATTTTGTACATCCAACCATAAAAGCGCATGACAACCTCTTCTTCCCTCTGTGAAGGGCCTATCTTTTACTTTTACCTTCCACACTTATACAAGAGTCATGGTGATTTTCACCTTTCCTTTTTATACGTTTTCCTTTGGCAAGCACTTTGTTATTGGAGTGATCTGGATATATATATATACCCACTTGGATGTAGGTTTTCATAAAGTATTATTGTTGACATTACCCTTGAGGTAAAAGGTTGGGAGGCGAAACTATAAGCCCCTATCTTTCCCTGTGTCCAATTAAAACTTTGAACCCATAAATATCACATGAGTGTTAGCAATTGTGAAAGATTAAATGATAGTTGAGTATGTGGAGTTTGCTAAATCAAAGCTCTTACATAGACCCTTCCCGAAAATAAGTTGAATTGCAATTGTTTGATGATTGAGAACATAGTTTGTTAGTTTTAAAGAAAGTTTATGACCTATACTTTAACATGTGAATAGCTTGTTACTTGATCATGAGAAGTTTTATGAGTTGAGCTACTATTATGATATATAATGATGCTACAAAAAGTGGTTGAAACTATCATTGATCAAACTTATGCACTTGCTAGCATTCACACTTCATAAATTATTTCTTTTATCATTTACCTACTCGAGGACGAGCAGGAATTAAGCTTGGGAATGTTGATACGTCTCCAATGTGTCTATAATTTATGAAGTACGCATGCCATGTTTACAATAGTTTTATATGATTTTGGTATGATTTGATTAGAACTAACCTGAACTGGCGCTATTTTCAGTAGGACTATGGTGGTGTTGTTTTTGTGCAGAAATAGAAGTTCTCGGAATGCGATGAAAGCAACGGAGATTTTTTTGGAAAATATAAAAAATATTGGAACACAAATCTACCGGAGGGGACTCCCGTGGGGACACGAGGGTGGAGGGCGCCCCCCTAGAGCGTGCCCCCTGCATCGTGGACTACCCGTGGGCCCCCTTGACGTGAAACTGACGCCAACCCCTCCTATAAATCCTAAAAAAATAGAACAGAGGGGAGATCGGAAGTTCCACCGCCGCAAGCCTGTGTTGCCATGAGAAATCAATCTAGGCCCTCTCTGGCACCCTGCGGGAGGGGGCCATCATCACCGGAGGCCATGGGGGAGGATCTCAGAGGGGCCATCATCACCATGGAGGCCAAGGACCAGAGGGAGAACCTCTCCCCATCCATGGGGATGCCATGGAGGAGGAAGCACAAGGGGGAGAAACTCTCCTCCTCTCTCTCGGTGGTGCCGGAGTGCCATTGGGATGGGAATCATCGCCGCGGTAATCGTCTTCATCAACATCACCATCATCATCATCCTCATCTCTTTTACGTGGTCCACTCTCCCGCACCCCACTGTAATCCCTACTTGAACATGGTGCTTTATGCCACATATTATGATCCAATGATGTGTTGCCATCCTATGATGTTTTGAGTAGATATCCTTTGTCTTTGGGTTGATTGATGATCTAGATTGGTATGAGTTGTATGTTTTATTTTGGTGGTGTCCTATTGTGCCCTCTGTGTCATGCAAGCGTGAGGAATTCCCGCTGTAGGGTGTTGCAATACGTTCATGATTCGCTTATAGTGGGTTGCTTGAGTGATTGAAGCATAAACCCGAGTAAGGGGGTTGTTGTGTATGGGAAAAAGGGGACTTGATATGTTAATGCTACGGTTGGGTTTTACCTTAATAATCTTTAGTAGTTGTGGATGCTTGCTGCAGTTCCAATCATAAGTGCATAGGATCCAAGAAGAGAAAGTATGTTAGCTTATGCCTCTCCCTCACATGAAATTGCAATAGTGATTACCGGTCTTGTTAACAATTGCCTAGGACAATTCCGCACACCGACCCATCATTATTCCACACTCTATATTCATAATATTTAGTAATATATTCTAACTTTATGATAACAGCACCTACTTTTATATTTTAGCTCTCTGTTATCATGCAAAGTTATCCTCTTCATACCCCCAACATAGTTTTATTTCTCGTTTCTAGTTGGAAGCAAACGTTCGGTGTACGTAGAGTTGTATCAGTGGCAGATAGGACTTGAGAGAATATTGATCTTACCTTTAGCTCCTTGTGGGTTCGACACTCCATGCTTATCACTTACACCTTTGGAAATTGCTATGATGATTCCCTACACTTGGGGATTATCACAAACGCAATGGAGACGCGGAGAATTTTTGGTGTGGTTCTGATAGGTGGTGCTATCGTACATCCATGTTGATGGAGACTTCAACCCATGAAGGGTAACGGTTGCACGAGTCCACGGAGGGCTCCACCCATGAAGAGTCCAAGAAGAATCAACCTTGTCTACCCCACCATGGTCATCACCCACGAAGTACTTGCCTCACTCGGGTAGATCTTCACGAAGTAGGCGATCTCCTTGCCCTTACAAACTTCTTGGTTCAACTCCACATCACGACGGAGGCTCCCAAGCGACCCCTAACCAATCTAGGAGACACCACTCTCCAAAAGGTAATAGACGGTGTGTTGATGATGAACTCCTTTCTCTTGTGCTTCCAATGATAGTCTTCCCAACACTCAACTCTCGCTCACAGATTTGGCTATGGTGGAAGAAGGATTTTAGTGGAAAGCAGCTTGGGGAAGGCTAGAAATCAAGGTTCAAATAGTAGGAATGGAATCTCTTGATCTCAAAAAATGAGTAGGTGGTTCTCTATTAGAAAATGAATGGTGGAAGTGTAGGCACATTCTGATGGTTCTCCTCAATAAGAGGAAGTGGGTGAAGGGGTATATATAGCCTCCACACAAAATCTAGTTGTTACACACTTTTGGTCCATCTCGGTGGCACCGATTGGAAAACTCGGTGACACCAATCTATACAAAAATATGAACGTTAGGAATCTCGATGGGACCGACGGGAACAACTCGATGGGACTGATGTGCTAGGGCTTAGGGCAGACTTCCTCTTGGTGGCACCGATTGCATCATCTCGGTGGGACTGATGCATCTCCGTCGTATCTACTTTTCCTAACGCTTTTCCTCTTGTTTTGGACTCTAATTTGCATGATTTGAATGAAACTAACCCAGACTGACGTTTTTTCAGCAGAACTACCATGGTGTTGTTTTGTGTAGAAATAAAAGTTCTTGGAATGCAACAAAACTTTTTGGAGAATTATTTTGCAATAAAAGAAAAATATTGGAGCCAAGAACCACCGGAGGGGGCCCCTTAGTTGAGCAGAACCCACCAAGGCGCGCCACCCCCTCCAAGCGCATCCAGGTGGGTTGTGCCCACCTGGTGTCCCCGTAGACTCTAATTCCAACTACTTAGATACCCATATTTGGAGAGAAAAAGCAGGGAGGAAGTTTCATCGCGTTTCACGATATGGAGTCGCCGCCACCTCGGGAGGCTAGATCTGGAGTCCGTTCGGCACTCCGGAGAGGGGGATCTCTGATCTTCGTCATCACCAACCCTCCTTTCAACACGGCAATGGGTACCCGCTACCCGTCAACCCGGTGGGTAAACTCTATTAGGGCAAGGGTATGGGAAATTAAAATACCCATGGGTTTCTAAATGGGAAAAATCATACCCAATGGATAAGGCGGGTACGAGTATGAGAAGGCAATACCCATACCCGCAAACCCTCAAACTTTTATAATAATAACCCTGTCAAGTAGGTCCCATGTGTCATTGACTTAGATAAAAAAACCTAAGCTACCATTGGACCCAGCTGTGCCCCACCCCCTCCAAATTCCCAATCCATGATGCTCCCCATCAAGAGTGAGTAATTCCTTCGTAGGCTCACTGGTCGGTGAGAAGTTGGATGAGATCATCATGTAATCGAGTTAGTTTTGTTAGGTTTTGATCCCTAGTTTCCACTATATTTTGAGAATGATGTTGTTATGACTTTGCCATGCTTAATGATTGTCACTTTGGGCCCGGGTGCCATGATTTTAGATCTGAACCATTTATGTTCTTGTCATTATATCTATAGTATAGATCCGATCTAGCAAGTAATATTCACCTATTGCGTGTTATGATCTGTAAACCCAAGTGTGACAGCAATTGGGATACCTTCCGGTGATGACCGTAGTTTGAGGAGTTCATGTATTCACTATGTATTAATGCTTTGTTCCAGTTCTCTATTGAAAGGAGGCCTTAATATCCCTTAGTTTCCTTATGGACCCCGCTGCCACGGGAGGGTAGGACAAAAGATGTCATGCAAGTTCTTTCCATAAGCATGTATGACTATTTACGGAATATATGCCTACATTATATTTATGAATTGGAGCTAGTTTTGTATCGCCCTAGGTTATGACTGCTATATGATGAATATCATCCAATGAATCTACTGATCCAATGCCTATGAATTTCCTACATATTGTTCTTGCTAAGTTACTACTGCTATTGTTACTATTACAACTGCTACAAAATCATTGATATCACTGTTACCGTTACTATTGTTGTTAGTACTACTATCAAAACTATCATATTACTGTGCTACTGATCACTTTTCTACAGATATTCAATCTCCATGTGTGGTTGAATTGACAACTCAACTACTAATACTTGCAAATATTCTTTGGCTCCCCTTGTGTCGAATCTATAAATTTGGGTTGAATAATCTACCCTCGAAATGTTGCGATCCCATATACTTGTGGCTTATCAAGACCTTTTCTGGTGCCGTTGTCGGGGAGCATAGCTATATTTGTTGAGTCACTTGGTATTTATATTTATCACTATGAAGAATCTGAAGGATACTAAAACTAAGATCGTTCCCTCTAGGACGAGGGGAGGTAAGGAATTGCCATCACACTCTGCACTTGATTCACCTTCTGTTTTGAGTAGACTTGCAATACACTACATGCTATTAATCCTGATATGTCGCAAGTTATTGATGATGCTACTTCTGCTATGGATAATACTCATGATGATGCTAGTACCTTGCTTGATGATAATTTGCCACTAGGTGAATTTCTTGATGAACAACTTGCTAGAGCTAAAAATATTGAGGATGCTGAAACTGATAAAATTATTGAAACTGATGAAGTACTTGAAACTGAAAATCTTGAAACACCTATTAGACCTAGCTCTCCTAGATATGAATTTCCTAAGGTACCTGAGGGTTATGTTATGGATGAGGAGATAGCTAGATACTTTCTTGCTTGCAATGATAAAGATGATCTTAAGAAATTATTATGCAAACTGAAAGAAAAATCTTTGAATGCTAGAGTGAAATGTGATCCTAAGTTTGCTACTTCACCTATCTTTGTTACTGATAAGGATTATGAATTCTCTGTCAACCCATAGTTAATTACTTTGGTTGAATATGATCCTTTGCATGGTTATGAAACTGAAACTGTTGTGGCACATCTTACTAAATTAAATGATATATCCACCCTATTCGCTCATGATGGAAAATTCTCTACTATTATATTCTCAAGTCATTTCCGTTCTCATTAAAGGGCGATGCTAAGATATGGTACAATACTCTTCCTCCTGGTTGTGTGCGCAGTCCCCAAGGATGTGATTTATTACTTCTCTAAAAAATATTTTCCTGCTCATAAGAAACAAGTTGCCTTATAGGAAATGTTTAACTATGTGCAAGTTGAAGAAGAGAGTCTGCCACAAGCTTGGGGGAGGCTTCTCCAATTGCTTAATGATTTACCTAATCATCCACTTAAGAAAAATGAAATACTTGATATCTTCTATTATGGACTAACCGATACTTCTAGGGATTTCCTAGGTAGTTGTGCTGATTGTGTTTTCAAGGAACGAACTATTGAACAAGCTGAGGAATTATTGAATAACATATTGAAAAATTATGATGATTGGACTCTTCCTGAACCACTCCTAAACCCACTCCGAGGAGAGGGGTATCTTATTTCTCAGTCCTGAAGATATGCAAGAGGAAAAGAAATGTATGAAAGAAAAAGGTATTAAACCTGAAGATGTCAAAAATTTACCTCCTAGTGAAGAAATACATAGACTTAATACACAACCACCAGATGAGGTAAAGGTAAATTCTTTAATGGAATTTGATGAAAATGACATCCCTTATAATATGCATCCTAGTCAATGCCTTTATGAGTTTGATAATTACATTAGAAAACAAGATCACTTCAATGCAAATGTTATGAAACAATTGAAATACAACTCTGATATGATTGCTTGCTTGAGTGACTTGTTATTTAGAATCTCACATGATGCTAGAGGTGTAGGAAAACATGTCTCTATGGTTCATACTCATTTAGAACAAGTTGCTAAATCTCAAAGAGAATTGCTTGATGAAATGAATAATAATATGAATGACCATATTGTTAGAGTAATGACTAGAGGAGGTAGAATGACTCAGGAACCACTTTATCCTGAGGGACACTCAAAAAGAATTGAACAAGACTCTCAAATAATTAATACCGATGCACCTAGTTCTTCTAAAAAGAAAAAGAAAAGGAAAAATAATAAGACTTTGCATACCTCTAGTGAATCTAAAATAGAAAAACCTCCTGAAGATAATAATGATGTTTCTATCTCAGATGCTGAAACTCAATCTAGTAATGAACATTCACCTAGTGATAATTAAAAGGATAATAAGGATGTTCATAAGCACACTCAACCGAACAATGATAAAGGACGAGATAATGATGTTGAGATAGAACCTGCTATTGATCTTGATAACCCACAACCTAAAAATAAAAGATATGATAAAAGATACTTTGTGGCTAGAAAAACATGGTAAAGAAAGAGAACCATGGGTTCAAAAACCCATGCCCTTCCACCTAAATCAACTAAGAAAAAAGATAATGAAAAATTTGACCACTTTGCTGAAATGCTTAGGCCAGTCTTTTTGCGCACTCCCTTGACTAATATTTTAAAGATGGCTCCTTATAAAAAATAAATGGAAGACATCATTACTAGTAAGAGAAAAATAACGGAAGTGGAAATCTCCACAATGCTTGCTAATTATTATTTTAAGGATGGGTCAAAAGAAAATATGTCAAAACTGCTTTGTGTGATTTAGGAGTTGGTGTTAGTGGTATGCCTTTCTCTTTATATAAAAGACTTTATTTGAATAAACTCACACCTGCTGAAATATCTTTGCAAATGGATGATAAATCAACTGCCATACCTATCGGTATTTGTGAGGATGTGCTCATTGTTGTTGCAAATGCTACTATCTTAACTGACTTTGTTATACTTGAGATGCTCGAGGACAACAACATGTTGATTATCCTTAGTAGACCCGTTTTGAATACTGGAGGGGTTGTTATTGATTGCAATAAAGGCAAGGTCACTTTTCACATCAATGGTAATGAGCATATGGTGCACTTTCCAAAGAAACAATTCCAAGTGAATGGTATTAATGTTATTGAAAAATCTCTAGCACTCACTATTGGAAGTTTTCAACTACCTCTACCTACTGCCAAAAAGAAATATGATATACTTATTGTTGGGGACATGCATATCCCCATTGAGGTAACTTACTATTTTACGAAAGTTCTTCGGTTTCATGCTAATCGAAGGTGGTTGTTAATAAGACTTCATCAACCTTATTAATGGATCATCTTTGAGAGGTATGAAATTGATGAATTTAGTAGGCACCACCTTATGTCCTTACATTTTGTTTTCTTTTTTCTTAGTTAAATAAAATAAAATGACATGTTTATCCTGTTTTCTGGATTTTCTGTGCAATAAAACTGACCCAAAAATAAAAGTGCTCAAAATGCCCGGAAAATTTAACACAATTTTTTGTGAATATTTCTGAATTTTTGATGCAAATAACATCAGAGGGGGTGCACCTGATGACCACAAGACACCAGGGCGCGTCAGCAACCCCAGGCACGCCCTGGTGGGTTGTGGTCCCCAGGTGGGTCTCCTCACTTATCAGTTTAGCCCATGTCATCTCCTACCTCCAAAAAATCACTATTGCTCTCTCTCTCTCTCTCTCTCTCTCTCTCTCTCTCTCTCTCTCTCGCGCGCGCGCGCGCGCGTTCTTGCTCTCAAACCCGTGGATTTCTATCACTTTGCTCGAACCTCCATTTCCAAAACTGTTTTGGGGGATTGCTACTTGGTATGTAACTCCTCCATTGCTCCAATTAGTTTTTGCTTTAGTGGTTTGTATTTTGAATAATTAGCTACTCTTGATGTTGTTGTAGATGAGCTTGCCTGTTGAATTCCTAGAGTTCTAAGTAGTTTGAATGCTTGATATGGTGTCTATGCATCCTTATGAATAGTTGCTATCTATCTTGTGAAGTTTTGTTGACAAAAATTTTGTGGACTAATTTTTTTAGAATTTTATCTATAGGAATAAGATGAGTTTCTTTAGGAAGTTTGCCTCCAAGAAAAATGCCAAGGGAGTCATTGGGGAATCATTTGACAATGACCTCCATACTCGGAGAAGGGCGGAGGTGCGGCCTTGCGAATGGCCGCATAATCCCTTCATGGCGGGGGCCGGGATTTGTCAAGAGTTTGCCCAATTTGCTGCAAATGCCGGGTTAACCAACTTCATTGCAGCCGAGTGTGAACAATACCATCTCCTCACAAATTCCTTTGTGCAAAAATTTCATTTTCTGAGTAGGAATAATCCTCCTGAGGTGCAGTTTAATTTATACGCTAAAACCCGTCAGATACCACTCACTGACTTTTGTGATATATGTTTGATCCCTTCTGATGGGGAAATAAGAGAGCCTAGACCTACAGAGTCTGAGGACTTTTATCATACTCTATCAGTGGGAGATGAGGGAGGTGTATCGAGTGTTACCACCACTAGCTTGTAGTTTCCTTCTATGCATTATTTTGTGCTCTTCATCGCTAAGTGTTTAATTGCTAGAGAGAAGGTCGGTGCACTTAGTGCCCCCGACTTCGCCATCGTAGGTCGTGCACTATACGACAATAACACCTTTAGCCTAGGGGTTATTATTGCACGTCGTATGCACCTTAACAGGACCAAGGGCAAAATCCATGGTGGTATTTATGCTACTCGCTTAGCGAGTCACTTTAACGTTCAGATACGCCAACATGATTATCCTCTGCCCAAGGTTTATCTAGATCACTAGGTGATGGTGGCTCATCAGTTTACAGATATTGATAACTCTATTAATAATTTTCCATAAAACCTGATTTATAGTGTGGAAACCCTTGATATTATTCCATTGCCTACACCTTCTTTGCTTGATACTATTGACAGGGGCGGATATAGGGTCATGCCAGTGGACATTATTGCCTATCAGAATGCCCAGGCAGCAGCATAGGATGAGCCCTAGGAGTGGGATGCTCAGGTGCCGCCATCGCAGCACTTTGACATGGGACCATATGGTTACTGCGGATGGTGATTACCAAGCTAGGACAAAAGCCTAAGCTTGGAGGAGTACGTGTTTCCACCGACATTATATTCATGCTCACACATTTCATTCCAGTTGTCGGTGTCCACACATTTTCATTGTATTATCCATGTTAGGTTTATTTTTCTCGCTTTCTTCTTGTGTGTTTGAAAACTCTGAGAAAACCAAAAATATTTCTTGCTTCTTTTCGGCTATTCTTTCTTGTTTAATTAGTTGTAGTACTAAAAGAAAACCCAAAAAAAATCTCGATTCTTCTTTTGCTTGTTGGGAGCTTTCCCGTGTAAATAGTTTTTCTGTTTTTGTTTTTCTTTCTTTAATTTTGTTTTCTTCAAGAAAAACTAAAAACTCCAAAAATATTTCAGTGTGTTTCTCTGAATTTCTTTTTTTATTGAGTCATACCAAGGGGAAGACTATGATGAAAATGTTGAATGGCTCTCGTATGCATTATTCTTGATCTAACAAAGAGCACAAATTACCTTGTCTTCTTCTTTTGAATAAAATGTTTTCAGATTCTAGCTTAGTCCACGGCACTCTTGCACTATTATTATTTGCATATCATTCGGTCGTGCAAGTGAAAGACAATAATGACAATATTTTATGAGCCAGTTGTGGTAGAGAGAAATGGGTATGAACTCAACTTGTTCTGATTTTGTAAATATGTTTAACCTAGTATCCATGATTTGGCATATTATGATCAAACATGTTTGACAATTAGAGATTATAGTTTCTCATGCCATGCTTAAGTACCTAGGAGTGGATAATGATTTGTCTTGGATGTCAACATTGCGTTAAAATGATTGTGATGTAGTATGATGATATTGTATCCTCCTCTGAATGTTTCAAGTGGCTTGACTTGTCACATGTTCATGCATGTAGTTGATTCAAAATCGACATAGACTCTATGATATTTATGTTCAAGGTGTCCATATCGTACTCATGCTAATATCCAATGTTCATTATTCATAATGCATGTTCATGACCGTTTTCACTCTCTAGCTGGCTGCTTCTCAACCTATTTGCTAGCCTTCACCTGTACTAAGTGGAAATACTGCTTGTGCATCAAAACCCTTAAACCAAGTTATTCCAGATGAGTCCACCATATCCACCTATATGCGGTATTACCCTGCCGTTCTAAGTAAATTTTCATGTGCCACCTCTAAAAACTTCAAATAAACATATGTTTTTGTGTGTTTGGATTGTTCATAGAGCGATAGGGGGTAGTCGGTATCTTCCATGCTAAGCGGGTTATTCTCATGATGAGTGTTTATTCACTCGTCCTTGCACGAGAGGGGCGGTAATACGGATTCCCAATCCCGAATTCAAAAATTGCAAATAATTAAACAAAACTCCCCCAAGACTGTCGTTGGTATGGATGGTACCCGTGGATTCGGCTAGTCGTGGAGTGTATTTGTTCGTGGAGGGGTAGTAAACCTTTACTTTTGTCGCTTGGGAACCTCCACTAATGTGTCTAGCATGGAAGATATTGATAACTTTTGGTCGTGATGTAAACAGGAAGGGTGCATTTCCCAAAATTTTAAAACTTTGAGCTCCGGCACCTCTGCCAATCCCTGCTTCCCTCAGCGAAGGGACTATCTATTTAATTTTTTGTTGAGTCATCACCTTCTCAAATAAGCGCCAGATCTAAGAGCACTATTGTCATACTCATGCATTGTGTATAGTTAATGTTCGATGCATCATGACTGGATCTTTTCTAACATGAATTACAATGTTTAGTCGCTGCTTGAACTTTGGAGGTGCTCTGCATTTATGTTTTGCAGTCTCAGAAAGGGCTAGCGAGATACCACTGTTTTCATATTATATCATGATTGTTTTGACAATGTGTTGGCATTTGAGATATCCTATTATTGCTCGCTAGTTCATTATGCCATTTATGTTAATATAATTTTTCATGATACTTGCTGAAAACCTGGGTGCTACTTAAGCTTATTTATGTAAAAAAGAACAAAAGAGTTTGTAAAAGTTTTTCTTTTTCACTTTCTGTTTATCAACTAAATTGCTTGAGGACAACCAAAGATTTGAGCTTGGGGGAGTTGATATGTCTCCGTCATATCTACTTTTCCTAATGCTTTTCATCTTGTTTTGGACTCTAATTTGCATGATTTGAATGAAAATAACCCGGACTAACGATGTTTTCAGCAGAACTACCATGGTACTGTTTTTGTGCAGAAATAAAAGTTCTCGGAATGGAACGAAACTTTTTGGAGAATTATTTTGCAATAAAAGAAAAATACTGGAGCCAAGAACCACCGAAGGGGGCCCCTGATTGAGCACAACCCACCAGGGCGCGCCAACCCCTCGAGGCGCGCCCCGGTGGGTTGTTGTAACATCCCAAAATTCTAAATTTTGGAATGTTATATTAAATAGATAGATTTGATTGATTGTTTGATTGTGGTATGGTTGCTTGTGTGAAATTGAGTGGAACTGAAACTTTTTGAAAGTTAAATGAGAGGGAATAAAAGGACTTTCCCAAACTTTCGCCTTGCTTTTATGATCTTCATCAATTCAAATTCACAAGACCCTAGAGAGAAGATGACATGACTTCTTCCATATATTTAAATGAACAGGGTTGTTGAAAATATTTGAATTTCATTTGAAAATATTTCAAATTCAGAAAACTTTAAGCAACTCAATGATTTTCATGAGAGAAGATAAAATGACTTCTTCAAAACATATGAAATATGAGTTGGAAGTTTAAGGGATCAAATTCAAAGTCCCTTTGAAATTATTATCAATTTGGAGTTTTTTTTTGACAATGAACGACAGTGGGAGAGGCTCCCACTGACTTTTGTATTACTCACAGACGGGTGTTACATGTTTACATGGGGGGGTTTTGCAGGGTCCCCCTCTACCCTATATATACAAAGAAGAAAATTTGTGCCTTCTACAAGTTTTGGGTGAAAGAGTCTAAGAAGGGACGAAGCTCTTCTTTACAATTATGAGCAAGGAGGACCAACAGATGTTTGAATCTATTAAGCCATGCAGCAAAGGAGTGTGGCACTCCTCTGAAGTATTCGTTGTTCCTTTCCTTCCAGATGCTCCAAGCGGCCAGCAAAAAGATGTCCATGAACAATGGTTGCCTCCAATGGGTTTTACCTTCATGCAGGATGGAGATCCTGTTGCCATCATGCGGCCATGTCAGACCAACCTTGTCCCAACAACGTTGGCTAAAGGGGCAGAAGAAAAATAAATGTTCAACTGTTTCCTCAGGAGGATTCTGGCAGAGCATACAGGCATAGTTGTTGTTTACCACAGTATAGTGTCTACGCTTCAACATGTTTCGCGTGTTTAGGCGGTCAACCAGCAACAACCAACCAAACATTTCGAATTTGATTGGGCTCTTGGCCTTCCAAAGCCAGAGAAAGGCATCATCGGCAATCATCTCCCTAAAACAGTGGTTGTAGTAACTTTTGGCCGAGAATTTTCTGTTGATGGTACTGACCCAAATATCTGCAACACCCCTCTCTGGAATGACATACATCGAGCCTCTCTGAATCTCCCTGACTTCCTATCTTGCTTGTGCGGAGAGTGGCAGATGGAAAAGCGTGGCTGGGTTTGTTGCTTGCAAAGCATTGCAGACAGACTCATCCTCGTTTGTGGCAAAAGAGAAGGCTCTGGGGTAGATCTCGGAGAGTGGGGATTCCTGATCGTGCACAAGCCATACGTCCTTCCAGAACAACACTGAAGTCCCATCACCTATAGTAGCCTTTGAGATCCCTCGAAAAACATGGATGAGTTGCATGATATCACACCACCAGAAGGACCCGACGGTATTGGCTGCATGCGGTACCATGTTCACATAATATGTGTCCCAGATCAAGGTCACCCACGGTACATCCAGGCGGTTATAGAATTTATAAAGATGTTTGAGGAGCAGAGCCACATTTTGGGTTTTGATGTCAATCACCCCAAGACCACCATTGCGCTTTGGCCTACAAACCAGTTCCCATGCGGCCAAAGAATTATTTTTGACGCCTGCCTCAGTGTTTTTGGCCCACAAACAGTACCTACGCAATATGTCAATGTGCTCAATCACCTTTGGATGCAGTTTTAGCGTGCACATTGCATAGATCAACATGGAAGTGATGGTGGAGTTGACCAATGTGAGTTTGGCGCCAGCTAAAAGCAAGGACAGGGCCGTGGACAGCTTCCTCTCAACCCCACACACCAATGGCATTAGCTCAAGCAGCGTTGGTTTGGTCGTTCCCATTGGAAGTCCCAGGTAGGTAAATGGGAGCGACCCCATGTTGCAAGCAAAGATTGTAGCCAAGACAGAAGCCTGCTGCAGGTCAAGATTGATTGGAATCAATGTTGACTTGTGGAAGTTTATTTTCAGGCCAACTGACTCAGCATAATCAACCAGAATGGACTTCATACGGGTAGCTTGGTCTGGGCAAGCAGGCATGACCAGGATCGTGTCGTCGGCGTATTGAATCACTGGATAATCCCCTCTCCGATTGGATGGAAAGGGTAGATCAATTAATCCTTGGGAGTATGCATCATTAATAGCCGCTTGAAGGAGGTCAGCTGCCAAAATAAAAATGAGTGCTGAGAGTGGGTCGCCCTGTCTCACTCCACATTTGCACAGAAATTTTCGTCCTGGGACCCCATTCAAAAGAACCGAAGAAACCCCGGAGGCAAAAATGGACTTCATCCAGCTAAGCCATATGTCATCAAAGCCCATGTGTTTCATGATCTATAACATCGGTTCATGTTCAATTGTATCAAATGCTTTGGCAAAATCAAGCTTCAGTAACACTATCTTTCTCGCAGATGTTTGGCATTGGTGGATGTATTCGAACGAC
Organism: Triticum dicoccoides; assembly: GCF_002162155.2. NCBI lineage: Eukaryota > Viridiplantae > Streptophyta > Magnoliopsida > Poales > Poaceae > Triticum > Triticum dicoccoides. The sequence goes on from NC_041387.1 coordinate 440,028,174, forward strand.
CACGCCAAACAGTCCTGGATAGTTCGGCCTTTGAGGAATCCATACTAATTCCTATGGATGATTTTGAGAATGACTTTATGCAGGCGGTTGGCTAGAATTTTCGTGATAATTTTCAGACAACAGTTAAGCAATGTTATGGGCCTGAAATCAGTTATTTGGTTTTTATTCAAATTATTTTTCTCCGCAAATACAATATATGGAAATTAGGGTAAAATGATTCCCTACATTATAAAAATGGAGAGAAATAAATTTGAAATCATTTTAGTATTTTTTTTGAAATGATTTTTATGAGGTTTTATTGCAACAGTCGCACTGTTTGCTATATATGCATTTTTGTGGAATTTATTTGACTCTACAAAAATGTTCATCTTGTAGAAAAACTTTTTTTGAAAATTTTGGTATATTATATGCCTATATAATATTGCTATTTAGTTCTTTTTGTTCGTCTGTTTTTTCTAAAAAAATTGTTTTAAAAAAAATCTTCACCGACTGGGCCGGCCCAGCTCCCTGCCAGGCCGCGGCCTAGCCCGCTCGTCTCCCGCTGTCCCCGAGCTTCACTTGGTGTCCGCCTCCTGTACGCATCGCCGGCCACCGTCGTTTCTGATCGGGACTCCGTCCCTCGTCTTTGCCCCCTCCCCCAAGTCAACCCTCGCCCCTCCTTAAATATCCGAGGCCCCGGCCCCGTTCCTCCTCTCAAACCGCAGCCACCACCATCGGAGTTCTCCATCGCCGTCGCCGTCGAAAAAGTCACAGCAGCCGCCGCCGCCGCGGTTCTGCGCCTCGTCGCGCCTCCACCCCACGTGCCACCGCCGCCACCTCGCCGCCCCCGCCCCTCGCCGCACATACCGGAGTCCGTTGGAGCAGTCGCCGCCACCGATCCCCACTTCGCTGTCGACCTCGCCATCGCCGGGATCTCGCCGGATCTCATCGGTTCGCAAACGCCTGAACCGGTAAAACCACCGTTTGTCTTCGTTAAAATCTCGGTTTATAAAAAAATAGATCGGTTTTTTCAGATCTCGTTAGTTAGTAAATGTTATTCAGTTAGTAGTTTTAGTGAACGTATTCGCTGTTTATTCCTAAACAGTGAATGTTCATATTTTAGTTTCTGTTCTCGTGGCCAGGGACCTAGTTGTAAGTATTTTATTTAGCAGTTTAGCCCCTGGTTTTCTATCCCTCATAACTTTTTGCTCGTTAGTCGGAATTAGACGAAACCAACACCTACTTCTTCGTTATGATCCCCTCTATCCAGATAACCAACTTAAACATGTTTTTGAAAGTTTATAATTTGAACTTTGAAACAGTTTAGTATTTAAACTTCGTTTGATCGTAACTCGAGTTCTATAACTCCGTTTGAGTTGATTCTTTTTGCAAATTAAAGCTCTTGACCTAAACTTTCTGATAAGGCCAAATTCACTTAATTTTGGTACTGTTACAAATTGTTTTTTGTTGCAAGCGTTATTTGCTTGATTTTGATGTTTTCCGAATTGTCTTCTTCGTTCTTTCCGATCTTTTGAGTGTTGCTTATGTGTGGTTACTATTGATTGCTTACGATAGATTGAACGGAGTGTGACGAGTAGGACTATCAGGAGTTGAGTGCGAATCATCTTCATCAACAATACAGGCAAGTTCACACTTTGATCATATCCCTTTCATACCCAGTTTTTATGCATTAGTTTCAACCCTCAAACATTGCATGAGTAGGATTGATAACATGTGGGTATTGGGAAGTAGTTGATGAGGTAGAACCTATTATCCTGTATTCAACCTTGGGAAGTTACTTCTGCATTATGCTTATACTGCTATGCTATGCTCGTAGACGTGGTTTGGTTTGAGTGATTCATGACAGATGTGAGAGTTATTATTAATGGTTAACTTAAGGTGGCTACTTTAATGCACCTCTGGGTGGAATGGTAGGGGCACCCTGGAGCACCCAGTGGTTTGCCCAGGCACCTGGAGAACCCAGTGCTTGCCCAAGGGAATCTCGGAGGACCCGTGTGATTACCCTATGGAATGCCACCCAGGCTCAAAGGGATCATAAGATAATTCATGCTAGAAACTTCTGTGTGCAGCCACAAGCCATTATGGGCTCTGGCATAGTTGAGTATGTTGCATGAGCTCTTGAAGAGGTAGACTAGCAGATGTAGGGGTGTAGGTCATACTATCTACCCAGAGTAGGGAGTTCATGCTTCTGAAAGACTGTGTCTCGGTCATCCATTTCTCAAACACCTTGTAGTGCGAGAAATCCAACGGAGGCGATTGAGTCTTGTGGGGAAAGTGCGCAAACCTCTGCAGAGTGTATAAACTAATCATGGTTAGCCGTGTCCCCGGTTATGGACATCTTAAGTATCTCGTTCTTGGATTATCATGTTGATCTCATCACGTTACTTAAATAATTTGTTGGGTTGATGATTATTAATTTTGGATTGAGTTGGAGGAACCTTCTCAATATTTTTCAACAAACTTTGTAGTTAAATAAAATATATTCCTTTGTTGTAGGGAAAAACTGGCTTTATGCACAAAAAAATAAACGTAGAGCTTTCCACCAGCCAAATATGCATGTAGTGATAGATTTTGTTCATCATTTATCCTATGGTGTGAATTTGCCAGTACATTCAATGTATTGACCCTTTGTGGCTGCAATGTCTCATGTTGCAGGGTTCTTATGATGAGTAAGTGATACGTTAGGGTTATGATTTCTACACTCAACTTTGTCGTTGGTGTTGATGGGAATCCACAACCTTGTTGTTACTTCCGCTATTTGGATTGAGGTAATAGTATTTACATTACTTTATACATGTGATTTACCTCTGTTATAAATCCTCGAGTACTATGTGTGTCAGCATACTGATCCAGGGATGACACTTAAGCACAGAGACTTGACCGTCTGAGCTCGGGTCGCTACAAGATGGTATCAGAGCACATGTTGACTTTAGGACGTGACCCTAGAAACTGGCAAGCCCATAGGAAAGATTTTTCTCTACAACTTTCTTTAAAAAAACCTTTTTACCTCTCTTCTCTTATGAGCTTATTCAAATATTCCCTTTTAGTGAGACTATACCCATTCCCCTTTTGACCATGAAGATTCGACTGATGATACCACTCCAAGAAGGACAAGATATTGGACAACCAAGACCACATTGGAATGAAGAGTATTTTACCGAGCATTTTTTATAATTACAATTGTTGAAGACTCCGAAGACTAGGAGAATTTGAAGGCCCTGTAGAGTTTTTCCAGATTTGTATGACCTAGGAAGGCACCCCTTATGGAACTTGGTAGACTATGGAAGCTGTCAATACCCGAGATCAAGGTGTATCGCAGAAAGACAAGAACATGGAGCATTAGAACTCGAAGTTTTTGTCAAGGAAAACCCTAAGACAGCAGATATCAATTATGGAATGATAGCTCATGGCAATGACAAGGGCAGAAACACGGTTATCCGTGATGTCATCGCCCGCTGATGCTATTGTGACTGTGCTGAGTTAAGCATGCATTTCGTCAGAAGGATTGGATGGTAGAAGGCTGAAGGAGCATCTGTCAGCAAAAGATGAAGTTTAACTTTAGCTGGTGTATCACCAGGATCTGGAGTATTACATCAAGAAGTTTAAGATGGATATGCATGAAGCCGTATTTGACAAGGAAGCAGTTCATGAAGAACTCAGGACCCAGAAAGCTGAAAGTAGCCAAGCTGGAGAAGCTAAACCTCAATATATCAGAGATTCGTCAGGAGCTGAAGGATAGAAGGACATGGTTCATGTCAAGGAGGTTGAAACCCAAAAGTTTGGAATGCAACTCCAGAATATTAAAGGACATCAGGAGAAACTTCGCGTCAACAGAGATGATCTGGCAAAAGAACTTGAGAAGGACAAGCACGATCGGAAGGAGCCATCCGAAACATAAGCAAGACTTGAAGAGTTTGACGACCTTGAAGATTTATTGACCATTAGAAGACCAAACCCCGTTATACCTACGTTAGATGCGACGATTGGGAGCTATCATTTGTTTGTTCTTTTTTCGACAGCCACAATGAAATGCATTTTCAAAACTTTTGTTTGTATTGTGTGTATCCCTCTCTATCTCTCTTATCTCACCCCAAAACCCCTGGACCCAATAGAGGATGAATGGATATGAACTCATATTTATCTGGACCGATGAGTCAATTGGAGACGGACCGATGGATCAGAACATGGAGGATCACATGAAGAATAACCCTATAGCCGGAAAGGACATGGCCCAGCATGCTCTTCAGTGCTTTGAAAGAGGTGTTGCTACTTGGTGGAGGATGTACCAAACCATCAATGTATGGCAAGGAGTAACCACTTGGGAAGAATTTAAGTTGACTTTCCCAAAGTCTCGGTTTGTGTCCCAGAGATTGGAGCCTTATGGAAAGGATATGAAGAAACTCCGTGCATGCAAGCTTGGTGGAGAAATAGGACACAACCATAAGGAACACAAGGATGAATGCCCTAATTGTGAAGGAAGTCACCCAGCTGAAGAATGCCCAACTAGGCAGATTACTTGTTTCTTGTGTGAAGGAACTACCCACTACCCTGCTCAGTATCACATTTACCCCATGGTACAAAGAACCATCCAACAGGAGAAAGAAGCAATGAAAGGAGCCCTCATGGAAATTTTAGAAGAATCGATGATGAAGGAAGAGGTGGAGGACACACCCGAAGAAGACCAAATAAAACCCTGCACCAAGTCTTGCTATTCATGTGGAGAAGAAGGACACATCTCCCGAGAATTGTATGAATGGGGATCTAGTAGAATTCCCGACAGAGGAAGTAGAGTATGACCCACAGGAAATAGAAGCCCTGATTGGAATGGAAAAGTCGACGAAGAGAAGTAGATTGGATACCAGGAAGGACCTGAGTCATATCACTTCTTTTAGGTGCAAGGAGTCAGGGCACTACTTCAGCAGTTGCCCAAAAAGGAAGCCGAGGACCCAAGGAGGCTATATAATCACAAGGAAACCAAGAGCTTGTCAGAAGTAATATGTTTCTTCTATAATGAAGCATGACACTTTGCAAGAAATTGTCCCAAGGAGAAGGAGACTTGTGCCAAATAGTTGAGTTAGCAACAAAAGAAATGTAGTAGTAGTAGTGGGAACAATTCTTTTACATTGAGGTGTTGAGATGAGGCATGCAATGGAAATGCAGGAGATTGTAATAATTTGAGAATCAATAAAGTTATCATCATTGGTACTGATTTGGATTTTTATGAGTTGTTACTCTATGAAGAAAGATTTTGACCATTTTCGAGGATATGAGAAATATGGTCTATGGAAGATTGGAGCATTTTAAGGGTGGTAGTACCCTGTGAGGAGATTTGACCCCCCGAAAGGATAATGATATTCCACGGAGTAGATTTCGGACTAAACAAGTATGAGTTTTATCTCGATATGTTGGATACCCCCAAGAGTATGAAGGGAAGAAGTATCATTGGATATAAAGGAGGTATGATGTTGGTAATAAGGAGCAATTGTAACTCCAGGATGAGTCTGAGTAATCACGTCTTAGTTTGGTATCAATAGAAGGACGGAAGACAGTACAATTGGATGGATTTAAGAATGCTAGGAAGCTGGATGTTGGACTAATGATCAGATGCCCAGATAATGAGTTCAAGGATTACAAGTGATGAGATGGGCCATAACCCACAGGCTCCAGGACCTGCCAAGAAGCAAGCACACTCTTGCTGAAGGAAAAATCCTAGAAGAGAGTACGGCCTTACCCACAGACGATCTTATAGGAGTTACGAAAAACCTGAGAGATGTGAAGAAACGATAGATGTTTGTTTGGCTTGCAGAATCAATGGATTTATCCGAACTTAGTTCGTCGACAAGAGAAAGTCTGCAATGCTTGTGAGGATGACTGAGTGTTAGAATGCGAGATTCGCTAAACCATATACAAAATAATGATTTGGGTGCGGGGTGGATTGATCACCATACCAACTTACTCTCATTATTCGCCTTGCTATATGGGATGGTAAATCTGAGTAACTTACCCATAGTAGAGAGACGACAATCAAAACCTTGTTTAAACCTTAGAATGGTATGACATTTTTCCCTTGTACAAGGCAGTTGTTGCCAATCGTAGGACATACGGCGAGGTTCAACCCAGACCTTTTTTTCTGCAGGAGAAACCATAAATTGTTGACCATCATGAGATATCGATAGTTGATTAGTATTGGCGCCAGACCTGTCAGCTAAGAAGACCCAGTCATAGAATAACCTTATCAAGATGAAAGGACAACGGAATTGAGGAAAAGGTTATGCCACCACCGGAAGAGCCCAGAGAAGGAATTGACCCGAGAATCTGAGAAGACCGACCGTGTCAACAAAAAGGATGGAGTATATAAGTTTTGATGGATCCGTAACCATGTTTCTAAGGGTGGTAGCACCCCAGAACTCCGGAGACAATCGATGGATTTTGACGAGACCCCGACCCTAACCTATTTCTTGCTAGCCTCTCCGAATCTCGAGGACGAGATTCATTTTAAGGGTGGTAGGTTTGTAACATCCCAAAATTCTAAATTTTGGAATGTTATATTAAATAGATAGATTTGATTGATTGTTTGATTGTGGTGTGGTTCCTTGTGTGAAATTGAGTGGAACTGAAACTTTTTGAAAGTTAAATGAGAGGGAATAAAAGGACTTTCCCAAACTTTCACCTTGCTTTTATGATCTTCATCAATTCAAATTATTTTCATCACAAAACCCTAGAGATAAGATGGCATGACTTCTTCCATATATTTAAATGAAAAGGGTTGTTGAAAATATTTGAATTTCATTTGAAAATATTTCAAATTCAGAAAACTTTAAGCAACTCAATGATTTTCATGAGAGAAGATAAAATGACTTCTTCAAAACATATGAAATATGAGTTGGAAGTTTAAAGGGATCAAATTCAAAGTCCCTTTGAAATTATTTTCAATTTGGAGTTATTTGGTTTTTATTCAAATTATTTTTCTCCACAAATACAATATATGGAAATTAGGGTAAAATGATTCCCTACATTAGAAAAATGGAGAGAAATAAATTTGAAATCATTTTAGTATTTTTTTAAATGATTTTTATGAGGTTTTATTGCAACAGTCGCACTGTTTGCTTTATATGAATTTTTGTGGAATTTATTTGACTCTACGAAAATGTTCATCTTGTAGAAAATCTTTTTTTTGAAAATTTTGGTATATTATATGCCTATATAATATTTCCATTTAGTTTGTTTTTCTTTTTGTTTGTGTGCTTTAAAAAAGAGAGAGAGATTGTTTAAAAAAACTCTCTTCGCCTACTGGGCCGGCCCAGCTCCCTGCAAGGCCGCAGCCTAGCCCGCTTGTCTCCCACCGTCCCCAAGCTTCACTCGGTGTCCGCCTCCTGTACGCATCGCCGGCCACCATCGTTTCCGATCGGGACTCCGACCCTCGTCTTTGCCCCCTCCCCCAACTCAATCCTCGCGCCTCCTCCTGAAATATCCGAGGCCCCGGCCCCGTTCCTCCTCTCAAACCGCAGCCGCCACCGCCAGAGTTCTCCACCGCCGCCGCTATCAAAAAAGTCACAGCAGCCACTACCGTCGTGGTTCTGCGCCTCGGCGCGCCTCCACCCCACGCGCCACCGCCGCCACCTCGCCGCCCTCGCCCCTCGCCGCACATACCGGAGTTCGCTAGAGCAGTCGCCGCCGCCGATCCCCACTTCGCCGTCGACCCTGCCACCGCCGGGATCTCGCCGGCTCTCGTCGGTTTGCAAACGCCTGAACCGGTAAAACCACCGTCGGTTTTCGTTAAAATCTCTGTTTATAAAAAAACAGATCGGTTTTTTTCAGATCTGGTTAGTTAGTAAATGTTTTTCAGTTAGTAGTTTTAGTGAACGTATTCGCTGTTTATTCCTAAACAGTCAATGTTCATATTTTAGTTTCTGTTCTCGTGGCCAGGGACCTAGTTGTAAGTATTTTATTTAGCAGTTTAGCCCCTGGTTTTCTATCCCTCATAACTTTTTGCTCGTTAATCGGAATTAGACGAAACCAACGCCTACTTCTTCTTTATGATCCCCTCTATCCAGATAACCAACTTAAACATGTTTTTGAAAGTTTATAATTTGAACTTGAAACAGTTTAGTATTTAAACTTCGTTTGATCATAACTTGAGTTATATAACTCCGTTTGAGTTGATTCTTTTTGCAAATTAAAGCTCTTGACCTAAACTTTCTGAGAAGGCCAAATTCACTTAATTTTGGTACTGTTAGAAATTGTTTTATGTTGCAAGAGTTATTTGCTTGATTTTGATGTTTTCCGAATTGTCTTCTTCGTTCTTTCCGATCTTTTGAGTGATTGCTTATGTGTGGTTACTATTGATTGCTTACGATAGATTGAACGGAGTGTGACGAGTAGGACTATCAGGAGTTGAGTGCGAATCATCTTCATCAACAGTACAGGCAAGTTCACACTTTGATCATATCCCTTTCATACCCAGTTTTTATGCATTAGTTTCAACCCTCAAACATTGCATGAGTAGGATTGATAACATGTGGGTATTGGGAAGTAGTTGATGAGGTAGAACCTATTATCCTGCATTCAACCTTGGGAAGTTACTTCTGCGTTATGCTTATACTGCTATGCTATGCTCGTAGACGTGGTTTGGTTTGAGTGATTCATGACAGATGTGAGAGTTATTATTAATGGTTAACTTAAGGTGGCTACTTTAATGCACCTCTGGGTGGAATGGTAGGGGCACCCTGGAGCACCCAGTGGTCTGCCCGGGCACCTGGAGAACCCAGTGCTTGCCCAAGGGAATCTCGGAGGACCCGTGTGATTACCCTATGGAATGCCACCCAGGCTCAAAGGGATCATAAGATTATTCATGCTAGAAACTTCCGTGTGCAGCCACAAGCCATTATGGGCTTTGGCATAGTTGAGTATGTTGCATGAGCTCTTGAAGAGGTAGACTAGCAGATGTAGGGGGTGTAGGTCGTACTGTCTACCCAGACTAGAGAGTTCATGCTTCTGAAAGACTGTGTCTCGGTCATCCATTTCTCAAACACCTTGTAGTGCGAGAAATCCAACGGAGGCGATCGAGTCTTGTGGGGAAAGTGCGCAAACCTCTGCAGAGTGTATAAACTAATCATGGTTAGTCGTGTCCCCGGTTATGGACATCTTGAGTATCTGGTTCTTGGATTATCATGTTGATCTCATCACGTTACTTAAATAATTGTTTGGTTCGTGATTATTAATTTGCGATTGAGTTGGAGGAACCTTCTCAATACTTTTCAACAAACTTTGTAGTTAAATAAAATATATTCCTTTGTTGTAGGAAAAAACTGGCTTTATGCACAAAAAAATAAACGTAGAGCTTTCCACCAGCCAAATATGCATGTAGTGATAGATTTTGTTCATCATTTATCCTATGGTGTGAATTTGCCAGTACATTCAATGTACTGGCCCTTTGTGGCTGCAACGTCTCATGTGTAGGGTTCTTACGATGAGTAAGTGATAGGTTAGGGTTACGATTTCTACACTCAACTTTGCCGTTGATGTTGATGGGAATCCACAACCTTGTTGTTACTTCCGCTATTTGGATTGAGGTAATAGTATTTATGTTACTTTATACATGTGATCTACCTCTGTTATAAATCCTCGAGTATTGTGTGTGTCAGCATACTGATCCAGGGATGACACATAAGCACAGAGACTTGACCGTCTGAGGTCGGGTCGCTACAGTTGTGCCCACCTGGTGGACCTGCAGACCCTAATTCCAACTCCTTAAATACCCATATTTGGAGAAAAAACCAGGGAGCAAGTTTCATCGCATTTCACGATACGGAGTTGCCGCCACCTCCTGCTCTTCAATGGGAGGCAAGATCTGGAGTCCGTTCGGGGCTCCGGAGAGGGGGTTCTTCAATCTTCATCATCACCAACCCTCCTTAATCACCAATTCCATGATGCTCCCCACCGGGAGTGAGTAATTCCTTCATAGGCTCGCTGGTCGGTGAGGAGTTGGATGAGATTCATCATGTAATTGATTTAATTTTGTTAGGGCTTGATCCCTAGTGTCCACTATGTTCTGAGATTGATGTTGTTATGACTTTCCCATGCTTAATGCTTGTCACTTTGGGCCCAGGTGTCGGTGCAACAAACCTTGGGTCTGTTTCCTAGACCGTGCACAGGCACAAGGACAGAGATTACCACACCAAGATCAAGCCAAGGGAGGAGGACCAGTTCATCAAAGGGTCCAAGTGTAGATAAAGAAGATCAAGATAAGCCAAAGAAGCAAGATATAGCAAAGGAAAGAACCTCCCTTGCCGGGTAGGCAAGCCTAGCAAGGTTGGGTTTGCCCCAGAAGCATACTTCCAGATCGTCCCGGCAGGCCCTACCGGGGCTTGCGGAGTCCAACCACTCCACCTCACGAGCGACACAAGTCACAGATCAGTGCAGTGTCAAGCCCCAAGATGACTGAGTGGCTGCTTTTTGCCACATGGCAGCCACTTCCTACAGCAAACACCTCCATATGACACCCGTCGTGAGACATGTCAAGCAAGCAGGCGCGGAGCTGGAAAAATAGTTCGGCAAGGGCTGCTGGGCACGCTGTGATGTGACATTAGGTGGCGCATTTAATGCGCCCTGTTAGCCTACAGAGTTAGGTATGATAGCACTATTTCTATCTAATCAGTATGTAAAGACTGAATTGCCACTGTGGTGACCCCTTAACCTATAAATGGAGGCCCATGGCAACCGTAGAAAGGGTTCGCGAGGTTGGCAAGCACAGCCCCTCACATATCCATACGCACATAGCCACTTCGCCCCGCGGCAACCCTACCGGGCAAGTGTGATGCGACCACCACCACCTTTTCCACCATCAATCCACCAAAGCAGGAGTAGGGTTTTACACCTCACGGCAACCCGAACCTGGGTAAAAATCACCCGTGTGATCTCTGTCGCGCTGCGCTATGCTTCTCTGCTATTTGTGCAACGTGTCCATCCCCCCGCTGAACCAAAAGGGGCTGGTAGCCCCATAGGTGGTCGTGGAACCCCCGGGACATCTTTGGCACGCTAGGTAGGGGGATCACTTGCGTGAACTTGAGAGCATCGGTAGCGCGTCATCTTCATCGCCATTTTCATCATCGATGGCATCATCGACTATGGCGCCTAAGAAGAAGCCAAGAGCTGCGAATCACCCGTCCACCTCAAGGGCTCCACCATCCGCGACCGCTGATGTCACGGGAAATGAGGGGACACGTGAAAATGTGGATGTCGCAGGAGGTATGGTTGGCGCAGGCAGCGTTGGCACCACCGCTCCTGTCGCCGAAGCAGAATTGTGAGGCACCAGGGAAGAATAGCCTCAACATTGTTCCAGCAGCCACGCTCTTCGAGGTATGGGTGGCGGAATTATTTTTCTGGCACCCTCTCTCATCGCCGAAGGGCACAGCCACAATGGTGATGCACATTCTGGGGCGAATCGCAACCCTCTGGCCGCTCCCGCTGCGTTCGCGGCCGCAGGGCACAGGCCACCACCAGAACGAGCAGTCCCAGCCACTGTGCCCAACGGAGCCGCTGGCCCTCAAGCCCCTCCACTTCATCACCATGTTGTCCCAACGGATGGTTTGCAACGGCGAGGGCACGGCGCGGTCGCCACCGGCACCATCAGGAGTCGAGCGACACTGCGGTCTTCATCATCATCACCTATGCCAAGCAGTCCTTCGGAGGCCATGATGGGGGCCCAGCTACTATTGAGATTTCCGCGGGCAGCTGATTAGATGGATGAGTGGTGTGCCACCATCCAAAGTCTGATTGGTTTCGCCGAAGTGGGAGGACCACATCGAGCTAGCCCGCCATGACCTCCACAAGTGACGGCGACGGGTCGTGCGGCTAGCCGCATGGAAGGGGTTGCCTCCACGGTGCAATCCCCACCTCTGCAAGCCGTACAAGAGCCACGTAACCAAGAGCTCAATGACATCTTGATAGCCTCCTCCGACCCACGAGCACGTCAAGACCAATAGTAAGCCCCGAAGGACAGGCAGAGGGAAGGCGCGCGTGCCATCATCGAGCGGTGCCGCGACAACCGCTGCCAGCCCAATGGGTGCGACAGCCCCAACATCAATGAGCCCGCGCTCGGAGATGGCGGGTTCCTACCTTTCGAGCTCGGGTGCCCTGGCTTCACCCTGAGTTGCGGCAAGACCGTTGGCTGTCCGCTCGCACGTTCAAGCCAGAGATACCTGAGAAGTATGATGGAAGACTGAACCCAGCAGAGTTCTTGAGCGCTACACTATCGTTGTTCAGTCTACCGGGGGAAGAGATGAGAAGGTATTCGCCAACTATTTCCCTTTGGCACTCAAGTCAAATGTGAGGTCTTGGTTGATGCACTTATCAGAGAACTCCATTGCGACCTGGGGTGACTTGTGCCATGAGTTCATTGGCACCTTCACGGGTGTCCACCAAGAACCAGGATGGCCCAGCGACTTGCAGCTTCTCCAGCAAAAAGAAGGGGAGACTCTGCGGAAGTACTTGCAAAGATTCAACATAGTCCACAGAAATATTTCAGATATCCACCCAGCAGATAGCTGCCTTCCAGTCCAATGTGCGCAACCGCAGGATACGTTCCAAGATGAACGTGAAGTTTCCCAAGACTGTGAAGGAGTTGTATACATTGGTGGACAAGTGTGCTAGGGTGGAAGAAGGGAGGAAGCTCCATGGAGATGAAGATTGCGTCAACATCAACTCAGAGGATGATGATGAGTCCACTAGTCAGAGGAAGAAGGACAAGAAGAGCAGTAAGAAGCACAAGGATAAGGCAGTGTTGACATTTGAGAGATCGGGAATGCTTAGCACCGGTAAGAAGGCTAAAGCCGAAGCCCCCGGCAAGGAGGCTGCCACGTGTGCTGACTGCCGGGAAGCTGCGGCTGCCGAAAAGGCTGGGAAAGGTGATGGACTGTACTGCAAGATTCATTGTACCAAGGGCCACGATCTCCAAGAGTGTCATCAGGTTGAGCAGCTCGTCAAGAAGCAGAGGGCTGAGTATGAGAAGCGCGATAAAGAAAAAGGTCAGAACGATGCTGGCAGAAAGGGCCGGGGCGGTGAAGCAAATCGCCCCGACAAGGCTCCTCGAAATCAAGGGAAACCCTCCGGGGGCCGAGAGAAGGGAGATTAGAATGATGAAACTGTTGAAGGGGATGAAGAGGAAACTAGTGAGCAGGAATTCCAGAAGGCCATTGACGCCCTGTGCATTGACGGGGGTGCATCTTTGCACTCCTCTCACCGCCAACTTAAACAGTGGGTGTGGAGTCAATGCCATGGAACTAGTGGCAGGTTCACGAGAACCGCTCAAATGGTCACGCATGCCCATCATCCTTGATGAGGAGGACCATCCTGACCGCACCACTATGGTAGGGTGCTTGCTGTTGTTGGTTTCACAAACAATCCGCAACCTCAAGGTCACAAAGATGTTGGTTGATGGCGGGGCCTGGTTGAATTTGGCTTCCCCACAAGTTCTCAGCAAGCTCCAAATAGCATAGGAAGAGCTTAAAGCCACGGGCACGTTTCAAGGAGTCAATCCCGGTAGGGGTCGTCCTAAGGGAAAGATCACGCTGCCTGTGAAATTTGGAGGAGAGTTGAACTACCGGGTTGAGAAGATTGTGTTTGATGTGGTCGACCTCCCCCTGTCGTACAATGGAATCCTTGGGCACCCGGCCCTGGCCAAGTTCATGGCAGCATCCCACTATGCCTAGAATACCTTGAAGAAGCCAAGCCCGATGGGCGTCATTTCCATTCCCTCAGATAAGAAAGACGCGATGATATGCGTGGATAAGATGTATCAGCCCCTGAAGCCACATTGCCCGCCAAAGAAAGCAAAGGAAAGAAGAAGGATAGTAAGGACGCCGGCAAGGAATCCAGGAAGCGTGCCCCTACCGAGTGCACGACACCCATTGACGACGTGACGGAGAGTTCCAACAACAAAAGAACCAAGGTTGTTGCACCCCATGTGAAAAAGGTCCCAGAAGGGCTGGCTGGTACTAACGGTACTTTTACCATCAATGCCACCCTCGATGATAAATAGGAAACACGCTCATTGACTTCCTGCGGGCGAATATCGATGTCTTTGCCTGGCAACCATTGATATCCCCGGTGTTCCCAGGGAGGTAATCGAGCACCACCTTGTTGTCTGCCCACGCGCCCGACCTGTCAAGCAGAAGGTGCATAAGCAGGCCTTGGAGCGGCAACAGTTCATTGCCGAAGAGATTAAGAAACTTGAAGCAGCTGGTTTGGTTAGAGGAGTTCCACATCCAACGTGGTTAGCAAACCCAGTGGTTGTGTGCAAGGCTAATGGGAAATGGAGGTTGTGCATAGATTTCATGGATTTGAACAAGGCATGCCCGAAGGACCCATTCCCCTTGTCGCACATTGACCAGATTGTGGATTCCACTTCCGGGTGTGATTTTCTCTCCTTTCTAGATGCATACTCTGGGTACCATCAGATATTTATGTCTAAGGAAGACGAAGAGAAGACATCCTTCATCACCCCATGTGGCACATACTGCTTTGTGCGCATGCTTTTCGGGTTGAAGAGTGTCGGGTCTACTTTTGCAAGGGCGGTCCAAATTGGTTTCAAGCCACAATTGCACAAGAATATTGAAGCTTATATGGATGATATCGTGGTCAAGACCAAGGAAAAATCAACCCTCATCCAGGATTTGGAAGAGACATTTGCCAATTTGCGCAACATCAACTTGAAGCTAAACCCAGAGAAGTGTGTGTTTAGCATTCCCTCCGGTATGCTACTTGGTTTCTTTGTGTCCCATCGCGGGATCTAAGCCAACCCAGATAAGATCAAGGCCATCGAGCAGATCCAGGCACCCAAGACAGTTAAAGACGTGAGATGTCTGACAGGATGCGTTGCCGTGCTTAGCAGATTCATCTCAAAGTCTGCCGAGCGCGCCTTGTCGTTCTTTAAAATATTGAAGAAAGCAGGACCTGTGAAGTGGACCCTGGAAGCAGATGCAACATTGCAAGAACTGAAGACCTACTTGTCTTCTGTGCCCACCTTGGTTGCACCAAAGCCACAAGAGCCGATGTTGCTGTATCTGGCAGCAACTAATCAGGTGGTCAGTGCAGCATTGGTAGCACAGCGGGAAGTGGAGGAAATAGCAACCTCAACAGACATCCCGCCAAGAGTAGAAAGAGAGGATAGCCTGGCAAGGTCGGATATAGATCAGGACAAAGAAAAGCACGATAGCGAAGGCAACCCCAAGGACGCAGCAAGGAAGAAAGTGGTGCAGCGCCCAATATACTTCATTAGTTCCCTATTGTAGGGGGCTAGATCCAGGTATTCTGGTGTGCAAAAATTAATTTTTGGCCTCGTCATGGCCTCAAGGAAACTGTGCCACTACTTCCAAGCCCATGAGATCACGATTGTCACACGCTTTCTGTTGCAAAGGATACTTCAGAACCCAGAGGCTACCGGCAGAATAGTGGAATGGGCTCTAGAGTTATCCAGCTATGGCTTGAAGTTTGAAAGCACATCAAAAATTCAGAGCAGGGCATTGGCAGAGTTTATTGCAGAATTGACGCCAAACCCTAATGAGGAAGTGCTGGAAACATTTATTCCCGGCAAGGAATCACCCCAGGAATGGATCGTGTATTTCGATGGGCCTTCTCCCTACAAGGTGCAGGGGCTGGCGTGCTTCTCATTGCTCCCATTGGGGAGCACCTAAAGTACGTCATCCAGATGCATTTTCCCCGGGAGGAGGCAACCAACAATACAACAGAGTATGAAGGGCTTCTTGCCAGGCTAAGGACTGCCACAGAATTGGGAATAAGAAGCTGATCATTCGAGGAGATTCACAGCTTGTGGTCAGACAAGTCAACAAGGATTACCAAAGTCCATTGATGGAGGCATATGCCTAGGAAGTGAGAAGATTGGAGGAGCACTTTGACAGATTGCAAACAGAGCACGTACCCCGTGCAGAAAATAGCATTGCTGATTATCTGTCAAAGTGTGCTACACAGAAGCTACCTGTGGAACCAGGAACTTTTGTTCTCCATCTTACTCAACCATCCGTATCCCCAACTACAGTGGCCAAAAATAGGAGGAAATTGGACTCTGGTAAGCCTCTCCCGGTAGAACCCCTCGGGGTTCCTGGCAGGGACCCTGCCGGAAACAACTCCCCTTTGATTGCCAGGTTGCACCTTCTTGCCAGGTCTCTGGACCTAGCGGTCGAGGGATGCACCCCCACAAATGAGGAGGTACCGCTAGTCCTCATTGCCCAGCCTCAGGCTCCTACTTGGGCAAGGCACATAGTCCATTTCCTCCAAACTGGAGAACTTTCCGAAGAGCAAGAAGAAGCGGAAAGAGTAGCCTGGAAGGCTAGTATGTATCAGTTTGTCGATGACACTCTGTATAGAAGAAGGCCCAACAGTGTGAAATTGAAGTGCATTTGTTGGGAAGAAGGAAAGGAACTACTGGTGGAGATACACAAAGGAATGTGCGGCTCCCACATTGGATCAAGGGATTTAGTTGGGAAAGCATTCTGACAAGGATTCTACTGGCCCACTGCCCTCCAAGATGCGGTTGAGCTAGTCACCAAGTGCGAAGCCTGCCAGTTCCATTCCAAGAATATCCATCTACCTGCCCAAGCACTTCAGACAATCTCTTTGTCATGGCTGTTTTTGGTCTGGGGACTCGATATCCTCGGCCCTTTCCCCCGAGCTACCGGGGGCTTGAATTCTTGCTCATTACAATCGACAAGTTTACAAAGTGGCCGGAAGTAGCTGCCGTGAGAAAGGTGACTGCCTAGTCAGCTATCACATTCTTGAAAGATTTGGTGTGGCGCTTCGGAGTTCCTGCCCGGATCATCACTGACAACGGCACCCAATTCAAGAGTTGTGCCTTCATGCAATATGTTCATGCCCTCGAAAGCAAGATCTCATTTTCCTCTGTTGCACATCCCAGAAGCAATGGACAAGCTGAGAGGGCGAACACTGAAGTGTTGCGAGGCCTCAAGACAAGAACGTTTGATAAGCTGCTGAAGTGCAGAAGGCAGTGGATCAATGAGCTGCCGGTAGTTCTTTGGTCCCTCGGAACGACACCAAATCGAGCTACCGGACAGAAGCAGTTATCCCCACAGAACTCATTTACGGGTCACCTCGAGTACTTGCCTACGATGAAGTAGCACAGAAACAGCACCGGCGTGACGACGTTGTGCTTCACGAGGAGAACCGTCTCTAGGCTACTACGCGTACTGCACGCTACCAGCAAGCCCTGTGTCGCTATCACAACCGCAGGGTTCATGCCCGGTGTTTTGAGGAAGGCGACCTTGTCCTTAGGCGTGTTTAGTCCGCCAAGGGTGAAAACAAGTTGTTGCTGAAGTGGGAAGGCCCTTACCGGGTAGTACGAGTCACCAGACCTGGCGCAATCCGTCTAGAGACCGGAGATGGCATTCAATTGTAAAACTCATGGAATATTGAGCATCTCCGCAAGTTCTACCTGTAAAGCGTGGCTATCGGGCCCTGCCCGGCAGTAATCCTTTTCTACAGGCCTTGCCTCAGTTGCATATAACCCCTTGTACAAAGCCAGGTGCAGACCTTGCGCAATAGATAAATAAATGAAGTGCTGGGGGGCGACAAGTTGCATGCATGCATAAGCATATCATGAGCATTGCATGTTCATGTACATAAGATTGCATCTGGCATCATCTTCATATGCATGAACTGCAGGCTCCTGCTGTGGACTAAGTCCTCAAGAAGGAGATAAGAAGACAAGCCAGCACTGTGGTCTCTGACAAGCCAAAGAGATAAGTTCTTCCTCTTATCCATATGTGTTCTGTAAGTGAAAACTGCATAAGAAAATCCTACTACTCCTTTGAAACATAGGTGCTCCCGCCCTTTGACTCGAACGCTGCTTCGGTCAGGGTGATCGCAGTAGCCTTTGATGGATAAGGCCCGGCAGGGGGCTGATTTCTCTTTACAATTTATGCCCGGTAGGCTTACTACCTGGCAACAAAACAGTGAGTACCGGCAGGATAGCCTGCTGGGTGAACTCGTCTATTTAAAAATATAGAGACATCCCGCCTCTGCATGGACATACACATGCACGAGCCCCCGACAAGGTTCATCTTTTTCATTAAACATGCAAATCAAATAAGTACAGACCTTACAAGACACAAACATGGATTAGAGAGATTACATTATTTGAACTAAAATTTGGCAAGTGCCTACATATTTAAGATTGAAAAATATAAATGCTTGTGATGCCTTCACTTTTTCCTCTCCTTATTTGAAACTACAGGAGGGAACGAAGAAGGTGGAAGGATGGCCTGGCTGGGATTCTGCATCACCCAAGGATCAGAGTATCGCCGCCCCCAGACTAGGAGGAAGGAACCGGAGGGCCGGCGTGGTGGCGCTATCGAAGGCTCCAGCGGGGATGGCGAAGTCACCGGCAAAAACGATTCATCGGTATGGTCGCCTCCATTCTTGGCGCATCATGGGTTGCTGCCGCATCTCACACCACTGTTGCCCGAAGCTCCCACCACACCCACTGATGGGGACACCACATGCTTCGGGTACTCCCACAGAGAGCATGGTCGTCCCCGACAACCCAGAGATGCAGAGCCACCGCTCGTTAAAGAAACCTGCATGGGGATCGGAGTCTCCCCCGTGCGCCGGACGGGCGGTGCACAAGGAGATAGAGTCCCCCTCTTCAATGGTGGACCACCTTTGCGACCTCCCTCCGACATGACAAGAAGAAGGGGATTAGGCCACGATCGACTACCACGCCCCCTGCCCAGCATGGGCTTTGGCATGATATCATTTGCGTCGCCCCTCACTAGAATTGGAGCCACGGGCGACCCGACGACAAGCGCGCCAGAGTTACCACCTCCAGTGCTACCGCCGCGCCGCCCGAGCGCTCCCCCCAGGCCAGCACGGAACTCTAAACTAGGGCCCGGGACCTGGCCCCGGGCTCCTCCTTCCAGCATACCCAAGATGAAGCAGAAGATGGAGGAAGAGAGGGACGTGGATATATTCCGCCGTTCCACATCAAAAA
Source organism: Triticum dicoccoides (assembly GCF_002162155.2). Taxonomy (NCBI): domain Eukaryota; kingdom Viridiplantae; phylum Streptophyta; class Magnoliopsida; order Poales; family Poaceae; genus Triticum; species Triticum dicoccoides. Next base: position 440,047,195 of record NC_041387.1, read on the forward strand.
TTCATGCCACAATAAAGAAAATTACATGGATAAACATGTTAGGTAGCATTCCACATCAAAAATTCTGTTTTTATCACTTACCTACTCGAGGACGAGCAAGAATTAAGCTTGGGGATGCTTGATACGTCTCCAACGTATCTATATTTTTTTATTATTCCATGCTATTATATTATCTGTTTTGGATGTTTAATATGCATTTATATGCTATTTTATATTATTTTTGGGACTAACCTATTAACCTAGAGCCCAGTGCCAGTTTCTATTTTTTGCCTGTTTTAGAGTTTCGTAGAAAAGGAATACCAAACGGAGTCCAAACTGAATGAAACTTTCGCGGTGATCTTTCTTGGACCAGAAGCAAACCAAGAGACACGGAGATGAAGTCGGAGACTCACCAAGGCGGCCACGAGGGTGGAGGGTGCACCCAGGGGGGTAGGGCGCGCCCCCTACTTTGTGGGCCCCTCAGATCTCTCCTAACCTAGTTCCTTCGCCTATATATTCTCTTATACCCCAAAAACATCAGTGGGAGCCACGAAAACACTTTTCCACCACCGCAACCTTCTATACCTGCGAGATCCCATCTAGGGGCCTTTTCCAGCGTCCTGCCAGAGGGTGATTCGATCATGGAGGGCTTCTACATCAACACCATTACCCTTCCGATGAAGCGTGAGTAGTTTACCACAGACCTACGGGTCCATAGCTAGTAGCTAGATGGCTTCTTCTCTCTCTTTGATTCTCCAAACCATATTCTCCTCGATGTTCTTGGAGATCTATTCAATGTAATAATCTTTTATGGTGTGTTTGCCGAGATCTGATGAATTGTGGATTTATGATCAGATTATCTATGAATATTATTTGAGTCTTCTCTGAATTCTTATATGCATGATTTGGTATCTTTGCAAGTCTCTTCGAATTATCGGTTTAGTTTGGCCTGCTAGATTGGTTTTTCTTGCAATGAGAGAAGTGCTTAGCTTTGGGTTCAATCTTGCGGTGTCCTTTCCCAGTGACAGTAGGGGCAGCAAGGCACGTATTGTATTGTTGCCATTGAGGATAAAAGATGGGGTTTTCATCATTTTGTTTGAGTCAATTCCTCTACATCATGTCATCTTACCTAATGTGTTACTCCATTCTTTATGAACTTAATACTCTAGATGCATGTTGGATAGCGGTCGATGTGTGGAGCAATAGTAGTAGATGCAGAATCATTTCGGTCTACTTGACACGGACGTGATGCCTATATTCATGATCATTGCCTTAGATATCGTCATAATTATGCGCTCTTCTATCAATTGCTCGGCAATAATTTGTTCACCCATTGTAATATTTGCTATCTTGAGAGAAGCCACTAGTGAAACCTATGGCCCCCGGGTCTCTTTTCCATCATATAAGTTCTCTTTTCCATCATATAAGTTCTCTTTTCCATCATACTAGTTTTTGATCTACTATTTTGTAGTCTTTTACTTTCCGATCTATAAAACAAAAATACCAAATATATTTACTTTACCATTTATCTATCTGTATTAGGTCTCACTTTTACAAGTAACCATGAAGGGATTGACAACCCCTTTATTGCGTTGGGTGCAAGTTTGTTGATTGTTTGTGCAGGTATTGGGTGACTTGTGCGTTATCTCCTACTGGATTGATACCTTGGTTCTCAAACTAAGGGAAATACTTACTCTACTTTGCTGCATCACCCTTTCCTCTTCAAGGGAAAAACCAGCGCAAGCTCAAGAGGTAGCAGAAGCATACTTCCAGATCATCCTGATAGGCCCTGCCAGGGTTTGTGGAGTGCAACCACTCCACCGCTCCACCTCATGAGCGACGCAAGTCACAGATCGGTGTGTTGTCAAGCCCCAAGATGACTGAGTGGATGATTTTTGCCACATGGCAGCTACTTCCTACAGTAAACACCTCCATATGACACCCGTCGTGAGATGTGTCAAGAAAGCAGGCACGGAGCTAGCAAAATAGCCTGGCAAGGGCTGCCGGGCATGCTGTGATGTGACATTAGGTAGCGCATTTAACACGCCCTGTCAACCTACAGAGTTAGGTATGATAGCACTGTTTGCTATCTAATCAATATGTAAAGACTGATTTGCCACTGTGGTGACCCCTTAACGTATAAAAGGAGGCACGTGGCAACCGTAGAAAGGGTTCGCGAGGTTGGCAAGCACAACCCTTCATGTATCCATATGCTTGTAGCTACTTCGCCCCGAGGCAACCCTGCCGGGCAAGTGTGCTGCGACCACCACCACCTTTTCCACCATCAATCCACCAAAGCAGGAGCAGGGTTTTACGTCTTGACAGCGGTCCGAACCTGGGTAAAAATAGCCCGTGTGATCTCTGCGGCACTACACTACGCTTCTCTGCTCTTTGTGTGACGTGTCCAACCCCCCGCCGAACCAAAAGGGGCTCATAGCCCCATAGGTGGCCGTGGATCCCCCACAACACCAGGTGCCATGATTTCAGATTTGAATCGTTTATGTTTTCACCATTATATCTATGTTCTAGATCCGATCGAGCAAGTCATATTCCCCTATTACGTGTTATGATCCGCAAATCCTAGTGTGACAGTAATTGGGATACTTTCCGGTGATGACCGCAGTTTGAGGAGTTCATGTATTCACCATGTGTTAATGCTTTGTTCCGGTTCTCTATTAAAAGGAGGCCTTAATATCCCTTAGTTTCCTTATGGACCCCGCTGCCATGGGAGAGCAGGACAAAAGATGCCATGCAAGTTCTTTCCATAAGCACGTATGACTATTTATGGAATACATGCCTACATTATATTTATGAACTGGAGCTAGTTTTGTATCGCCCTAGGTTGTGACTATTATATGATGAATATCATCCAATGAATGTACCGATCCAATGCCTACAAATTTCCTACATATTGTTCTTGCTAAGTTACTACTGCTACTATTACCATTACAACTGCTACAAAATCATTGCTATCACTGTTACTACTACTATCAAAGCTATCATATTATTGTGCTACTAATCACTTTGCTGCAGATATTTAATCTCCACGTGTGGTTGAATTGACAACTCAACTGCTAACACTTGCAAATATTCTTTGGCTCCCCTTGTGCCGAATCTATAAATGTGGGTTGAATACTCTATCCTTGAAAACTATTGCGATCCCCTATACTTGTGGGTTATCAGGGACCGAAGCGAATGCAATTAGCTACAGAGAATCAGTCGAGCCAACTCGATGGTACCAATTGCAAAATCTCGGTGGGATCAAAGTGATTGCAACAAGTTATAGAGCGCTGGCAAGGCCATCTCGGTGAGACCAAAATCCGTATCAGTGTGATCGAACAATTAGGGTTTTGGTAGTGGCTATATCAAAATGAACCCGGTGGCTCCGGATGGCATATATCGGTGGGGACGAGTTCGGAATTAGGTCTTGGACATATTTTGAGAGAGAAAATGGTTGAGGGTTTTGGAGCAATATCACTAAGCACATGATAAAGTAGACCATTAAGCAACACATTTCCCCCTTTTTAATAGTATTGGCTTTCCTATGGACTCAATGTGATCTTGGATCACTTAAACAAAAATGTAGAGTCTTGAGCTTTTGCCAATCCTTTTCCTTATCATTTTGAAGGGGTTTCACATCCTCTTGTCCTTGCCACTCCACTGTTGAACTTGTCTGAAATATATCCAACAAGAGATAAGTTGACATTAATTACCAAAATCACCCAAGGAGCACTTGTGCTTTCAATCTACCCCTTTTTGTTAATTGATGACAAAAAACATCAAAGCTTTAAGTAAATGATATGAAGAGTAGTAAGTAAAGCTTTGGAAGAACATGTAACTTACATGAGCTCCCCCTACATGTGTGCAATCATGTAATGACAGAACTGAAAGACGTGTGAATGCACAACATGACAGAGTGAGTAATGAGTTACATATATCTTGGCCATATGCATCAGAGAAAAAAAAGTGTTGTGAGATGTACCTTAATGTTTATGAATCCCTCTTGCAAAACATTATGTGCAAAAGCAAGAGATCATAATACACATGAGTGTGATGCATATACTTACCTTGTGGTTCTTGAGTTGTCTCTTGAAGAAGCAAACCTGAGAAAACAAGGTTAAATAACACAAGAAAACTTCAAACAAGAAGGATTTCAAGATCCACAAGAATACCAAGACTGGGATGACATGTAGTAGGTGAGTATCATAGAGTGAGTACTTCATTTGAATATGAACATGTCTCCAATGAATTAAGGATTTGCAATAAATTCCAAGGATTTTTCTCCCCAAAACATAGGTTTTCCTCTCCCCCTGAATCTAACACTGGATAATGGGAGAAGGTAGGGTGAGATAAAGTCAGAGCAGAATAGAATCAAGAGCAGAAATAGCTCAAAGCAGACAATGGCTCAAGTAAGGCCACTAACTGACATGCCTTTCCCCTCTTAAAGACATGTGAATTCTCTCCTCTTATGACAGTGCATCTCTCTTACTTTCTTAGAAGAGCTCTGTAAGAATAAGCTTTGATTGTCTCCCCCCCTTTGACATCAATTTCCAAGAAGGGTAGTATTCATGGATATGAGTGAACTGAGTGTGATCCTTGAGAGGCACAAGTAAGCAGAATGCAACTTTAGATGCAGATAGAGGGAAAGAATCATTGAGTGGATCTGAAAGAAATAGGTACTATACAATGGCAAAAGGTTTTCTCAGCAGTGAAGTCAGTGGTGCCGATTCATTTCAGTCGATGACTCCGAGATAGCTAGGTCATGGGCTAAGCATATCGGAGAGACCGAGTTTGTCCATTTCGGTTGAACCGATGGACTGCGTACAAGTAGAGCTTGCACTTCGGTCTGACTGGTAGGCTTGGATCGGTGGAACCGAGTTCAATGCAGAGGAAAGATTTTGTCAACTCAGATCACTTGTAAATGAAATTTCAGAAAGATTTTCAAGAAATTTGATAGAATTTGCAATGAATTTACTAGAACATATAAATCAGAAAAAAAAGAGAAATAAAGAAAACCTAGATGAAGTTTTTTTTGTTGAAGGGAAACTCAATAGCAAGAAGAAATGCGAAAGAAATGCAATGAACAAAAAGAACACTAGAGAACTTCATCTAGAGGTGGTCAGCAACATAGTCACCTATGTTAGAGTATATTGACTTAGGAGTTAAGTGAGATCACTTGATCATAGGTCATACTCATCGTTAAGCTCAAAATGGGGTTGCCATTTTTCATTTAAGTGTCTTTATGTATTATCATCTTGTCGAGTTGCTTTAGCTCATTACTTAGATCAAAGCATCTCTAAGATGGAATGACATACCTTGGGTTGTGGTGTTGAACTTGATCATGTACTTGAACTTGTGGTGGATGTCCAAAGTTGATGTTGTCCATCAAGAGTTGGGACATCCTTTGGATTTTGAAGCTCATCTTCCTACATGGGTTAGTTTTGCAAGGAATAACACTTGTGTATCCAAAATGACAAGAGTGAAATTCATCATATAGATATTGTCAAAGGATATGTTGAATAAGTTCATGCTTCTTTGATTTTGCTAACCAAAGCATAGATACTTGGTGATGTAGAGATTGATCAAGATGTGAGTGATTTGCAATCTCATAGATTGAGGCTCATCCAAATACCTACAAGGTTTAGATAACATACAAGGGTGCAAATACGTCCAAGATAAATGATAATCATCATAAGAGAAGTATCAAGGATTAGTCACACAGGCTCATGCCTTGCATGTATCAACTAGAATCTCTATTCCAAATTTGAGGCATCAATGATATTCAACTCACTCCTCAAATGACAAAATATCTTTTGATCAAGCGGTTTAGTGAAGATATCCGGCAATTGCTTGTCGGTGTGAACATGCTTAAGATTGATATCTTCTTTAGCAACATGATCACAAATGAAATGGTGACGAACTTCAATATGCTTAGTTTGAGAATGTTGCATGGGATTGTGAGAAATCCATGGCACACTCATTCTCACAAAGCAATGGACCATGTCTCACATGTATCCCATAATATTTAAGAGTTTGGGTCATCCAAAGTAATTGAGCACAACATGATCCAGCGGCAATGCATTCCGCTTCGGCGGTGGATAAGGATACCGAGTTTTGTTTCTTGGAAGACCAAGAGACAAGGGATCTACCAAGAAACTGACATGTACCCGAAGTGGACTTCCTATCAACCTTGTCACCGGCATAGTCTGAGTCAGAATAGCCAACAAGATCAAAAGATGACCTCTTAGGGTACCAAATGCCAAAATTTGGTGTATGAATCAAATATCCCACAATCCTTTTCACGACCTTAAGAAGACATTCTTTAGGAGTAGCTTGATATCGTGCACACATGCACACACTTAGCATAATATCGGGTTGGGAGGCACAAAGATATAATAATGAACCAATCATAGAGCAGTAAACCTTTTGGTCAACCGAGTTGCCATCCTTAGTCAAGTCAAGATGTCCACTAGTAGGCATGGGTGTTTTCATATATTTGCTTTCTTGCATGTTGAACTTCTTTAAAAGATCCTTGGTATACTTTGTTTGTGAGACAAAGGTACCTTCCTTAGTTTGCTTGATTTGCAAACCAAAGAAAAAAAATGAGTTCACTCATCATAGACATCTCAAACTTCTCCGACATTAACCTTCCAATCTTTTCACTAAAATGAGGGTTAGTAGAACCAAATTTGATATCGTCAACATAGATTTGGCACAATAATTCTACATTAACCCTTTTAGTAAAAAGTGTAGAATCAATTTTCCCAATTTCAAAGCCTTTTTCAATAAGAAACTTAGTTAAGCATTTATACCAAGCTCTAGAAGCTTGCTTAAGACCATAAAGAGCTTTGTGAAGTTTGTAGACCTGATTGGGTTTCTTGGGATTAACAAAGCTGGGAGGTTGTTTAACATAAACTTCCTCCTCAATTTCACCATTTGGAAAAGCACTTTTAATGTCCATTTGGTATAAGGTGATATCATGGCGATTGGCATAAGCAAGTAAAATGCGAATGGACTCAAATCTAGCAACGGGGGCATATGTCTCACCATAGTCCATACCTTTGACTTGAGTGTAGACTTGAGCAACGAGACGGGCCTTGTTGTGCACAACTTGTCCATCCTCATCTTGCTTATTCCGGAACACCCACTTGGTTCCAATGACATTTTGATCATCGTTGGGCTTTTCTACCAATGCCCATACTTGATTCCTCTCGAAATTGTGTAGCTCTTCGTGCATAGCATTTATCCAATCTGGATCCTCAAGGGCTTCTTCTACATTCATATATTCAACACAAGAAATGAATGGGTAGTGTTCACAAAAGTTAGCCAAACGAGTTTTAGAGCGTAATTCTCCCGGTTTTGATGTTCTCAAAGATTTGTTCAATGGGATGATCCTTTGAGACTCTTGATCTAACTCGTGAGAGCTTTTGCTTGGGTTGTGGTGGAACATCCTCATCATCATCTTATTTTTCTTCATTCTTGTTGGCGTTGTCGTTCGCTTGTGGAGGTGGAGAAGGAGGTCGAGGTGGTTCATCTTGGTGTACTTCCTCATTTCCTTTGTCTTGACGTGTTCCACTTGTGGATGTCTCCTTGTCACCTTGTGGTTCACCTTGATATGAAGTTGAGGCTTCCATTTGAATGGAAGAAGTACTCTCCTTCACCTCCGTTGGGCGAATTTTGCCAATAGACAAATCTTGAAATTGCTTCCGAGGGATCTTTGTCTCCTACATCAATTGGCAATTGCTCTACTTGCGAGCCGTTAGATTCATCAAACTTCACATCTACAGTCTCTTCAACCTTTTGGGTGAAATTGTTGTAGACACAGCAAGTGTGAGAGTTTGAGTCGTAACTGAGTAGAAAGCCTTTTGAGATTTAGGAGCAAATATCGTATGACGATGCTTATCAAGAATGTAGCACTTTGAGACAAATACTCGAAAGTATCCAACTTGGGGTTTGTTACCGGTGAGTAGCTCATATGCCGTTTTGCCAAGAAGCTTGTGAAGATATATTCAAATCATAGCATGACAAGTTGTCTCAACCGCTTCGCCCAAAAGTGTCTTGGTGTCTTGTATTCATCAAGCATCATTTTTGCCATGTCAATAAGATTCCAGTTCTTCCTCTCAACAACTCCATTTTTTTGAGGTATGTACATAGCCGAGAACTCATGTGAAATCCCCTCTTCGTCAAGAAATGTATCCACATTGGCATTCTTGAACTCCGTTCCATTATCACTTCGAACCTTCTTGATCTTCACTTCAAATTGATTTTGGGCCTTCCACTACTGCAACATGCTGCTAAAGCGACACTATGATCAGAGACCCTTCGATGAAACTGTGTGCGATGCATTAATCACAAATGGTGATGTAAAAAAACCTTCAAAAAAGGTGCAAAACGTCTACGATGATGGATGCATCAAACATGGTTCATATTTTAGTTGCGTGTGCGATGCAGGGAATATGGTTCAGTGCAATTGAAAGAATCGAGAAGAGGTGTCTAGAGGGGGTGAATAGACTCTAAGTAAGAAAAGTTGCAGTTTTTAATCTCTTTAAGTTGAAGTGGAGTTTTGGCACAAGTTTTAACATTCACAATACATATCAAGCAATCATGACAAGAGTATATGAGCAGCAGAAAGTAAAGCATGCAAATTGCAAGAATGTAAAGGGATGAGATTGGAGTGTGCAAATGCAATTTTGAGACACGGAGATTTTTTATCCATGGTTCCGATAGGTGGTGCTATCGTACATCCACGTTGATGGATACTTCAACCCATGAAGGGTAACGGTTGCGCGAGTCCATGTAGGGCTCCACCCACGAAGGGTCCACGAACAAGCAACCTTGTCTATCCCACCATGGCCGTCGCCCATGAAGGACTTGCCTCACTAGGGGTAGATCTTCACGAAGTAGGCGATCTCCTTGCCCGTACAAACTCCTTGGTTCAACTCCACTATCTTGTCGAAGGCTCCCAAGTGACACCTAGCCAATCTAGGAGACACCACTCTCCAAGAAGTAACAAATGGTGTGTTGATGATGAACTCCTTGCTCATGTGCTTCAAATGATAGTCTCCCCAACTCCAATCTCTCTCACAGGATTTGGATTTGGTGGAAAGAATATTTGAGTGGAAAGCAACTTGGGGAAGGCTAGAGATCAAGATTTATGTGGTAGGAATGGAAGATATTGACCTCAACACATGTGTAGGCGGTTCTCTCTCAGAAACTGTATGTTGGAAGTGTAGGCATGTTCTGATGGCTCTCTCCATGAATGAAGAGTGGGTGGAGGGGTATATATAGCATCCACACAAAATCTAACCGTTACACACAATTTACCAAACTTGGTGGGACCGAATCGTGAAACTCGGTCAGACCGATTTAGTTCATAATGTGACCGTTAGGCATTTTGGTGGGACCGATATGATCAACTCGGTAGGACCGATGTGCTAGGGTTAGGGTAAAGCCTCAACTCGGTTTGACCAATTACACAAACTCGGTGGGGCCGATTTGGGTAATAAGCAAAACAAAGAGCTGGCCAGGCAAACTCGGTGGGACCGATTGCATACCTCGGTGGGATCGAAATTATTGCAATAGGCAACAGAGAGTTTGCAAGCCCATCTCGGTGAGACCGAGATCCCATCGGTGAGGCCGAGATCCCATCGGTGAGACCGACTTGATTAGGGTTTTTGGCAGTGGCTATGTCAAGAGAACTCGGTGGCGCCGGATAGAAAGTTTCGGTGGGGCTGAGTTTGACTTTTGGTTTGGGACATATGTGGATGTGAGAAAGTGGTTGAGGGCTTTGGAGCATATCACTAAGCACTTTGAGCAAGCAAGCCATTAAGCAACACCTCATACCCTCTTAATAGTATTGGCTTTCCTATGGACTCAATGTGATCTTGGATCACTAAAAGTAAAATGTAGAGTCTTGTGTTTTGAGCTTGAGCCAATCCTTTGTCCTTAGCATCTTGAAGGGGTTCCACATCCTCTAGTCCACGCCACTCCATGTTGAACTTATCTGAAACATACTAGGTAAGAGTATTAGTCCAACAAGAGATATGTTGACATTAATTACCAAAATCACCTAGGGAGCACTTGTGCTTTCAATCTCCCCCTTTTTGGTAATTGATGACAACATACATCAAAGCTTTAGATAAAGATATAGAGAATAACAAGTAAAGCTTTGGAAAGACATGTAACATGCATAGGCTCCCCCTACATGTATGCAATCATGTAAATATGGAATATAGGAGCTTTGAATGCATAAGCATGACAGAGTAAGCAATGTGTTACATGTATCTTGGCTATATGCATCAGAGCAAATGATGTGAATATAGGAAATGCACCTTCATGCTCATGAGTCCTTCTTGCAAACAGTATGTACATCAGCAAGAAATCCTCATACACATGAATGTGATGCATATACTTACCTTGTGGTCTTGAGTTGGCTTAGGAAGGAATGAACCTGCGTAAACAAGGTTAGATAACACATATACACCTACTATCCAGAGCAAACAAAAGAAACCACAAGAGTACCAAGACTGGGATGACATGTAGATAGTGAGTACTGAGTACCCAATTGGATATAGACATGTCCCCAAAGGTAAAGATGTGCAATGACGAAAGTGCAACTATCCCTGGGTGGTTTTGGTAATTCCTAACAACATATAGCTCATTGAGCTAATGCTATTTCAAGATAAATATTTCAGGAAAGCTCAATGATTGGCATGGCATGGATGAGAAAAGTGGATCCCTCAAAATGCTAAGGACAAAAGGATTGGCTCAATCTCAAAGCACAAGACTCTACATTTTATATTTTAGTGATCCAAGATCACATTGAGTCTATAGGAAAAGCCAATACTATCAAGGAGGGATGAGGTGTTGCTTAATGAGTTTCTTGCTCAAGATGCTTAGTGATATGCTCCAAAGCCCTCCACTACTTTCTCACATCCACATATGACCTAAACCAAAAGTCAAACTCAACCCCACCGAAACCATCTATCCGGCGCCACCGAGTTCAGATGTCATAGCCATAGCCAGAAACCCTAGTCTTTTCGGTCTCACTGATAGGGATCTTGGTCTCACCAAGATGGGATTGCAATTTCTCTGTTTCCCTTCGTAACGTTTCGGTCAAACCGAGATGAGTGATTTGTCCCACCGAGATTGTAATGCAAACTCTCTGTTTCCCTTTCGTAACGTTTTGGTCTAACCGAGATGAGCAAATCGGTCCCATCGAGTTTGGCTGACCAACCCTCTGTGTGTCCATTACCAAAATTGGTCTCACCGAGTTTGTGTAATCGGTCTCACCGAGATTACATTATGCCCTAACCCTAACCATATCGGTCCCACCGAGTTGACATGTTGGTCCCATCGAAAATCCTAACGGTCACATTATTTCCTAAATCGTTCCGACCGAGTTTCATGATTCAGTCCCACCGAGTTTGGTAAGTTGTGTGTAACGGTTAGATTTTGTGTGGAGGCTATAGATACCCCTCCACCCACTCTTCATTCGTGGAGACAGCCATCAGAACGTACCTACACTTCTAGCATACATTTTCTGAGAGAGAACCACCTACGCTTGTGTTGAGGTCAAGATCTTCCATTCCTACCACATAAATCTTGATCTCTAGCCTTCCCCAAGTTGCTTTCCACTCAAATCTTCTTTCCACCAAATCCAAATCATGTGAGAGAGAGTTGAGTGTTGGAGAGACTATCATTTGAAGCTCAAGAGCAAGGAGTTCATCATCAACACACCATTTGTTACTTCTTGAAGAGTGGTGTCTCCTAGATTGGCTAGGTGTCACTTGGGAGCCTCCGACAAGATTGTGGAGTTGAACTAAGGAGTTTGTACGGGCAAGGAGATCGCCTACTTCGTGAAGATCTACCCCTAGTGAGGCAAGTCCTTCGTGGGCGACGGCCATGATGGGATAGACAATGTTGCTTCTTCGTGGACCCTTCGTGGGTGGAGCCCTCGGTGGACTCATGGAGCTGTTACCTTTGTGGGTTGAAGTCTCCATCAACGTGGATGTACGATAGCACCACCTATCAGAACCACGGCTAAAAAATCTCCGTGTCAACATTGCGTTCGCTCCCTCAAACTCCTCCCTTTACCTTCATATGCAATTGTTTTACATCCCGCTGCTATACTCTTAGAATTGCATGTGTAGGTTGATTGCTTGACTTGTGCTAAGTTGCTAAAATCTGCCAAGAACTAAAATTGGGAAAAGGCTAGATGTTTATTTGGTCAAGTAGTCTAATCACCCCCCCCCCTCTAGACATACTTTCGATCCTACAAGTGGTATCAGAGCTTTGGTCCCCATTTGCTTTGATTTCCATAGCTTTTGGTGGTAATAGCCTTGGTTTCACAACCTAGGAGAGTATGGCGTCTAGCGAGGGAAATTACCACCATAGAGGTCCTTACTTTGATGGTACTAATTTTGCTAGTTGGAAGCATAAGATGAAAATGCATATTCTTGGTCATAACCCCACCGTTTGGGCTATTGTGTGTATTGGCTTGCAAGGTGAATTCTTTGATGGGAGAGAACCAAACCGTGAAGCTACCGCAGAAGAGTTGAAGATGCTGCAATACAATGCTCAAGCTTGTGATATCCTCTTCAACGGATTGTGCCCCGAAGAATTCAACAAAATCAGTCGTCTTGAGAATGCAAAGGAAATTTGGGATACTTTGATTGACATGCACGAAGGTACCGACTCCGTCAAGGAATCCAAATTGGATGTGCTTCAAAGTCAACTTGACAAGTTCAAAATGAAGGATGGTGAAGGTGTCGCTGAAATGTACTCTAGGTTTGCTCTCATCACAAATGAGATTGCCGGCTTAGGAAGTGAAGAGATGACCGACAAATTCATCATCAAGAAGATCCTAAGAGCCTTGGATGGAAAATATGATACCGTGTGCACATTGATCCAAATGATGCCCAATTACAAAGATCTCAAGCCAATGGAAGTCATTGGAAGAATTGTTGCTCATGAGATGTCACTCAAGGATAAGGAAGAATTCCGCAACAAGTCAAGTGGTGCTTACAAAGCCTCATGTGAAGCTCCCACATCATCAAGTGAGAAACAAACCTTCAATGAAAAATTGAGCCTAATGGTGAAGAACTTCAACAAGTTCTACAAGAGTAGAAGCAAGGAAAGAAGTTCCAAGTCAAGGTCCTACAATGAGAAAAGATTCTAGTCGTGAGCGTAATTGCTACAATTGTGGAAGACCCGGACACTACTCCAATGAGTGTACGGCTCCCTACAAAAGAAGAGAAGACTCTCCAAAAAGAAGGAGTAGAAGAGAAGAATCACCATCAAGATAAAGAAGGAGTAGAGATGATCGTTATGAACGAAGAACATCCTGGAGAAGCAAGGATTCAGAAAGAAAGGACAAGTCATCAAGGAACTACACAAAACAAAGACATCAAGCTCATGTTCGTGAATGGGTATCCGGCTCCAACTCCGACAATCACTCCGAGAGAAGCTATTACTCCGACTCCGAATATACTCAAGATGAAGGTGTTGTCGGTCTAGCACTTGTGTCAACCAACTCCTACGACATATTTGACTCACCAAATGAAGGACTTGGAAGATGCTTCATGGCTAAAGGCCCAAAGGTATCACACCCCGAGTATGTTGATTTCAATAGTGATGAAGATGACTTGTTAGGTGATTATGATTTACTTGTTGACAACTCTAGTGATGAATACTATGATGAAACGTCAAATAATCATGCTAATCAAGATAAAACGAATGACAATGATAAGGAGAAGATTGAGCGCCTAACTAAAGAACTAAACACTCTTAAGTTAGCTCATGAAACTATCTTAGAAGATCATCGAGAACTTTTAAAGACTCATGAGAAGTTACGCTTTGAAAAGCTCAACCTTGAGCAAGAGCATGAGTTTTTAAAGGCAATCAATGATGATCTTTGCAAGAAAAGTTCTTCTTACATTGCCAAGCGTTTACTCTTATCTACTTACATGCAACAAGTCAAGTCTAATAACAAGAATAAGAAAGATTCTTCTTCTAGTAGTAACAATAATCATGCTAAATCCAATGTTGTTGCTTCTAGTAGTTCTCTTGATTCCACTAATGATTCTCTTAGCCAAGTTACACTTGAGCAAGAAAATAGCTTATTGAAGGGAATTATAGAGAAAGGTGTTTAGAAGAGTCTTGCCGGAAGTAAGTAATTCGAGGAAATTGTACGCAAGCAAGGAAGGCACTGGAAGAATCAAGGTGTTGGTTTTGAACGAAAGTTCAATGCCAATGGAGTTGAGTGGGAAGAAGATCAATACCCCAAGACAAAGTTTGTTCCTCAACAAGAGAAGTATGATCCTACTTCTTTCAAAGGGGCACAAGCTCAAGATGATCTTCCACCACAAGACCACAAGAAAAAAGGCAAGGACAAGCTTCAAGAGGAGATTGATGCATTTGAAGAAGCTCCTAAGGCCATGGTCAAGTGGGTTCCCAAGACTACGACAAGTTCTACCTCAACAAGTACAACTACACCTCAGAGGATTCCCATCAAGATGATGTGGATCCCAAAGAATAAGAACTAGAGAGATCTTGAGGGTGAATCCGCCAACGTACTTCACTCTTATCATTTTGGCAAGAACAAGTGCAATCAACTTCCACATCTAGCACTAGCTCAATGAGTCACAAACCCTCTTGTTGATAAGAGAAGGGACATGGTAACATAATGCTTTCATGGACATCATCTTGTGTATGCATCACTCTATGTCTATGGATATCTTTGTTTGTTCCTTGTGGGACTAACCCGTGTAGGTATTGAAAGTGCAACTCACTCCAATGGATTGCTCCAAATGATCTACATCAACATTGAGCATCCACATCTTCAACACATACATGAAGTCATCATCGACAAAACCCAAGGTTAGTTCATCCCTCTTAGGGTGATCTCACATCTAGGGGGAGCTTTACTCTAAGTATTGAGTTAAAGCAACTCTAATGGTGTGAGCACAACAATGCTTTATGTAAAAGTGATAACCCCACTTGCGCTTAAACGATGAGTATGACCTATGATCAAATGTTCTCATTTGACTCCTAAGTCAATATACTCATATATAGATGAACTAGTCATCGCCAATTGCTTGATAGATGCTAGAATTGGTTGTGCATGCTTTGCCACATATTACATTTGCCATCTTATTGTGTGAGCATGTTGGTTGCATATTTTTCTCATTCGAGGACATCCACTTGTAGTTTTGATTGTTTGGTTTCTTTTCTTTTTGCCAAGTGGATGGACAAGAATGCCTAAGAACCTTCTCTATCTATCTATGCCCTTCTTGTCTCAAACTCTATTCATACTACATCACAAAGTTTGATCAAGTCAGATTTGAACCACTCTGTGTGAGGAGCACTCTGAGTCCCCGATTCGTCATAGACTTAAACTTCCAAAACCTCTTTGTGCATTTCGGTCTGACCGATTCACCATTTTCGGTCACACCAAGATCACTAAGTTGATCTAGGTTTTCAACCTCGGTGCAACCGATTAGAACTTTTCGGTCACACCGAGTTGCAGTAACTGCTTGTAGTTTCGCATCTTAGTGCCACCGAGTTGTTCCACTCGGTCACACCAACGGGGTCAGGCTATATATACCCCCGGGTCAAAGTTTGGAAATTTTTCCAAAACCCCTTCGCCCACGCATAGCCTACCCTACCTATCGGGTCTCCGGATCGTCCTCCTCGTCGCCAGCGACCTCCCGCTGCTGGTCTCCACCGCCATCAATGGCATTCTGCCCCGCCGTTGCCGCTGTAGCGAGTTCATCGCCGAACTAGGGTATGGACTCAAAACTTTGTGTTATCCTCACTCTGATTCCTAGCACATTGCATTGCCATGAATCTTGCCACGTTTGAAATCACTCTATCCAGCGAAAGAACTTCGTAGATTAGATTCAGATTGAAAATTTAGGGTTAGGTTTCCGTCGTATTCATCTCGGACCGACCGAGTTGCAGAAATCAGTCTCGCCGATTTGGCTTAGGCCATTGCACATGTGATTCTCGGTCTGACCGGGAATTGCAAATCGGTGTGACCGAGATCAATTCTTTGTGAAACCCTAGCA
Organism: Triticum dicoccoides; assembly: GCF_002162155.2. Taxonomy (NCBI): domain Eukaryota; kingdom Viridiplantae; phylum Streptophyta; class Magnoliopsida; order Poales; family Poaceae; genus Triticum; species Triticum dicoccoides. Next base: position 440,063,244 of record NC_041387.1, read on the forward strand.
GTTTCGGTGCCACCGAACTGTGACTCAGTCTGACCGAGTTCACTAGTTTAGGTTCCAAAAGCTGCTTCGGTATCACCGAGTTTACAAATTGGTAGCTCCGAAATGCTTTCTGTGGAAAACTAAAAGTAAGTTTTTGATTCAATTATTTTGCAAAAACCTCTGTGCTTTGTGATTCTCATCCACTCTACCTCATCTATATCTATTCACAGGGTCTGCTGTCAGAGTTTGCAATATGTCTGATCAAAGTGACAGCCAGAACAAGTCAGAGGAGCAAGCTCAGATGAGTGAGGGCACTAGTCCCTCAAGCAGTTATGATGATGGCAGTAGGAGCACACCCAGCAATTTGCCCAAGGCAGCAACCAGGGCAAGGAAGAAGAAAACCTCAGATTGTGAAGATGAGGACTATATTGCTGTTGAGGATGAGGCCACTTCTAAGAAGAAGGTGCTGAAAAAGGAGTATGGCACAGCTGCTACCACCATGCCAGGCATGAACAAGAAGGCACCTGCCAGAGAGTGCCCACATCCAAACCCAGGAAGGTTACCACAGGTGAAACAATGGAGTTCACTCTTGAGTCCAAAGAAACTAGAGAGGGCAAGAAAAGGAAGGAAAGGGTCAAGCAGACCATGGCCAGAGTTATTGGCAAGCCCTCCATGAGGAGAGATTCTGATGAAGAAGAAGAAGAGGAAGAGGATGCTGCACCAGCTCCTAAAGCTCAGAAGCTAATGGGAGATGCAATCAAGTCAGGGGCTGCTCCATCTAATCCCAAAGCTGCTCCCAAGGCTGCTGCTCCAGCACCAAAACCTAAACCCAAGAGGAACACCAGAAACATACCTGCATCTGAGAAGAACAAGGCCCCAGTACCTGAAGCTGCTGAAGAAGAAGATGATTCACTTGTTTTGAGAAAGTTGAAGCCCAAGATTCCTGATCAAAATGATGCTCATCCTATAGCTGAAGACATGCATATCAGAAAGGATGCTGGACTGAGATTGTGGAGATAGTCAGATCCTTATGCTGTGAGGAGGAGGACATCAGTTGACTACATATTTCACACCAAGGAGCAACAAGACTTTTATGAGACTATCTTGCTTGACAAGAAGCCCATTGTGTGTGACATGAGATGGATCAACTAGGATTACATCAAGAAGAATGAAGCTCACTATCTAGGAGTATATGACAGCTTCAAGTCTTGTGGAGTTGATGATTTTGTTACCCAGAAGCTCACCAAGTGGAATGATGAGCTCATTGTCGGTGTCAAAACCGGCGGATCTCGGGTAGGGGTCCCGATCTGTGTGTCTTAGGCTGATGGTAACAAAAAGCAAGGGACACAATGTTTACCCAGGTTCGGGCCCTCTTGATGGAGGTAAAACCCTACTTCCTGCGTGATTAATATTGATGATATGAGTAGTACAAGAGTAGATCTACCACGAGATCATAGAGGCCAAACCCTAGAAGCTAGCCTATGATGATTATGATTGTGATCGTGATCGGCCTTCTAAGGACCAACTTCTCCGGTTTATATAGACACCGAAGAGGGCTAGGGTTTACATGGAGTCGGTTACAAGGAAGGAAATATATTGTTCGGATCACCAAGCTTGTCTTCCACGCAAAGGAGAGTCCCATTCGGACACGGGACGGAGTCTTGAGTCTTGTATCTTCATGCTCCAACAGTCCGGACAAAGTATATAGTCCGATTGTCCGGATACCCCCTAATCCAGGACTCCCTCAGTAGCCCCTGAACCAGGCTTCAATGACGATGAGTCCGGCACGTGGTCTTGTCTTCGGCATTGCAAGGCGGGTTCTCCTAATACTCCAAAGTAATTATCGAACACTTGAATCGTGTCTGGATCTGCAAAATGATCTTCACACGCCACCGTAGGGAGCATAACATAAATCTGATCTGCTGGCAATTTTTAGACAACGTGACATGTCGCCATGGTCGGGTCATTATTCGAACCGTTTTCCCATAACCAGCCTCAGCGCATATCGTGAGGCGGTTTCCTCTGCACGTTTTGCCACAACAGAGATTGTGTCCCCTTATTGCGGGATTCTCATCAATACGGGTGTGGGTAACCCAACCGCACCGCTACTCGTGGCGAATGGAGAACGAGCGGGTTCCACCAGGCAAGTGGGGAGGCGCAAAAAGCTTTTACCGTCTCTATAAAGAGATAAGGTCTCTTCCTCTTTACCCACGCCTTCTCCTTCCGCTAGCCCATTCCCCTCTGTTCGAGCCCTAGCACCCAAGCACTCTTCTTCTCCATCGAAGAGAGATTTTCCAAAGATGTCCGGATCCGGAGCAGGAGGCAAATGGATGGCCTCTACCGTCCAGGAGAAGGATATCAAGAGGCTCCGAGAGGCCGGGTACCTGGCCAAGAAGATCGGCCATCGTCTCCCACCGGCGGGACAGATCGTCCCTACTCCGGAGCCCCACGAGAGAGTCGTGTTTCTTCCTCATTTTGTCCGCGGGCTTGGGTTTCCCCTTCACCCATTTGTTCGCGGAATCATGTATTATTACGGGATTGATTTTCATGATCTTTCCCCCAATTCTTTCCTGAACATCTCGACGTTCATCGTCGTGTGTGAGGCTTTTCTCCGGATTTCGCCTCACTTCGGCATGTGGCTAAAGATTTTCAATGTGAAGCCCAAGGTGGTGAGTGGCGAGCACGCGGAGTGCGGCGGTGCCATGGTGAGCAAGATGCCCAAGGTCGTTTGGCTGACAGGTGCCTTCAACGACTCCGTCAAGGAATGGCAGCAGCAATGGTTCTATATCACTGAATCGCGCGGCAAAAAGTGGGCTGCAGCTCCCGAGTTCAGATCCGGAGCCCCACTGCGGCCCATGTCCTGGCCCAAGAAGGGCCTAAACTGGTCCTTGTCCGACGAGCTGTCACTGCTCCAGACGCGCGTCTAGAGCATGGTCGACAAGGACGTCAAACTCGTCGACGTAGTTCAGGTGATGTTAGTTCGCCTGGTTCTCCCTTGCCAGCGTCGAGCCTGCAATTTGTGGGAATACGACCCAACCGAGCACCAGACCCTTCGGGAGCTCTATGATTCCTCCCACAAGGATATCTGGAAGGTGCTCTTTAAGTCCGGCAAATCATGTCCGGGCTCCGCCGAGGACCGTGGATATCAATTATCCCATTCTGCAAGCCCGGTAAGTTATTGTTACGCTCTGTCCATCCATGCTTCAGTTGGCATGTCTTGAGGGAGACATTTTCATCATGCTTTATCATGACCCCAGGGATGGATAAAAAAGGTGGAGTGGATACATTGTCCGGCCCCGCTGCCGGAGGAACCGGCTGGACCTCTTCTAACGAAGATGTTAGTCCTAGTGCCTTACGAGGCGCCGAAGAAAGAGGCCTCCAAGAAGGTCAAAAAGACTTGGAGTGGCCTCCGTCGTCGCGATGCTTCGGACGCAAAATCCGAAGACTCCAGCGACCATCCTTCTTCCGAAGACGAAGAGGAGGAAGCGGAGGAAGACGAGCCTCCCGTAGGAGGTGGGAAGAAAAGGACGGCCTCCTCATCCCTGGAGGCCGAATTCGCCCAAGAGGGGGAAAGGTTCCCTCCCAGAGGCATCCACCACGGCTGCTGATAGCAGCCCGGAATGGGATCCCAGGGCCCAGCCCCTGGAAAGTCGTAAGTATACGAAACCCGAACACACATATGCGTCCGGGGTTGCTTGGGTATAGTAGTTTTAACTGTCGCCATATTATAGCCCGGCGAGGTCTCGCGCCGGACAATCCTCATCGGAGGATTCGCTGAGTTCAGACGCTTTGGCGAGCGAGACGCCTCCGGAGGCCCCTTCCCCAAAGTCCAAGCGTGACACTGAGGTGTCGTCTCAACGGGACCCGGACCAGGGGGGCATATCTCTGGAGCCGGACACACGGTTGCGGTGGCCCCCAGGCGTGTCGACGGCGGGGGCGATCTCGGGTTTGGAGCACAGCCGGACACAGTCCTGGAGACTTTTAAGGCTCCAGGATCGGGCGAGCAGCCACCTTCGACGGGGGGAGGCTTGCCTACTCCGCCGGCAACCTCTGTCCAAGCAGAGCTGCCTGGCGGTCTATCGACAGTGTTAAGGAGCGCGTCTATCGTCGATGAACATCGGACCCTCATGGGTGCGGTGATTGAAAAGATTCAGTCCGCCGAGAGTGGGCTGAATGAGTCCTGCCTTGGCCTTATAAAGGCCTTTGAGGTATGTTTTCTAAGAAACCTTTGAGGAATTGTCATAATATGAGTAGTAGCCCCTGATGCACTGTCTGGCGAAAGAGAGAAAAAGCCGGACAGGGGATCAAATCATCTGCTTTTGCAGGAGCCTTTGTTAATGATGTATATCCCTTTGTTTGAAAACAGGCGTCTACAGAGAAGACCGCTGCTCATAATGCGGAGGTGTCCGGACTGAAGCAGAGCCTGGAACGGGCCGAAGAGGAACTTGGCCGTGTGAAGAAGCAATTGGAGGACAAGCAAGGTATGTTGAAACATTATCTTGAATTCGGCACGAATGAGTAATTGTGCCTGATGAAAAGTATTTGTATTGTATGCTCTAGGAGCGAGTGCCGAATTTGAGGCACTGAAGAAGGCTGTGGCCAAAGCCAACGAGAAGGCTGCCGTCGAACAGGCTCTTCGTGAGAAACACGAGGCCAGGGTCATCGAAGCTAAGCGAGAGCTCCAGGAGGCGGTGAAGAAGAGTGAGGATTTGGAGCAGACTTTAGTAGGGAAAGAATCCGAACTCTTCCAAGCTCTCCAAGCCGCGGAGGATGCTCGGGAGGAAGCCCGAGGTGCTCTGAAGGACATTCAGGAGGCACGGAAGGTTGCGGCTGGTAAGGACTTTTATACTCAAAGCCATTTTTTTGTATAGTAATAGGGCGCTAAGCGACGGACGGAATTCTTGTTCCTTCAGGTGTGTGTGCGGACCTGCCACGCAGCATATCAGATGCTGCCCAATTCTACCGTGCGGAGGAGAAGAAGTCTGCGGAGAAGGATTTCTGGTCGCAGTATTTGGCGCCGAATTATCCGGTGCCATTTATCGATCAGCTGAAGCAGCTGGTCGAACTACATCAGGCGGCCGGACTAGCCATGAAGGACTTGGTTGTCTGGCTGTGGCCCACGGAGCCAATTCCAAGCAGTTACTTCGGACTCGTGAAGCGGGTTGTTGGTGCTTGCCCTCGACTCGATGTCATCAAGCGATCGGTTTGCATAGAGGGTGCGTGCATGGCGTTTGCCTGCGAGAAGGCGCACTGGGGGAAGCTTGATGCTGAGAAGCTGATGACTGAGGGGCCACCGCAGGGTAAGGAGCATCACAAGCCCGAGTTGTACTATGCGGGTGTACTAAAAGGAGCCTGCCTTGTGGCGGACAAGTGTGCTAAAGACACTATATTTACCTGAAGGCCGTCGTGCCGTTGTAATGCGGGGAAATGACACTTTTATTAATTATTCCCTTTTTATGTGAACGCTTGTTCTTCCTGTGCGGCCGTTTAGTGTACATAAAACCTGAGAGTTGGCCAGTCGTCGGCTTCTTCCCCCACGTTAAAAGTACGGGGGTGTTCGGGACATATCTGAACACTCTTTATCCCATTGATGGGTCCTTTTAAGGAGGTGTTCCTCGCTACGAACCAGGCAATCAGACTATAGGGCTTTACCACTCTCACTTATCCATAGGAGTTCGAGTATGGTCGGCGCAGCCCCTGGTGTTCGAAAGGCCGAACTAGGGGCTCTATCGGCGCCTGATCGGAAAACCGATCCTTCACACTTTGCATTTGTAATGGCATTGTGCGGAATAAACCTTTGAGGATTTTATAACCTCTCGAACATCTGACCAGCTCTCGCCGTATCATGACAGTCAGTTTTCGGCTTTCTCTACTGAGGTGCTCGTCCGGAAGAACCGGGACACAATCGCAGTAGTTCTCCCAGCGCTACCTTAGCCGATAGAGCGGAACGTAAGGTACCAAAACATGCGAGCCGGGCAAACCCAACTAATGACCCAAGACATGATTCGGAGTTGATGCATATAGTGCTATAAGTTCGGGGTGCCAAGCGACCGGGAAGGTGGCTGGACTTTGTCATATTAGGAGTATTCTGAAGCCCCCGGTGTAGTGGGGCCTAATACGACGTATGGGTGCCGTTTAGGGCGGAAAGGTGGCGTCTAATGAAGAATGACAGCCGGTAAGTGTTGTTTAAATCTACGCACTATAGTAGGATGATATGTCTATGCATATGAGTACGATTTATGGTTATGGAAAGAGGTGTTTTTGGCGGAACCTGTCATGGCCGGACTGGGGGGCTGTGAGTGGATCTGAAGTGAATCTGGACTGCCTGCTTTGGGGGGTGCGCTTGTGTGTTCCTGCCCTTGTGTGTCCGGGCTGATTCCACGTCGCCAATCTTGTTCTGCATCAAAGTTAGTTTGTAAAGGCAAATACTTGAGGGCAGCTGAATGTCTTCTTGTGGTTGGACCAAGGGTGCCTGATCGGAGCCTAGTTAACCCATCCATTGTTCCGTGAAGTAGCACGGACTCCTCAGTTGGTGTCCGGATAGTTGGCCGCCATATCAAAATTTTGATAGGTAGGCATGACTCGCTACTCCGGCAGTGGTATGATTTCTGCTCGAAGGGTCGGGTTCGGCCTTGCCCATAGGTGTGACTATATCACATGGGGCTGGCCTAATGGTTTACCACATGGAATCTAGTCGACGTGGTTCGTCCCGTTAACATATGGTAATTACTGTATGAGGGGAAAGAGCCGAAGAGTCATTCTTTGGCGTGGTATTTGTTTGGTGATCCGAAGACAACCATTAGAGTGGTGGGCCAATAAAACTTGGCCTTTGCACCTGGCATCTTTTAGAAGATGTTATTTGTGGTTTCATACCCGCGGGGGCTTTATGTGAGATGGAGCCCCCAGACTACTGTCTCTAGAGGTAGTGCAATTAAATTGTTATGGTTGATGTTGTCCGGACGGTCGATATGATTGGGGGAGATCCGCCGTACTCTTATGCTCTGGAGGATCTTTTGACTAGACTCCTTCCCTCATTGTTTCCGGCACACGATCGGCTGCTTTGTTTTGAGGATCCGGCATTCTCTATTAGTATGATTGGCCGTCCTTCTAGGAGTATCATGAATTTCACATGGTTGATCGAGTATGTGGCTCGGGCCGGATAGGCTTGAGTTGTTCTTTGTCCGCTTACCGGACTGGGAGCTGCTGGATTTGGCACCAACTTCCCTGACTTGACATTTATGACCATTGCGCCGAGGCTTGAGGATGCCTCTTCCTGTATCCTTCGTATTGTCTTGGACCGTGGTGGTGTGTTGACGTCGGGGTATGTGCCTTGGGTTCTCCTGCTTAGGTTGAGGTAGCAAATTATGTGTGTGTGCCCTTTGTCGGGGCGGTCGAGTCCGTATTTTTTGGTGGCCAGGACCTTGGTCCACCTGTCCACGAGCAAATCTTGGTCAGCTTTAAGCTGTTGTTGCTTCCTTTGCAGGCTCCTTGTCGTGGCCATGAGCCATCGCTTGAAGCGAACTTGTTCCACCGAATCTTCAGGCATGCCGAATTCATCATTGCCGAGGCTTACCTTGTCTTCAGAGGGGGGCATATAGTTGTTCCTCTCCAAGTATCCCACCGTGGCCAGTCCGGCCTGCTTGAAGGCAGGCTGATCAGGGTTGTATTCATCCTTGGCGCCATCCGGATTGTTTTCGTCTCATGTGCATGTATTGTGGGCTTGGAGCAGCGTTGACGACGCCCATGCTTTGCTTTCTTCCCTGCAGGAACCGTTGCATCATCACCATTGGTTTCCTTCGGAGTGTCTGCCATATATATATCATATGAGGAGGTGGCTGTCCACCGCCCCGTGAGCGGTGGTTCCTGTTCTTCTCCTGCATCATCATCCATACCGTCGATGTCTTCGGAGTCGAAGTCTAGCACGTGGTTAAATCATCGACCGTGGCAATGAAGTGGGTGGTGGGTGGGCAACGAATTCCTTCGTCGCCTACTTCCCACTCGAGCCGGACATAGTTAGGCCATGAGTCTCCTGACAAAGAGAGAGATTTTAACGAGTTCAGCACATCGCCAAGGGGCGGGTGCTGGAAGATACCTGCAGCAGTAAACTCCATTATCGGAGCCCAACCAGGCTCGGCGGGCTCGGGAGCACGCGGACTGGAACCTATAGCCGGATACGAGTCCGGTGTCACAGGCTTCCTTAGGGGTGAGGCCTATGTTCGGCTCTACCACCGATGGGTGTGTGGCCCACAGGACAGGGTCCATCCACCCGTCCTTGGGCAACGTAATCTGCTCCGGATTTAGGTCCGGGGCTACTGCGGGGGTGATATCCCGAGCATTATCCGACAGCGGGTCTAAGCCGTGCTCATCGTGACTATCCGGTGCTCCTGGCACAAGCCCGAATCCATTGAAGATCAAGTGTCTGTGGATATCCATCGTGTAGTTCAGGTTTCCGAACCTGACCTGGTGGCTAGGGGCGTAGCTGTCGATCTGCTCAAGCTGGCCAAGCGAATTGGCCCGCAACGCAAAGCCGCCGAACACGAAGATCTGTCCGGGGAGAAAAGTCTCACCCTGGACCATGTTGTCGATGATTGAAGGAGCCATCAAGCCTTGCAGCGACGACACAGAGGAACTCTCAATGAAAGCACCAATGTCGGTGTCAAAACCGGTGGATCTCGGGTAGGGGGTCCCGATCTGTGCGTCTTAGGATGATGGTAACAGAAAGCAAGGGACACAATGTTTACCCAGGTTCGGGCCCTCTCGATGGAGGTAAAACCCTACTTCCTGCTTGATTAATATTGATGATATGAGTAGTACAAGAGTAGATCTACCACGAGATCGTAGAGGCCAAACCCTAGAAGCTAGCCTATGATGATTATGATTGTGATCGTGATCGGCCTTCTAAGGACCAACCTCTCCGGTTTATATAGACACGGGAGAGGGCTAGGGTTTACACGGAGTCAGTTACAAGGAAGGAAATATATTGTTCGGATCGCCAAGCTTGTCTTCCATGCAAAGGAGAGTCACATCCGGACACGGGACGGATTCTTGAGTCTTGTATCTTCACGCTCCAATAGTCCGGACAAAGTATATAGTCCGGCTGTCCGGATACCCCCTAATCCAGGACTCCCTCACTCATCATGCAGTTTTACTCCACATCTCACTTCTACCCAGATGGGAAGATTGTTTGGATGCTGAAGGTACAAGGTATCAATCCACAGTTGAAGAATGGGCTGAGCTGATCAATGCTCCAAAAGAATCTGAAGATGACTTGGATGTGTATGCAGAGAAGAAGAAAGACCACAACTCTATGGCTCACATGTATAGAGAGATCCCAGAAAAGGCTTTGGAAACACACAAGCTTGGATCTATACACTTCTTGTTATCTGGTCTACCTACTATCAACTGGATACTTATGCACACATTGCTTCCCAAGTCAGGAGATCACAAGATGATCAGAGGTCATGCTATCAACTTGCTGCACTTGTTTGATATACCTCAGAAATTCAAAGTCATGAGCCTGATTGTGGAAACAATCAAGAGGACTGCAGCTGATCAGAAGAGGAGTTGTGGGTATGCTCCACACATTCAGGAGCTCATCAACTCAAAGATGGGCACATGCACATATCTTTTGGATAAGGAGCATCTACCCCTATACCCTGAATTTGAAGACAACACTGTTGAGATGAATGAGGAGGAACTATCATCTGTGCAAGCACATGAAAAGAGAGAGAAAGCAAGGGCAGAGAAAGCTGCAAAGATGCCAGCTGCAGAAGAGGCATCTCAAGTGTTTCTGAAAAGCAAACAAGACCAACTTGGCTACTTGATTGCCTCCACCTTGAGGATTGAGAAGGGCTTGGCCACCCTGACTCAAAACCAGGAGAGCTTGGAGAGAATCATAGAGAAGAATTTTATGCACTTGATGTGAAGGCCACAGAAATCCAAACTGCAGTTGAGCAACTTCAGGAGGAAGTGGAGGAGAAGAAGGGCAAGTCTACCATAGATGCATTTGCTAGAGTGCCCAGAGGACAGAGATCTGCTGATGTGCCTGTTCCAGACACCAGAGCTACATCATCTGCACCAGCTGCCACACCCTCAGTGCCTCCAGCTCCAGCACCCACTCCACCAGCTCCAGCTACATCAACTGATGCTTTCATCCTTGGAGTCATCTCTACACCACCACATGCAGACCAAGCCTGAGAGTCGATTAGTACTATGCATCTTTGAACTTTTTGGTAACTTTTTGCCAAAGGGGGAGAAGAATGTATAGATCATAGGCTTCAAGAGAGAGTGTTGCTTTTTATCTCTCTTGCTTTTGGTGGTTGAACTTCTTTATGTGTGTTTCGCTTGATACATTATGCCTTTTGTGAGATACTTGGATGATCATGTGTTTGATCATATGCTACCTTAATGCTTGTTGGATGACATTATATTTTATATCCTTATATGATCATTCACTTTGCTTGGTGATGAGTGAATGTGTTTAATTATTATCATTTTGAGCGCTCCACCAAGATGTATGTGACATGGAAGAGTAACCCATGATCCTAACTCATTGTGCATTTGTAGTCCAAAGCAATTTTTAAAACAGTGCAAAACTTTAGGGGGAGCTCTTACTTATCACATACTTCTCAAAGCGGCGATGTCTTTCAAATCTTATTATCATTTGTCGAAGCTTTGATCTATATGTTGTCATCAATTACAAAAAAGGGGGAGATTGAAAGTGCAACTATCCCTGGGTGGTTTTGGTAATTCCTAACAACATATAGCTCATTGAGCTAATGTTATTTCAAGATAAATATTCCAGGAACGCTCAGTGATTGGCATGGCATGGATGAGAAAAGTGGATCCCTCAAAATGCTAAGGACAAAAGGATTGGCTCAAGATCAAAGCACAAGACTCTACATTTTATATTTTAGTGATCCAAGATCACATTGAGTCTATAGGAAAAGCCAATACTATCAAGGAGGGATGAGGTGTTGCTTAATGAGGTTTTTGCTCAAGATGCTTAGTGATATGCTCCAAAGCCCTCAATTACTTTCTCACATCCACATATGACCTAAACCAAAAGTCAAACTCGGCCCCACCGAAACCATCTATCCGGCGCCACCGAGTTCAGATGTCATAGCCATAGCCACAAACCCTAGTCTTTTCGGTCTCACCGATAGGGATCTCGGTCTCACCGAGATGGGATTGCAATCTCTCTGTTTCCCTTCGTAATGTTTCGGTCAAACAGAGATGAGCGATCGGTCCCACCGAGATTGTAATGCAAACTCTTTGTTTCCCTTTTGTAACGTTTTGGTCTAACCAAGATGAGCGAATCAGTCCCATCGAGTTTGCCTGACCAACCCACTGTGTGTTCATTACCAAAATCGATCTCACCGAGTTTGTGTAATCGGTCTCACCGAGATTACATTATGCCCTAACCCTAACCATATCAGTCCCACCGAGTTGACATGTCGGTCCCACCGAAAATCCTAACAGTCACATTATTTCTTAAATCGGTCCAACCGAGTTTCATGATTCGGTCCCACCGAGTTTGGTAAGTTGTGTGTAATGGTTAGATTTTGTGTGGAGGCTATATATACCCCTCCACCCACTCTTCATTCATGGAGAGAGCCATCAGAACGTACCTACACTTCCAGCATACATTTTCTGAGAGAGAACGACCTACACTTGTGTTGAGGTCAAGATCTTCCATTCCTACCACATAAATCTTGATCTCTAGCCTTCCCCAAGTTGCTTTCCACTCAAATATTCTTTCCACCAAATCCAAATCATGTGAGAGAGAGTGGAGTGTTGGGGAGACTATCATTTGAAGCATAAGAGCATGGAGTTCATCATCAACACACCATTTGTTACTTCTTGGAGAGTGGTGTCTCCTAGATTGGCTAGGTGTCACTTGGGAGCCTCCGACAAGATTGTGGAGTTAAACCAAGGAGTTTGTACGGGCAAGGAGATCGCCTACGTGAAGATCTACCCCTAGTGAGGCAAGTCCTTCGTGGGCGACGACCATGGTGGGATAGACAAGGTTGCTTTTTCGTGGACCCTTCATGGGTGGAGCCCTCCGTGGACTCGCGCAGCCGTTACCCTTCGTGGGTTGAAGTCTCCATCAACGTGGATGTACGATAGCACCACCTATCGGAACCACGGCTGAAAAATCTCTGTGTCAACATTGCATTTGCTCCCTCAAACTCCTCCCTTTACCTTCATATGCAATTGTTTTACATTCCGCTGCTATACTCTTAGAATTGCATGTGTAGGTTGATTGCTTGACTTGTGCTAAGTTGCTAAAATCTGCCAAGAACTAAAATTGGGAAAAGGCTAGATTTTTATTTGGTCAAGTAGTCTAATCACCCCCCCCCCCCTCTAGACATACTTTCGATCCTACAAATGAATTCAAGGATTTCCTTACCTTAGATGTCTTGCTCCCCCTGAATCTAGCATGGGATACTGGGAGAAGATAGGGAACAGAAAATCAGAGCAAAGAAAAGAAACAGAGCTAATGCAAACAATCAAATATGAACATGTCTTTCCCCTCTTAAAGACATGTGACTTCTCTCCTCTTGAACACCAAGCATCTGGGGTCTTTTGAAGTGATACTTCTGTCTCCTTGTAGAAGAACTCTCTCCCCCTGAGTATTCTCTCCCCCTGTAGAAACGATTAAGCTTTGATGTGATCTCTCTCTCCCCCTTTGACATCAATTTCCAAGAAGGGTTCTTCTGGATTTTTGTTACAAATGGGTTTGGTCCTTGAGTCACAGAACAAAGCAACAAGTCGAATGTGATGCGGTAGAGGACAAGAATCATTGAGTGGAGCTGGATCAAAAAGAATGTAGGAACAAGTGGCAAGCTGTCTTTCCTGCAGTGAAATCGGTGGCACCGAGTTGTGTGCTTCGGTTGCACCGAAAGAATTCGGTTGGACCGAAAACAATAGACTGGTGTGACCGAGTTCATCACAGAGAAAACACTTGTCACCTAAGCTCACTAGTCAAGTAAGATCTCACAAGGATTTGCAAGGAATTAACTGAAAGATTTGCAAAGAATTGGATGCAGGGAATGCAGAACAAGAAAGAAACAGAAAAGAAATCTAGATGAAGTTTTTTTTGTAAGGGGAAACAAATATGCATGAGACAAATGCAAGAGCATAGAAAAGAACACAAGAGAACTTCATCTATAATTGATCGGCGACAATGTCACCTATGTTAGAGTATATTGACTTAGGAGTCAAGTGAGATCACTTGATCATAGGTCATACTCATCGTTTAAGTTCAAAATGGGCTTACCATTTTTTGTTTAAGCATTTTGATGTATTCACATCTTGTTGAGTTGCTTTGACTCATGACTCGGAGTAAAGCTTCTCTAAGATGGAATAACATACCTTGGGTGGTGGTGTTAATCGTGTTCATGTAGTTGAACTTGTGTGGGTTGCTCAAGGTTGATGTAGCTCATCAAGAGTTGGGAGCTCCACTTGGAATTTGAGTTCATCTACCTACAAGGGTTAGTCTTGCAAGGAAGAGCACTTGTGTATCCAAAATGACAATCATAAAACTCGATATAGAATTTGTCAAAGGATATGTTTGAAGGGTTTCGTGCTTCCTTGTCTTCAACCACCATTGTGTAGAGACTTGGTGATGTTGAAATTTGCTCAAGATGTGAGTGGGTTGCAATCTCATAGATTTAGATTCATCCAAGACCTACAAGGGTTAGATGAAATGCAAGGGTGCAAATATATCCAAGACATATAAATAGCAACATGAAAGAAATATCAAGGATTAGTCAAAGGCTCATGCCTTGCATGTATCCAAATGGAGTTCCTACTCCAAGTTTGAAACATCAATGATGTTCAATTCACCTCTCAAACGGCAAAATACTTTCTCATCAAGCGGTTTGGTGAATATATCCGTTAATTGCTTATCGGCGCGAACATGCTTAAGATCAATGTCCCCTTTGGCAACGTGATCTCGAGTGAAATGATGACGAACTTCAATATGCTTAGTTCGAGAGTGTTGCACGGGATTGTGAGCAATCTTGATACCACTTTTATTGTCACAAAGCAATGGAACATGTTTCACATATATCCCATAATCCTTGAGAGTTTGGGTCATCCAAAGTAATTGAGCACAACATGAACTAGCGGCAATGTATTCCGCTTCGGCGGTGGATAAGGATACCGAGTTTTGTTTCTTGGAGGGCCAAGACACAAGAGATCGACCAAGAAATTGACAAGTACCCGAAGTGGACTTTCTATCAACCTTGTCTCCGGCATAGTCCGAATTGGAGTAACCAACAAGATCGAAAGAAGACCTCTTAGGATACCAAATGCCAATATTTGGTGTGTGTATTAAGTATCTCACTATCCTTTTCACAGCCTTAAGATGACATTCTTTAGGGGCCGCTTGATATCGTGCACACATGCACACACTTAGCATAATATCAGGACAAGAGGCACATAGATATAACAATGAACCAATCATGGAGCGGTAAACCTTTTGATCAACCGGTTCACCATCTTTGGTCAAATCAAGATGTCCACTAGTAGGCATGGGTGTAGTCATACCTTTGCATTCTTGCATATTGAACTTCTTGAATAAGTCCTTGGTGTACTTTGTTTGAGAGACAAAGGTACCTTCCTTAGTTTGCTTGATTTGCAAGCCGAGAAAGAATTTGAGTTCACTCATCATAGACATCTCAAACTTCTCTGACATTAGCTTTCCAAACTTCTCACTAAAGTGAGGGTTAGTCGAAACAAATATAATATTATCATCATAGATTTGGCACACAAATAGTTCTCCATTAACCCTTTTAGTAAAAAGAGTAGAATCAAATTTTCCAATTTCAAAGCCTTTTTCAATAAGGAACTTGGTCAAGCATTTATACCATGCTCTAGGAGCTTGTTTAAGACCATAAAGAGCTTTGTGAAGTTTGTAAACATGATTAAGTTTCTTAGGATTGACAAAGCCAGGAGGTTGCTTAACATAAACTTCCTCCTCTATTTCACCATTTAGAAAAGCACTTTTAATGTCCATTTGGTATAAGGTGATATCATGGTGATTAGCATAGGCAAGTAAGATGCGAATGGACTCAAGTCTAGCAACGGGGGCATATGTCTCACCATAGTCCATACCTTCGACTTGAGTGTAGCCTTGGGCGACGAGACGTACTTTGTTGCAAACTACTTGTCCATCTTCATCTTGCTTGTTGCGAAACACCCATTTGGTACCAATGATGTTGTGGTTGTTGTCGGCCTTCTCAACCAATGTCCAAACTTGATTTCTGTCAAAGTTGTGTAGCTCTTCATGCATGGTGTTTATCCAATCCGGATCTTCCAATGCTTCTTCAACCTTCATAGGTTCAATGCTAGAGATGAATGAATAATGTTCACAAAAGTTAGCCAAACGAGTTTTAGAGCGAGTGATTCTCCCGGTTTGGATATCATTGTAGATTTGCTCGACGAGATGGTCTTTGGCGACTCTTGCTCGAACTTGTGGAAGCTTATGCTTAGATCTGGGTGGAACATCTTCTTCATCTTGTTCTTCTTCTTGGCCTTCTTCATTGTTGAGATTGTTGTTCTCTTGTCGTGGTGGAGAAGGAGGTTGTTGATGTTCATCTTGGTGTACTTCCTTGTTTTCTTCGTCTTGGTGTGTCCCACTTGTGGATGCTTCCGTATCAACTCTTGGTTCACCTTGTCGTGAGGTGGAAGCTTCCACTTGGACGGACGAGGTACTCTCCTTCACCTCCGTTGAACGAATCTTGCCAATAGACAAGTCTCTTGGATTGCTTCCGAAGGATCTTTGTCTCCTACATCAATTGGAAATTGCTCTACTTGCGAGCCGTTAGATTCATCAAACTTCACATCTACCGTCTCTTCAACCTTTCGGGTGAAGTTATTGTAGACACGGTAAGTGTGAGAGTTTGAGCCATAACCAAGTAGGAAACCTTCATGAGATTTAGGAGCAAATTTAGAACAACGATGCTTATCAAGAATGTAGCACTTTGAGCCAAATACTCAAAAGTATCCAACTTGGGGTTTGTTACCGGTGAGGAGCTCGTATGCCATCTTGCCGAGTAGCTTGTGAAGATACAAGCGATTTGTTACATGACAAGCTGTCTCAACCGCTTCCGCCCAAAAGTGCTTCGGCGTCTTGTACTCATAAAGCACGGTTCTTCCTCTCAACAAATCCATTTTGTTGAGGTGTGTACGTAGCCGAGAACTCATCTGAAATCCCTTCTTCATCAAGAAAGGTGTCCACATTTGCGTTCTTGAACTCCGTTCCGTTGTCGCTGCGAACCTTCTTGATCTTCACTTCAAATTGATTTTGGGCCTTCCTAGCGAAGTTTTTGAAGATCTTTTGGACCTACGATTTATCATCGAGAAAGAACACCCACGTAAATCTTGAAAAATCATCAACTATAACTAGACCAAAAGAATTTCCACCAAGACTTTTGTAAGCGTTGGGACCAAAAAGATCCATGTGAAGTAGCTCGAGCGGACCCCTTGTGGTCATGATGTTCTTCACGGGATGCCTTCCTCCAACCTGTTTACCTGCTTGACAAGCGTTGCAAAGTCTATCCTTATCAAATATGACATCATTAACGCCGATGATATGATTACCTTTAATAAGCTTGTCAAGGTTTCGCATGCCCACATGACCTAACTGTCTATGCCACAACTAGCCTTTAGAGGATTTAGCAATTAAGCAAGTTCTAGGTTGAGCCTTTTTAGTGAAATCAACAATGTATAGATCATTGCGTATACCGGTAAATACCATTTTATGATTATCTCTATGAAACACTTGGCAATCTACTTCGGTAAATAGGACATTGAAACCGAAATCAGCAAGTCTAGATACTGAAAGTAAATTGTACCCAAGAGATTCAACGAGCATGACGTTTTGTATGAAGCTGTCATGTGAGATGGCCACCTTACCGAGGCCAACCACCTTACCCTTTGAGTTGTCACCAAAAGTGACATACTTTCGAGGGCCGTCGTTTTCAGCAAGCTCACAAAACATATCTTTATCTCTGCTCATGTGATCGGTACATCCACTATCAAGAACCCATTCCTTTCCTCCTGCCATGTATCCCCGAAGATTTGCCATAAGACCAAAGTGTCTCATTGCATCATCATGATCAAAGTCACTATCATCATCCTCATCATAGTATCCATGTTCAACATCGTCATGTGATGGATCAATTCCTAGAGAGGGTGATTCATTAGAATGAGTTTGACAATGATCTTCTTTATGAATTCTAATAGCTACGGAAATAATATTGCTAATAATTCCAACATCTCCTTTGGCACGCATAAGATTTGTAAGCTCAAATAGACAATCACCAAACTTAGGATCATTGGAATTCATCTTACTCAAGGCAGTAGACTTATGGAGAATTTCATCTAGATTTTGCAAGGAATAATTTGGAAAACGTTCCTCAAGAAATTTCCATATGGTGTAGGCACACTTAAGAGTAGGCAAGCAACCTATCAAGTTTCTAGGCAAACCTCTAGTGATAAGATCAATAGTTCTAAGATTGCGAATCATGTCAATTGACTCATCAAGGGTGGGATGCATAGGATCAACATGAGGTGCACAAGGGCTAGTAATGTACTTGTTCAAATGATATTCATTGAAAATCACAAGCATCTCATTTTTCCACTCATGAAAATACTCTCCATCAAGTATAGGCACTCTATGTCTAAGACTCCCCACAGTAGACTCATCCATCTTCCTCTAATGGTGATTAAACCAAAGAAATGGAGACCAAACCTTTGATACCAATTGAAAGGATCGAGAAGAGGTGTCTAGAGGGGGGGGGGCGAATAGACTCTAAGTAAGAAAAGTTGCAGTTTTTAATCTCTTTAAGTTGAAGTGGAATTTTGGCACAAGTTTTAACATTCATAATACATATCAAGCAAGCATGACAAGAGTATATTAGCAGTGGAAAGTAAAGCATGCAAATTGCAAGAATGTAAAGGGATGAGATTGGAGTGTGCAAACACAATTTGGAGACACGAAGATTTTTTATCCGTGGTTCCGATAGGTGGTGCTATCATACATCCACGTTGATGGATACTTCAACCCACAAAGGGTAACGGTTGTGCGAGTCCACGGAGGGCTCTACCCATGAAGGGTCCATGAAGAAGCAACCTTGTATATCCCACCATGGCCATCACCCACGAAGGACTTGCCTTACTCGGGTAGATCTTCACGAAGTAGGCGATCTCCTTGCCCTTACAAACTCCTTGGTTCAACTCCACAATCTTGACGGAGGCTCCCAAGTGACACCTAACCAATCTAGGAGACACCACTCTCCAAGAGGTAATAAATGGTGTGTTGATGATGAACTCCTTGCTCTTGTGCTTCAAATGATAGTCTCCCCAACACTCAACTCTCTCATAGGATTGGATTTGGTGGAAAGATGATTTGAGTGGAAAGCAACTTAGGGAAGGCTAGAGATCAAGATTTATGTGGTAGGAATAGAATATCTTGACCTCAACACAAGTGTAGGTGGTTCTCTCTTAGAAAATGTATGTTGGAAGTGTAGGCATGTTCTGATGGCTCTCTCCATGAATGAAGAGTGTGTGGAGGGGTATATATAGCCTCCACACAAAATCTAACCGTTACACACAATTTACCAAACTCGGTGGGACCGAATCGTGAAACTCGGTCAGACCGATTTAGTTCATAATGTGACCATTAGGCATTTCGGTGGGACCGATATGATCAACTCGGTAGGACCGATGTGCTAGGTTTAGGGTAAAGCCTCAACTTGGTTTGACTGATTACACAAACTCGGTGGGACCGATTTGGGTAATAAGCGAAACAGAGAGTTGGCCAGGCAAACTCGGTGGGACCGAAATTATTGCAATAGGCAACAGAGAGTTTGCAAGCCCATCTCTGTGAGACCGAGATCCCATTGGTGAGACCGACTTGATTAGGGTTTTTGGCAGTGGCTATGTCAAGAGAACTCGATGGCGCCGGACAGAAAGTTCCGGTGGGGCCGAGTTTGACTTTTGGTTTGGGACATATGTGGATGTGAGAAAGTGGTTGAGGGATTTGGAGCATATCACTAAGCACCTTGAGCAAGCAAGACATTAAGCAACACCTCATCCCCTCTTAATAGTATTGGCTTTCCTATGGACTCAATGTGATCTTGGATCACTAAAAGTAAAATGTAGAGTCTTGTGCTTTGGGCTTGAGCCAATCCTTTGTCCTTAGCATCTTGAAGGGGTTCCACATCCTCTAGTCCACACCACTCCATTGTTGAACTTATCTGAAACATACTAGGTAAGAGTATTAGTCCAACAAGAGATATGTTGACATTAATTACCAAAATCACCCAGGTAGCACTTGTGCTTTCAGCAATTAACTATTTGCGATGAGGAGGAACAAAATAAATGGGCAACCAGATGAAGGTCTGTACGATATACAACATATGGTTCACTCAGATGAAATGTTTGTTATTAGGCAACACAAAAGAAACGGTCAGCCAGATCTAGGTGTGTATGATATATGTCATGCATTTCACTTGGATGAACTGTTTGCGTTGAGACAAGAGAAAAGAAACGGTTCAATATAACAAGATGTGTGTGATACGCGGCAAATAGGTTTGTAATCAAAAATGTGTGCGAGGACCGATAATAACATAGACGATTGATGCTAATAAGACGTGTGTGTTGTGCGATGGGATTGCATACAGAACAACACACACACACACACACACACACACACACACACACACACACACTTATAAGGACATGGTTGCATAACCAAATTAAACATCCACTTACATAGATGGCTACTACAACCATGGCATTTGCACACACCAAAGTAAACTATTACATGCATAATGACATAGGTGGCTACTACACACATGACATTTCCACACACCAAAGTAAACTATATATTACATGCATGATTAACTAGCATAAACAATCATCTGATCATCATCTACTTCTTGTGACGCTTGCTCTGCTTGTGGCTCGATCCGGGCTCGTCGATTTGGGTAATGAGGCACTTCCTCATGTCAATGATCCGCCGGCCTATGCATCTCGTAGCATGTGTACACGCTCTTGGCCGCGAACCTGAGGTGAGGTTCATCCAGTTGCCGCATCCAGGCCCTGTGCTAGGATACAGGACGTGTTCTGTTGGCATCCCACTTCATCTTTTCGTAGTATGGGTCGATGATGGCCGAGGCGAGTTCAACCAGGGAGTCCTTCTTCATGCTGCTCTAGACCCTGTAGTGCTCAGGATTTTGACAAGGTTCTTGCAGGCCAAGCCCGTAACCCTGAGCGCTTTTACATCGTCAGTGGTTTCCATCATAGCGAACTTGTAGTCGGTGTTGTTGACAAACCTGGTGAAACGGTCGGAAGGCTCTGTGACCATGCAGTAGTGGTAGGTGAGGACATGATGGCACACACACGACTGGGCAACGACAACCTTCTAATTTATGTTGGGACGACCGACAGTGTACTGGATGTCGATGCCGACCACCTTGTACTTGTCTCGAGCAAGCAACTGCTCAACGGTGTTGATGTAGTCATCCACCACGGCCGGGTCGATTGTGTACACCACCGAGAGATCCGTCTCCCTCGCGTGGGTCTCCACTTTATGCTCCCCCAACTCCATTGGAGCGCCGCTAGACATCCCCTCTCTATGTGTCGTCGTGGGTGTACTTGTTGTGTTGTGGGGCACGATCGAAAGGTTGAAGATACTAAGGTTATAATGGCCGTGGGAGTTCAAGGGGAAGCTGGACGGCCTGGAATATTGGCACGCCCTGATGACAGTTCTAATTCGTAGCGCATAACTCCATCGTGCCGCATGTAACTGCATCGCGTGGCAATGTGCGCAGCAACCACATGCATATGGCCCCCCCGACATGATCGTAGCTCTCACTTTGCATACAGGTGTTCTATCTAAAACATTTGTGATGAAGAGCTTCACAAATCCTGCTAGGCACATTTTCCCTTGGCTTATTGGGGAAGCTGTCGGTTTACATACGGGTGTTCTATCTAAAACCTTCGGATGTTAGAGTGGCAGCTATTTGTTTCAAAATGCCTTTGTTGGCTGTTATCGAGTGCGCCTTCTCTCAAAATGGACACAAAAAATACCATAGCATGTCGGGTGCCATTCCATGATAGCATGCCAAGTTTCATGAATTTCAGACGATTTTTGGATTTACTAGAATTTAAAAACAAAGTATCTCAACATTTTGCCGGCAATCAACAGTGCCCTGGTGTTTGAAATTCATTCCATTTCTTGCATGGGACCTAAGCATGCACTCAAGGACACAGATTTGATTTTTCAACCAATTTATATGCACTGGAGCATGCGCATGTAGTTCAAATTTGGATTATGCACATAAAATGCCTAGAAAACACAGTTATTGTATAAAAATGTCCAAACGAACCCCGAAAAATTCCAAAATTTAACACAACACTCCTGTTGTTCTATGTTGACACTAGAATTTTTTTGAAAGCAATAACAGGCAACGGATAGCGTTTCGTCCCCAAAGGTGGCACGTTCCCTATCGAAACTATCAGGCTTTCTATGAGAAGCTCTGGTTTGTGAGAAGCTTATACCCAAACCTGCCCTAAATGGGACAAAAATTTTACCACGGCATGTTGATGCCGCTCCATGATAGCATGCCAAGTTTCATGAATTTCACACAAGTTTTAGATTTACTAGAATTTAAAAACCAGGTATCTCAATGTTTGCGGCCGAGTGACGGTGGCAGGGTATTTGACATTCATTCCCATTTCTTGCATGGGAACCAAGGATAGAGATTTGAATTTTCAACCAATTTATATGCATTAGAGCATGTGCATGTAGTTCAAATTTGAATTATGCACATAAATGCATTGAAAACTCAATTAATGCATAAAAATGTCCAAACGAACCCCCAAAAATTCCAAAATTTAACACAACACTCCTGTTGTCCTATGTTGACACTAGAGAAAAAATTGAAATCAAGAAGAGGCAACTGATATTGTTTCGTCCAGAAGGGTGAAACGTTCCCTACCGAAACCATCAGGCTTGTTGTGAGAAGCTCTGGTTTGTGAGAAGCTTATACCTAAACCTGCCCCAAATGGGACAAAATTTTTACCATGGCATGTTGATGCCGCTCCATGATAGCATGCCAAGTTTCATGAATTTCAGACGAGTTTTGGATTTACTAGAATTTGAAAACCAGGTATCTCAATGTTTGCGGCCGAGTGACGGTGGCAGGGTGTTTGACATTCATTCCCATTTTTTGCATGGGACCTATGCATGCAACCAAGGACACATATTTGAATTTTTAACCAATTATATGCTTTAGAGCATGTGCATGTAGTTCAAATTTGAATTATGCACATAAATGCATTGAAAACTCAATTAATGCATAAAAATGTCCAAACAAACCCCGAAAAATTCCAAAATTTAGCACAACACTCCTATTGTTCTATGTTGGCACTAGACAAAAAAATTGAAATCAAGAAGAGGCAACGGATATCGTTTCGTCCACAAAGGTGAAACATTCCCTACCATAACCATGAGGCTTGTTGCGAGAAGCTTTGGTTTGTGAGAAGCTTATACCAAAACCTGCCCCAAATGGGACAATATATTTACCACTGCATGTTGATGCCGTTCCATGGTAGCATGTCAAGTTTCATGAATTTCATATGAATTTTCGATTTACTAGAATTTTAAAATCATGTATTTCAATGTTAGCGACCGAGCGACGATGGCAAAGGTGTTTGACATTCATTCTCATTTCTTGCATGGGACCTAAGGTTGCAACCAAGGACACCCATTTGATTTTTCAACCCGTTTATATGCACTAGAGCATGTCCATGTAGTTCAAATTTGAATTATGCACATGAATGCATAGAAAACTCAGGTAATGTATAAAAATGTCCAAGCAAACCCTGAAAATTTCCAAAAGTTGCACAACACTCCTGTTGTTCTATGTTGACACGAGAATTTTTTTGAAAGTAAGAAGAGGCAAAAAATATCGTTTTGTCCCCCAAGGTGGCACATTCCCTACCGAAACCATCAGGCTTGTTGCGAGAGAAGCTCTGGTTGCGAGAAGCTTATACCATAACCTGGCCCAAATGGGACAATACTTTTTTACCCCAGCATGTTGATGTCGTTCCATGATAGCATGCCAAGGTTCATGAATTTCAGATGACTTTTGTATTTATTAGAATTACAAAAGCAAGCACCTCAAAGTTTGCCGGAGAGCCACCGTGCCATGGTGTTTGAAATTCATCCCCATTTCTTGAATGGGACATAAACATCAACCCATGGACACATATATCATTTTACAACCCATTTTGGTGCACAGGAGCATGTGCATGTAGTTTAATTTTGAATCGTGCGCCTGAAATGCCTAGAAAACCAAGTTAATGTATAAAAATGTCCAAACGAACCCTAAATAATTCCAATTTTTTTGACGACACACCTATAGTTGCATGTTCACTGCAGATAAAAGTTCTAGCAATTCAAACACGATCCTTTGCAGCTGTGACCCCATTATGTAATTCAAATCAAGACAAAAAATCAAGTAGATCGCACACAATTTATTATCACCAACCATGTGAGATGCAGGACAAAATATCATGGAGCACGATTGGTGTATAGTACGCATACGACTCACGCAAGAAGGTGCATCGGCTATAGTCCACAACGGCGTGTCAAGCACACTAGCTCGCTCCCCAAATATCATTTCATTGTTCAATCGTCACGGTGAAAGATGGGGACGTGGACCCGCTTCATGAGGGCAACTTCGACGGCCCACTTCGGCGAGAGTGCGGCCGCAACCGCCAGGCGCATGCTAACAAACTTCGTGAGCGCAGCCGCAATATGCGATCGGGCGACCAAGGTAGCCCAAACAGCCGATGTTGCTTCTCAGGTGGCGACAGCAACATCTACCTCGGGGATAGCAACTGGTGAGAGTGGCACAACAGCTGTCCGTCCCGTAGTGGCGGCCTTATCCCTGTTGGAGGCCGACCACGACCATGTCGAGGCCACCCACACCCAGCTCATGGCGGTCACCGCACAAATCGAACGAAGCTTCTCCGACAATGATCGGTAACCCATGGCCGAAGACTTGGGAATCACCAAGAGCGTTCGAGCAGTCGCTCATTCCTGCGCGACATACTTTGCCACAACGAAGCTCGCCCAAGCCAAGATCGCGGCCGCCCACGCCTAGCTCATGGTGGCCTTTTCCAAAGAGATGGCAGACGCGGATTTCGAGATGCTTGCCGAGTATGGTGTGATAGATGCCATGGCGCCCCTTCCCCAGGAGACCGTCTGGCGCGAGCTGGACATGGAGGAGGCGGCGGAGATCGACAAGCACCAGCTGTAGTAGTACTCTTTGTTTTGTTTAATTAAGAGCACCGACCTTTAATTTGTTAGAGTAATGTTTAGGTCAGCTAGCTCTGTTTAATTGTTGAACTTGCTCGATTAAGAAGTGTGGGTGTGCTGTAGTCTCCTTTGTGTACCCAAATTATGCAATGACGTGGATGACCACTGTAACCAGGGAAATTGGAACCAAAAATTTTGACGTTCAAACTCATCGCACATGGGTTAAGATATTTGTATCGTTTGTGATGTTCACATATCGTACATAGTTCTGAATAAGGGACCGTGTCTGATCACACTTTGCGCGCCAGTTTTTTCGCTAAACCGATTCAAAATTTTCGGCTTCCGTGGAAATATCTACCTCCCCGCCCCCTCACCTTTAAAAAAAGCCACATTTCCCTTGTTTCCCCCTTCCTTTCCAAGTTGAAACCTTCACTCCTTGCTTGCAGCACCACCCCCTCGCCGGCGACCCTCCTTCACGCCGCTCGGCCTCGTCTATCGAGGCAGGTAATCTACACCCGACCCCCATCCTCCTCCTCCTTCCACATCCCACTGCCCCGACCGCCGGTGCAACACCTTCCACCCAAATCACCGACCCCTCCACCAGATAAGCGCCACCCTAAGCCATGGTGCACGCAGTATAGCCAGGAGCTCAAGGAGCATTTGGCAGCGGAGCAGCAAATCGCGACCGCACACGTGGATGAGGTCGCGATGGCTGCCACTCGTGCCGACCCCCAGATCTTGGAGGAGCACCTCACCGTCGAGGCCACCGTTGACGCCTCGCGCAACAACGTCGTGATGCGGTTGGCTACTTTAAATGACAGTTCGTGGCGTTTTCTCAAGGCCACCCTCGGTTCCTTTGACAAAGACTACAAGGTGTTTTCTCAGCGTGCACGTGCTTACCTCAACTCGAGAGCCAGCAGGTTGGAGCCCGGAGCGGATCGGGCAACTCACCACTACGACGAGGGCACCCACGATGCGGAGGCCTCGCCCTCTTCCATGTCCAAGGAGCCAATCATCATCTACTTTTAGCTCACTGTAAGGACCCATGTTCAGTTTGCTAGCTACTGCCTTTCCTTAACAAATTCTAGTGAATTGTGCTATCTACTTTTACCATGCAATCTGTTGCTCTAGTGTATATGTTCTATATATCGTGCAATGTGGTGCTCACTTATTAATTGTTTGGTTAATTAGTTGTCGTGTTCAAACTGTTTGGTTCAATTCTGCAAATGTGATGTTCAATTCTTCAGGGTGCAATTTTGTATTGTCTTCCATGTGAGAAATAAATCGATTTTTTCTTTACAAAATACATAAGAAACAAATACAATTGCTGTATTTCCAAGTTGTTGAGCATGCTTAGTTTGGTTAACTGTCTGATTGAGGGAGTCCTGGATTAAGGGGTCCTCGGACAACCGGACCATATACATGGGCCGGACTGTTGGGCTATGAAGATACAAGATAGAAGACTTCTTCTCGAGTCCGGATGGGACTCTCCTTGGCGTGGAAGGCAAGCTTGCCGATTCAGATATGTAGATTCCTTTCTCTGTAACCGACTTTGTACAACCCTAGCCCCCTCCGATGTCTATATAAACCGGAGGGTTTAGTCCATAGGAGATAATCATAATCATACAGGCTAGACTTCTAGGGTTTAGCCATTATGATCTCGTGGTAGATCAACTCTTGTAATACTCATATTCATCAAGATCAATCAAGCATGAAGTAGGGTATTACCTCCATAGAGAGGGCCCGAACCTGGGTAAACATCGTGCCCTCCGTCTCCTATTACCATTGACCTTAGACGCACAGCTCGGGACCCCCTACCCGAGATCCACCGGTTTTGACACCGACATTGGTGCTTTCATTGAGAGTTCCGTTGCATCGTCACCAAAAGGTTTGATGGCTCCTTCAATCATCAACAACAATGCAGTCCAGGAGGAGGTTTTTCTCCCCAGACAGATCTTTGTATTCGGCGGCTTTGCACTGCAGGCCAACTCGCTTGGCCATCTGGAGCAGATCGACAGCTATGCCCCTGGCCATCAGGTCAGGTTTGGGAGTTTGAACTATACCGCCAATATCCGCGGAGACTTGATCTTCGACGGATTCGAGCCCTTGCCATCCGCTCCCCGCCGCCTTGATGAACATGACCTAAATCTGTCATCTACCGCACTCAGGGGGCACCTGTACCCATTCTGGGCTTAGACCCGGAGCAGATTGCGTCGTCCGAGGACGGGAAGCTTAACCCCACCACGGAAGCCGCAGACTCAGCGGTGATAGAACCGCACACAGACCCAACCTCGAGTGGGCCCTGTGTCATAGGAACCTCGGACCCGTCTCCGGCCATAGGTTTTGAACCGCGTGCATCCGCGCCCATCGAACCTGATCGGGCGCCGATCGTTGAGTTCACCTCCGCGGACATCTTCCGACACTCGCCTTTTGGCGATGTGGTGAACTCGTTAAGAGCCTCTCCTTATCAGGAGAATCGCAGCCGAACTATATCCGGTTCGATTTGGAAGCTGAGGGCGAAGAACTTCGCTGCCCACCCACCACCCACTTCATAGCCTATGTCGAAGACCTAACCGACATGCTTGATTACCACTCCGAAGACATCAACGGCATGGACGACGATGCCGGAGAGGAGCAGGCACAGAAACCGCCGCTTACAGGGCGTTGGACAACCACCTCCTCGTATGATGTATACATGATGGACACACTCAAGGAGAACAACGGCGACGACAAGAAGTATTTTTTTGACATCCTAATGACTTTATTAGTAGGTAGGTATAGAGTATAGATTTATATTGCATACTTGGTCTTATTGATATTTAGAGTCATTTCCCTGTTCCAAAGAAATGGTAGTGGGTTTACGCGTGGCCACGGGAGAAAGGTCCTCTCCTCTCTCTCCGGGGACTTCGACGGCGAAGAAGAAGAAAAGGAAGAAGAAGAGCGACGCAGCGAGCACCTGCCTGCCTACGGCGGCCAGACGCTAGGGGAGCTGCGTCCGGGGCTCTGATTCTTCACCGGCGAACCGTAGCGCTCACCGCAGCCGTAGCATGAGTTGGCGGCCGCCGATCTCGCCTGGCCGCCTCCTTCTTGTCGTCCAATTCGTCGCCCTCTGCTCGATTCCTGGTGAGATCCGGCTCTTACCTCTCCCAATGCTGCTTTCTTCTTCGGATTTAAGCAGCCAGTCCTTCCGCGTGGACATTTGACCGAATTTAGTTTACCTTTTTTTACGGGCAGTTTACCCTATTTTGTCCGTGGAGAGTAGTTGCTTCCATAGGAAACAGCCCATTTTTAATCTGTATTATTCGAATGCGTTGGCTGTTTGCTTAACAAGTTGGCTGCAATCTAAGCGCTTACCAGTTCATCAACTTGACTTCTATTGGCGATGTCGTGCGGGAAAGGGCATTAGTGATGTATAGAGCCTTGAAAGCAAGTGTTATAAAAAAATTAATACTATTTGGATGTTCTGCTGGTTTAATTTGGATTGTCCTAGTCCAGCAATCTTTAGTGTGGCCCCTTTTCGGTTTCACCATGAAAAAATATTTTGGTTAGGCTTCATAATTAGTTTGTTTTCTATCAGTATAACTCAATGCAAATCATAAGTCAAACCATCAAATTCTGTGCATGTTCCATATTCTTGGTAACTCTGCTATGGAATTGTCTGAGCACATTAGTCTAGTGAAAGTAGGATTATCACTAGTTTTCTATCTGTAGAAACGAGGATTGTTACTAGAAATAAAATCTCATGCTCCCGTTGTTGAACATTTGGTGGAGCTGGTGGTAGTTGTTCAGCTGAAGGTGTCTCTTTAGATATGGATCAATATGTACTCGGAGCAGTTCTTGACCCTGCTTTCTAATTAAACTGGGTTACTTCCTGTTGAGGGGATATCTGGTGCTTCCTTACCTTACAGTGGTTCCGTTCTACCACCAAAAAACATGAAAAGGTCTGGTGAAAAGTGCGAACATCGATACAAGATTCATCTATGATGCCACACAATTTGATCCACACGTCGAGAAACAAGAATGACAAATTCTGCTCTGGTAGTAGCTAATTCAAATTCAGAGGTGAAAATAGTTTTGTGCATTATTAATATTAACAGCAGAATTTCTCATTTTTGTTTCTTCATGTGTGTATCTATTTTGTTTCTTGTAACTTTGTGGCATCGTATTTGAACCTTGTGAACATAATTTTCTTTTGACCTTTTTTCCTTTGAAATGGGTTCTTAGCACTTTCTAGTGTGCTTCTCATGTTGGTAGCATGGGTGCGCTGTATGAGGAGGAAGGACTGGGTATGTTCTCACTGCCTATGGTATAAAAAAGTGCCGTGTTTGACCATGTGAAAGCAGTAGCTGGTGTGTGGAGTATAAGACTTGGGGTGAGTTTATATTGTGCTAGTAACTTGAGTAATAGATTGTATTCTCAGTATGATAATATTTCAAGTTGCGCATTAGACTAATGCAAATATCATAGAAAAGAGGTATTGATTGATTGATTAGACTGTCTCTGCTACTGTATTACATAGCATACTCATGTTAGAGCAACTCCAACGGGGTGACCCAAACGGACGCGCGCTTTGTCCGCTTTTCGTCCGTTTGGATCGGCCAGGCGGACGTGCGCGTCCTCATTCTCAAATGGGTCGGCTTGACCGCCCAACAGGAGGCGGAGCCAAAAGTGTCGGCGTGGAAAAAAAACAGCTCGCAGAAATGAACATAATTAAACATAAGTTCCCGGTCAACCGCCAGCCAAAGTCCACTTAAACCTAATTAAACATTAAATAAAACATAAAATAAAGTCTGCGCCCGCACACTGCCGCCCCGCACGCTGCCCTAGACGTCGTCGGCATTGCCCTTGCCCTTGACGTCGACGTCGCCATCGCCGGTGAGGTCGATGAAGACGGGAGCAGGGCCAGCCCACCCGAACGCCGCCTGGTACGCTGCCAGGGCAGCCTCCTCCGGCGTCTGCTGGGGCGGCGGCATTGCGGCTAGCCGCGCGCTCCTCCTCCTCCTCCTCAAGCCGGAGTGCCTCCGCGTCGCGTTGCAGCATCTGCTCGTAGCGCATCTGCCGCTCGCCGTCGGCCTCCTCCTGGCGGAGCCAGTGCGCCTTCCAGCGCTCAAGGTGGGCCGCCTCCTGCTCCGGCATCGCGGCGTAGTGGACAGGAGGCGCGCTCACCCACTCGCGATACTGGCCCGTCCACGTGTAGGCCTCCTCCGACCAAGTGGGTGGAGGCGTTGAGCGCTTCCGCGTCGGCTCCGGCTTGGGCTCAACGGACGGCGGCGGTGGCGGAGGCGGGACGAAGAGCGGGGTGTGGACGGAGTCCCCCGCCGCCGACAAGGCAAGGGCTTGCTCCAGCCCATCCCAGTGCGCGTCCTCCTCGAGTCGGCTAGCCTCCAGCGTGTGCTGCAGGGCCTCCTCGAGGGCGGCTTGGTACTCCGCCTCCGCCTCCATTTCATTCAGCTCTACCCGCGGGGGCGGCGGTGGAAACGGTGGCGGGACGGGGTCGACGCCTACACGCCGTTGCTCCTCGTGTTCGAGGGCAAACCAAGCCTCCCAATTGGGAGAGTCGGTGGCGTACTCGAGCATCCGCCGCTGCTCCGGTGTGGGCTGCGTGTGGCGCCTGCGCACCTCCTTGCCGTGCGCCCGCTGGGTCTGCGGAACCGCCGGCACCGGGATCCGGTGCGGATCCAGGTGCCAGTTGTGCGGCAGCGTGACGTCGGGGTAGGGCAGCCGCTGCGTGTACTCCCAGTGCCACCGCGCTTGGTGCACCGGGATGTGCAGGCGCCGGTGACCTGGGCGGAAACGCGCCGGCGCCGGAGGAGGTGGAGGAGGAGCACGGGAGGACGAGGCGCCGGGGGTGCCCTTGCCCTTGTCGCTGCTGTTGCCGAAGAGGCCCATTGCTTGCTAGGGTTTGCTGTCGCCGGCGAGGAAGCAAAGGGGGTGGTGGGGGGCCAGATGTGGACGGAAGTGGATGAGGCCGGCCCCCGCCGCACGCGTGGTTAAAAAAGGACGCTTCCACTGGCTGACTAGTGGGCCCGCTGTCAGTGGTTGTTATAAATAAGACGACATGCGGTAGTTGGTGGCCTACAGGTGGGGCCGCGGCGGACGCCGAGGAGACGCACGGCACGTCCGCTTCGCGTCCGTGCCGACGCATTTCAGGTGCAATTTTGGGCCGAAAATGGGTCGGTGCGGACGCCAGGCGGACGAGATTTGGGTTTGGGTCGGCACGTTGGGCCTCCACTTTTGTCCGCGCCGACCAAACGGACGCAGGCGGACAAAATGGGTCGCCCCATTGGAGTTGCTCTTAGTAACCTACTTAACAAGCTTTAGAGAAACATAAAGGTAAAGAAAGAAAAGAGCATAATCAAAGCCTTGTACTTCTTACATTGAATACTGGATAGTAATCCTTGTGTGGTTCGAGTTGAGAAAAAATTGTAGGGTAAATACCATATGAATTATGAGTATACCCTTGCTGAAGTGGGAATGCATAGAACTAAAATTCATGTATGCTTTATCTGTTGCATTTTTTGTGTTCTCGTGTATGTAGTTGAACAGGATATAAAATTTGATAATATTTCTTCTATTGCCCTTAATAATTCTTTGTGCACGACTGATTATGCTTAATTTGTAGGGGCTTTTTCTTCGAGGCTTGTCACACTTGATACCATTGATATATTTACCACTCATGAATGGTTCTCCAGACCAACTGTGTTTTTCCGCTGCAGTGGAGATAACAAGACATATTTGCCTGACGTGAAGGACGCAAACATGATATATACCTTTAAGGGTGAAGAATCATGGCAGGTCAGTCTAACTTTTACTTACGATATTGGTGGCTTCCTCTCATTTGGTTCACACCTGATACCGGTTTTCAGTAATCGTGGTGTTTGCGTTTATCTTCTTTACTAAGCACTGAATTCCTTACTACATCATGTTGGCAGCCCTTAACGGAACTTCCAGAAAAGAAGTGCAAGCGATGTGGTTTGTACGAAGAGGATATGTTTAGAAATGATGTGTTTGATGAATGGGAGCTGTGTTCTAGTGACTTCAAAGATGGCAAGTACACACACTTCAAGGAAGGGCAGTTCAATGCGACCTTCCTGTGCCCAAACTGTACTGTCTCTGTTGGTACGGCTCATATTCAGTACCTCTGGTTTCTGTTCTTCAAAACTTTCTTTATATGATTTGCGGTTGCTTTTCTCTTATCATGGTAACAACATTGCAGCATATTTGATGTCGAGTTTGCTCTGTTGAATTGGTAGATTGTTAACGAGATACTTTATGTGTTTGAGCTCCACATGGCTATTGCTCAAAGATTTTTGTTTCTCTACCATTGCCAGGTGATGCTGCAGCCCATCACTCTAGCTCAGAGGTGGAAGCCAAAAAGACATCTGTTGCTGTTATCATAATAGTAAGCGTTCTCGCTTCCGTTATCGTCGTCCTCGCCTTGTTCGGAGCCTACAAGTACTGGCTGAAGAAGAAGAGGGAGCGGGATCAGTTACGATTTCTCAAGCTCTTCGAGGAGGGAGACGACATGGACGACGAACTGGGCCTTAGCAATGAACTCTAAGATAGCGAATACAGTCTGACGCCCCGATCTCCAATCATCTCAGATTAGTTCACGTCACCGTGCATAAAATGTTCTTCTTCTTTCCATCTCTCTTTTCAGTTTTAGCTTCAAATTCTTGTGATGTACAGCACCTCCACGGTTGAAAGACACAACTCTGACAGCAACAGCACAACTCTTTGGTTCGTCGCACTTTTCCCCCTCATAAGATCTGGCAACGGTTAACGTTGCTTATTCAGTTATATGAGTGGGTCATCACATGTTAGTCTTCATTCTATTTGTATCCCTCGCATTTCCCCTTGTCTGTCGGATTACAATGCTTACCAGGGGAGCCACCGGCGATCAGCTGGCCAACGACGCTCTCCAGTGCCGCCGGCTCTACTGCTGGGTCGAAAACCTCAGCATGAGCAAGAAAACGATCTCGAGAAATACATACAGTTGGGTAAATTCTTTTAGCTCCGCTATTGAGGCGAGCTGAACATACGTCGGGTCGCATTAGGAACTGAAATCTGCACGTTCCTCATGCTAGGAGCAACTGTGCACTGTTAACTAGTTACTGTTAACTAGTTACTATAAGCTAATTATAAGGCCCCAAAAATGTGTAATCACCAAAGTCGTTGTAGTATAGTGGTAAGTATTCCCGCCTGTCACGCGGGTGACCCGGGTTCGATCCCCGGCAACGGCGCTTCTTTTTTGTATTTAACCTTTTGCATTGTTTTCTTGTGTATCAATTGAACTTGTTTCTGGTTTTCTTCTTTTTTATGAAAAAGGGCATTTGTATTGCCCCAAATGCTAAAATGTGTTATGCACTTTCTTTGCACAGTACACTCGGGCTTCTTTTTTGTATTTAACCTTTTGCATTGTTTTCTTGTGTATCAATTGAACTTGTTTCTGGTTTTCTTCTTTTTTATGAAAAAGGGCATTTGTATTGCCCCAAATGCTAAAATGTGTTATGCACTTTCTTTGCACAGTACACTTGGGCGCTTGGACACATCGCACTATTGGGCGGCACATGCAGTTTTTTTATTGTGCCCCACAACCGTCTCTCACATTTTTCTCGACTCTGCTAGGTTTTCATTGATGAACTTGCGTGAAAAGGAGAAGAGGGAAGGAAGACGACACAAGTGAATGGGGAAACTGGAAGGCAGGGGCGCAGTCGCGGTTGTCCAAGGCGAAGCTGAATTCCTCAATAGTGCTCCCTTTTTTTACCTTTGCATTGTTTTCTTGCCTACCAGTTGAACTTGTTTCTGGTTTCCTTCTTTTTACGAAAGGGCATTTGTATTGCCCCAAATGCTAAAAGGCGTTGTGCGCTTTCTTTGCACAGCATACTCGGGCGCTCAGACACATCGCACTATTGGGCGACAAATGCAGTTTTTTAAGTGTGCCCCACAACCGCCTTCCACATTTTTCTCGACTATGCTAAGGTTTCACTAACGAACTTGCATGAAAAGGAGAAGAGGGAAGGAAGATGACACAAGCGAGTGGGGGAACTAGAAGGCAGGGGCGTGATCACGGTTGTCTGAGGCGAAGCTTAATTCAACGGCTGCGCGGCTAGGACTACAAGAAAAGCTCGATGCTCATGAGCCATTTGAGATCGACTCATACGTTTGCTCTACTCGAGATGGACTCAAAAATAAATGAGTTGTGTATGGGCACTTTTATTTAGCTTGATCGAGAAAGTAGTCGATCTTGAGCCAACACTGGCTCCCTCGATTTTTGCTCGATATCATGTAATTACATAAAATAATCTTGATATGTATTAAAATAAAATAGGATAATTTATTGCCATATATATTGTGTATGATTTTTCTCCATTTTATCACTAGAAAGCATGGAAGCTTAATTAAGCATGAAGACAAATTAGCCTCAATTAAATATCCTGTTATTTTTAATAAAGTTTGAGAGCAAATGCACCTTCATTTTCTTCCCATTCTAGTTCATCCACGATATCTTGCTATTAAGCACTAGTTTCCAGTTGGCAGAGAATAAGTCATATTTTATAATTGATTTTTATGTTGTGTTGTGTTCTATCTTGTTGGAAAAATTGGCTTAGATTATAAAGAAAAACATCTTATTTAGCTCAAAACTATCTAGATAGGCTCGAGGTTGTTACAAGCTAAGCATAAGCTACTTTCTATACAACTCGATCTTGAGCTTCGCTTAGTTTGTGCTCGCTCAAACTTTAGTATAAATTGATGTGAGCCTAGTCCAACTCGCTCGAGCTCGACTCGTTGGCAGCTCTACGGGGCGAGGGGGCCGTCGGAGACAATGAGAGAACGGGGAGATGATGACGAAGGGACAAATGATTGTGTGAACGTCCGAGGCGGGTGCCGATGGCCAAAACTCATGTAAGCCATTGGTAGAAAAACCCTTATAGAAATAGATAATTAGTGGCACCTTCAAAATCTGGAGTGTTCCCGATAGTTCTTCAAAACAGAATTTATCCACACACGACACAGTGTGGCCGATCTATGCATGACCAGCAATCCAACGGACGTTGCATGGCTATGGACGAGATTCGCTAGCTGGATTTCATCGTCTTGCGTTGGTCGTCCAACTTTTGCCGTCTGCCTAGCACTGCTCTTTTCAAAATATCAACGACATTCGTGTACTCATGGCTGCGTGCCGGTGCTCGTAGTCAGTAGTTGGTTGGACTCAACTATCTGACCGACCAACTACAGTTAGTGGCATGGGAAGGTTCCACACATCACTAATCACTAGTCTCTCAATCTCACGAGATGCAACTCAAGAAAGTAGGAGATAGAAGAGAAGGGAAACAATCGAGGAGATCAACAATAGGCTTCAAGATCCATCCACAATTCCCCCTTAACATATAGGGGCGATAAGGGTTTTGGGGGAGATGGTTTGTGGTTCAAAAGAGTGGTAGAAATATGTATGAACATCTCCCAAACCGGTGGGAAAGAAGTGTTCGGAATCATAGTAGAAAACAAAAAAAAAATCATCCTACGCAGATCACTATGAAGATGTACATACAAGCTTAGATCTGATCTTTACCAACAATGAGTTGCATCGAAAGAAGAGTGGGTGAAGATCATTCTTGAAGTCCCTCAAACACGAACAATTCCTTGAAATAAGAACCGAATGCATGATCCCTCTGTAGATTGCACACGCACGACACCAGGGATCCACCAGCGCTTAGCCGTCCAGAGCTTGACGATATCAGAGTAGAAGAGGAGGGAGGAGCATTCTTGTGGCATTCACAATTTTCTTGAGAACTAGAGGGAGTGAGGGAACTTATGTCTCAATAGGGGGCGCCACCTTCGGTATGTAGGTGGAGGGAGGGGGGCCAACTTGGAGGAGGGGCCTCCCCCCTTGTGTCGGTGGCCAAGGGATGGGACCCGCCCCACCAAGCCTAGCCACACCAAGTAGGGACTTGGTGGCCAAGGGAGGGGGTGCCACCCTATTGGGCCCTAAGGCCCATATGGATGCCCCTAATAGGCCCTAGCCTATTTGCCTAGCCCGGGGCACCTAGAATAATTCTAGGGGGCTCCTGGTAAATACAGATCCCTCCTATATAATTAATATCTCCTTAGGAACATTTCCACATTTGCGGTTTTATTCGTTGTTCTCCGAAACACTTCGGTTCTCTCTCGAAACAATTTCTGTTACCTCTGAAACTTTTTCGGCGATATTCTCCTAAACTCTTAACTCCTAATACTCAACGGATCAGAGGTTCTTAAGCGCGTGATCCTGCAGGTTCGGTGAAATATAGACATGATTGAAATATCTTTCGATCAATGATCAATAGCGGAACCGTGGACATCCATATTGACCCTTATACCCACACGAATGATTATTGAGTGAACCTGTGGCTACCATATGCTATTCTTTTTGCTTCATGATACTTTACAAACACATTGGCACTATGCCAGTTGCTTCATGATACTTTACAAAAACATTGGCACTATGCTAGTCTCTTCGTAACCGGTTTTGTTCTCTTTTCTTGTTCTTGTGTTCTGGCATCCCCGTGATCAAGTCACGCTTTGTCTAGCCAGACAATGATGAATGTCGTCACAATGAGAGGGGCCTAAGAATATCTCTCCTTTGTCGGAGGAGCAAACCCTAGTCTCAAGCTTTCCAGTCTCTCGTCATACGTTTTAATGAACATGCAAGTTGCCGTTGTGATCACCATATTACGGTTGATGTTAGAACAACCCAAAGTGCACCATCCAGTATGGCGTGACTTGATACTCTCATGGTCTAAGGAATTGTGTATATGTTAACTTTCCCGTGTTATGGACTATAGACTTGTGACAGAATCATCTCTTAGTATAACATACAACTTGGGTCAATTCAACACAAATGTACTTTCAAAATAGTGTCGTCAGTGTTGTCGGCATCATCGTTACACTTAACTATGCCCATGATCCAGGAAAATAGAATCATCATGTAACACTTGAGCTAGTCCCAGAGGCAAGATTAGGAATCTTATTTTACCGTTTTTAAGTACGCGTGCACCTAAGTTTTCCTCTAAACCTTTTGATTTTTGCAGGTTCAAGAACAATAACAGTTAAAACATACAATATAAATACTAATTATAAACTTGGAAAGAAATAATAACACAATTATTCTTGCCTCTAGGGCATATTTCTAACAAGAAGAATCCATAAATAGCCAACCCCAAAAAATAGCCGTCGGAATCAAATGACACATTCTTGTACACCTAGCGCCCACGGCGTCAAATCCTATGCGTACGACTGACCTATAAACCACCCACATCAGAAAACCAAAACATCCATAACTTTGTCATACGAACTCCGATTTTGATGATCATGGAATCGTTTAAAGCTATGTACAAGCCCAAGGTCCTCATATAGAGAAAAACCTAAAATCAATAAGAAAGAATGATGCAAAAGATGCAAAGGTTTGAGCACTGTACATACCACGTGAGAAATCTACTCGCCCGAAAGTCCCTCTTGATAGTACGACTGTCAAACCTATAATCCGGTCACCCACCAAGTACCACGAGACCGGCAAAACTAGGAAAACCTAGCTAAGTTATACCTTTGCCTTGTGCATTCCACTTGAACTTGATGATGACATTAATGCTTGTCTCAAGTTGGAATCCTTTTCTTAATCACGATCGCTTCGGTGAAGATTCTAGATTTTCCACCCCATAATGCAATGAGGGAAGCCTTCACTTAAGCACTTGTGAGCACATCTTCACATGTACATTATCACCATGTGTACCTCAAGCTTCAAAGCATATAATCTCGAAATGCTCATCCTGCACTTGCACTACTCGAACTCTATGACCATCACCAATTGATGTCATCAATACATAAAATACATGAAACCTTTCTTTTGATGCAAGCCCATGAGATAACACCCAACCCACATAAACACAGCAAACACATAGCAGGGGTTTAGTTCATAGAGCGCAGTTCATAATTACTTACCATACCATAGGTCACTTGATCCAACATGGTACAATGCTTGCGCTTGTGAGTTGACAATCTAGTATACACTCTTCTAGCTTCATCCTGGTCAACCAACATCTCTACTTCATGCTCCATCTTGGTTTCTTGAAAGCCACGCCGAGCAATTCGCCTCTGTCGGGAGCATGGTCGGCTTCCTGTGTGCAGTGCCGTAGCCAGGTTTCACCCATGCCCCAGGCCAACCTTGTATGTACAATAGCCACTGTAGCTACAATAAGCTATTGTAGCTACAATCAACGAAGAAAGTCGGCTCCAAGCTTCGTGCCATCTCCCTGGCTACGCCCCTGCCCGCGTGTAGCCGTCATAGACTCATAGTGTCGCTGGACGACCGCCATGCCGCCAATAGCCAAGAGCAAGGGACGAGCCCCACAACCGACGGGATGATACGGGGCGAGCCCCAATATTACGTTCCATCTCAGTAGACCCCATCGACCAGATGTCTCAAAGCAACCAAAGAACTCAACTTCATGGTGCAGTGTGAGTTGACCCAAATGTGATGGTTATTTGTAATTACCTCTTGGTTGCTGGTTGCACCTACCAGGATTTTTCAGTGCAACGTACTCCCTCCGTTCCAAAATATAGCGCGCCCACGCTTTTCGAGGTTTAACTTTGACCATAAATTTAACCCACGAGACCGACTGCGGCGGGATCAAAAATTATATAATTAAAAACTTTTTTTGAATACGAATTCATTGGTATAATTTTTTCGCCCGCCGCAGTCGGTCATGTTGATTAAATTAATGGTCAAAGTTGAAGCACCGAAACCGAGGACGCGCTATATTTTGGAACGGAGGGAGTATGTGCTAGTTCTGCAATCGCAAGAGAGGTCAACAGCTTATTATGCATTAAGTAATTACTATTACTGTACAACGCTGCAAATAATAAACCCAACATGATGTGCCACACAAACATGTCAGATATTTCCATCTTAGCAAGAGCAGAGAAGTTGCCGGTGAGAACCGAAACCATCCAAGAAGGTAGTCCAAAAAGACTGACAGTTGATTTAAATTCCGCCTCCACATTTCCTGACTCTGGCCAACACCACCTCCCCCAACCTCCCCAGCGGTGTCAGCGTTAGCTGCCCATTTGGTGAGCTTTGGCTGAGCTACACTTAACCACCTCGGCGCCATTTCTTGCGCGCGGGCGCGCACAGCGCAAGAGCCCTCCACCCACCGCAACCACCTTCTTGACCCCCTCCTAAACCCAAGCTACCGCGGCCGGTTTCCCGCTCAGATTCCTCCGGCCTCGCTTCCGTGGCAACTTAACCGAATCCAACAAACAGCAAGAAGCCCCACGAAGACGCCAATCTCGATCCCCCCCCGCGCTCGCCAACCTCATCTGATTGCATGCTCCTCTCGGGTTGACTCCTCAAATGGGGAGCTATAAGAATGGTTACTGGTACGATCCATAGAGTCCAACCAGCTCCATCGACCTCTCTCCCCCTCTCTCTCTCTCGCCGCGGCAGACACGGCGAGGTGGCCCGGCCCAGTGTGCGAGCTAGATTTATACGCGGGGAGCGCTGAGCCGAGCAAGATGTCGCGGTTCGTCGACAAGCTGCCGTTCTTTGACCGGAGGGCGTCGCCGATGGAGGAAGCCGACGATATCCCGCGCAGCGGCCTCCTCCACCTGCACGGCGGCCACCACCACTACCAGCACCACCACCAGCCGCAGACCGCCTTGATGGCGCCCGAGCCGTCCCCGCCCACGACCAAGCAGTCCTCCTCCACTCTGGCGCAGCTCCTCAAGCGCGTCAACGAGGCGCGCAGCGACGCCTCGTCGCCCAACTCGTCCCCGTCCCACTACACCATCGAGCTCGGAGCCTCCATGCCGGGCTCCACCGGCAGTGAGAGCGAGCACACCAGCCTCACCGGTGTCGGCGACGGCACGCTGCTGCCGTTCATGCTCAAGTTCACCGACCTCACGTACAGCGTCAAGCAGAGGAAGAAGGGCCCCTGCCTGCCCGCGCTGCCGTTCCGTCGCGGGGACGCGGAGCCCGAGGCGCCGCGGATGAAGACGCTGCTGGATAATATCTCCGGGGAGGCCCGGGAGGGCGAGATCATGGCGGTGCTCGGTGCCAGCGGGTCCGGCAAGAGCACGCTCATCGACGCGCTCGCCAACCGCATCAGGAAGGAGAGCCTCCACGGCTCCGTCACGCTCAACGGCGAGTCCATGGACAACAACCTGCTCAAGGTCATCTCGGCGTACGTGATGCAGGACGACCTCCTGTACCCGATGCTCACCGTGGAGGAGACGCTCATGTTCTCCGCCGAGTTCCGCCTGCCGCGCTCCCTCCCCACCAAGGAGAAGAAGAAGCGGGTGCAGGCGCTCATCGACCAGCTCGGCCTGCGCAACGCGGCCAACACCATCATCGGCGACGAGGGACACCGCGGCGTGTCGGGCGGCGAGCGCCGGCGCGTGTCCATCGGAGTGGACATCATCCACGACCCCATCGTGCTGTTCCTCGACGAGCCCACCTCCGGGCTCGACTCCACCAGCGCCTTCATGGTGGTGAAGGTGCTGCAGCGCATCGCCCAGAGCGGCAGCGTCGTGGTCATGTCCATCCACCAGCCGAGCTATCGCATCCTCGGCCTCCTCGACCGCCTCCTGTTCCTGTCCCGCGGCCAGACTGTGTACTACGGACCTCCTGGTTCGCTGTCGTCCTTCTTCTCGGACTTCGGCAAGCCCATCCATGACAACGAGAACCCGACGGAGTTCGCGCTCGACCTCGTTAGGGAGCTCGAGACCATGCCGAACGGGGCCTGCGACCTCGTCGAGCACAACAAGTCGTGGCAGAAGCGCATGGGCCCGAAGATGAAACACGCCGACGACGGGAACGGGGGGAAGCCATCGCTCTCTCTTCAGGAGGCCATCAGCGCCAGCATCTCTCGCGGGAAGCTCGTGTCCGGCGCGACCGACGGCAATGTCACGGTGCCCTCGCCGTCGTCCGCCCCGGCGTCCGCGGTGGCCAAGTTCGCGAACCCGTTCTGGATCGAGATGGGGGTGCTGACCCGTCGCGCGTTCCTCAACACGAAGCGCACGCCGGAGATCTTCGTCATCCGCCTGGGCGCGGTGCTGATCACGGGGTTCATCCTGGCGACCATCTTCTGGCGCCTAGACGACTCGCCCAAGGGCGTGGAGGAGCGGCTGGGCTTCTTCGCCATCGCCATGTCCACCATGTTCTACACCTGCTCCGACGCGCTGCCCGTGTTCCTCAACGAGCGCTACATCTTCCTCCGCGAGACGGCCTACAACGCGTACCGGCGGTCCTCGTACGTGCTCTCCCACACCATCGTCGGCTTCCCCTCGCTCATCGTCCTCTCCCTGGCCTTCGCGGTGACCACATTCTTCGCCGTGGGGCTGGCCGGCGGCGCCGAGGGGTTCTTCTTCTTCGTGGCCATCGTGCTGGCCTCGTTCTGGGCCGGAAGCGGGTTCGCGACGTTCCTGTCGGGCGTGGTGACCAACGTGCAGCTGGGGTTCCCCGTGGTGGTGTCGACGCTGGCCTACTTCCTGCTCTTCAGCGGCTTCTTCATCAACCGGGACAGGATCCCCAAGTACTGGCTGTGGTTCCACTACGCGTCGCTGGTCAAGTACCCGTACGAGGCGGTGATGATCAACGAGTTCAGCGACCCCGGGCGGTGCTTCGTGCGCGGGGTGCAGATGTTCGACAACACGCCGCTGTCCGTCCTGCCGGCGGCGATTAAGGTGCGGGTGCTGCGGGCCATGAGCTCGTCCCTCGGCATCAACATCGGCACGGCGACGTGCATCACCACGGGGCCGGACTTCCTGAAGCAGCAGGCCGTCACCGACCTCACCAAGTGGGACTGCCTCTGGATCACCGTCGCCTGGGGCTTCCTCTTCCGCATCCTCTTCTACATCTCGCTGCTGCTCGGGAGCAGGAACAAGAGGAGGTAGAGCGCGTGATCGAGCGGATCATCTTCTTGGATCCCTCGGCTTTACTGGCGCGAGCAATGTGGGACTGTCTCTCAGTCTTCTGTAATTTTTCTTTGTTCAATTTTTTTCGATTTTTACTTAACCGCGTGTGATTAAGATGGGAAGGGAGATGTTTGCTGCGTGTAAATTTGTTTCCAAGTTGTAACGATATCATGGCAAGTTGAAAGTTGAAACTGTAGTCCGACCATATGATCCGCCATCTCTCCTCTACATTTGAAACTTCAAGTTCAGAGGCGTCGACTTTGTTCGGGTATAGTGTGCTCCATGACGAAGAACGATGGGAAAGGTATTGCTGTGACGCATATAAGCAGGCACACATATGTTTGGTGAGCAGAAATTCGACTTAGCAACCAAATCCTACCAACATGATGCATGGAAACACGGAACAAACACGCTTGGCAGCCCTTGGTAGTTGTAGCTACTCGGTTGCTCCTGTTGCCATATGTATGACATTCTCGGCGGATGAGTTCATGAAGTTGGCACCTGCGTCGGTTTGTTTGGGCTGTTGGGGAGGTGACCCACACAAACCATAGCACCGCCGCCTAGAGCATTGATTCACCCCCTCTCCATTGTTGCAGCAGGGTTGTTCCGGTATGTTCGCGTATGTATATGCCTATTTTCGTGCTGATCTTGGTTGTTTTCTCCGCTGGCAGGGGCTGTTTGGAGTAAATGAG